>NC_041407.2:29841394-30196394 GCF_900747795.2 Erpetoichthys calabaricus
TAATTATGGGTCTCTTCAAATGAGCCTGCCACACACACAACACATATATTAATTATGGGTCTCTTCAAATGAGCCTGCCACACACACACACACACACAAAAAAAAAAAACTCAACTGAATCAACTGAGAGATTAAATCACTCTTTCAAAGGCACAATAGAAAGGGAAGAGAGCTGTGGTGGTGCGTGGAATTGTGAAGGATTTATTTACTAAAATTTTTGAACACTGGTTTGCAAAAACTACAGCACTTTTAACGCAGTTGCTTTAAACTGTAGATTTATGTGGTCTGAAAAACAGTGATGTTGAAGCTTTTGAAAGGTGTTATATGGGATTATCTTGATTTACTGAATAAAAGGTCTGTTACAGCATAGACTCAATAGACTGTACATAAACTTTTTATTTTTCATTATAGAGAAAATACTGATAACTTGGGACTAAAGTTGCTTTTTAATTCAAAGCCATGATGACTGCTTGATTTCAGCTGTTTCATTATGAAAGGTGCACGAGTATGCCTTGAGATTGACATCATCATCTTCAGGGTTGGTTACTGAGTTACACGGATGCAGCTACCTTCAAACTTACATAAAGGAAGCTCAAGGAACAAATTAACAGCTGACTGGAAACAACATGAACAGTCAATTGCAAAATATCCTAAAACTGAAAAAAAGGGCACCAGTATTATGCCCATCTTTTCAACAAGAACAAAAATTAAAACATCTTTTCCTGAAAATGATTCTAGTTCAAACTGAGTGGAGATAATATAGGTAGAAACTGCTGGAAACCTCACAATTCAATATTGTAATATCACCCAGATATAATAGTTTTGTGATACAAGTATTGCAATGCATTTCTGCAATTATGACATTTTCCCCTCTTCCTTCATTTATAATGTTGATGCTTCACCAACTTGCAATCCTATTTTTGATTCCAACACTCCTTTACCACCTGTACCAGGCATGCACATTGACCCTTTGAGTAAGTTCTTTCCTCCCACATCCTCAAAGATGCCAAATTAGAATCAATAGTTTACCCTAACTACACAAAGCTGAGCTGGCCTTGCAGCAGACTAGCAACCAGTTCAGATATGGTCCTTGCTTTGAACATAATGCTCAAATATCTTGGCAGACTCCACAGTAAGACTGGAAATAATCAGTAACAATACATAATACGCACATCTATGCTGTTTACATTTACCTCTGGGTGATACCTTGGGAATGGAAGCTCTATCCTGGCAGGTGGGACTATTGGTAACTCAGAGAAAAATGTTTACTATTGAAAATTACTTATTTCTTTAAAAAAAGGTTTAGTAAATTTAACATTGCAGGGGCAAAATACAGCAGTCACAGTCATGATTATTTTCATCTTTCATGTATTCACATTGAGGCACCAACATAAAACAAAATATTTAACAAATTTTTCTTGTTTAAAGAACTGATAAAAGTTCTACATTAAGGTAATCACCAGGTGGTAAAAATCCAAACACTGTGTTCCTCCTCATGACATTGCCTTTTATGCTCAAACATTGATTTGCTACAGCTCAGGTAAGCTATCTGTATCTTTCAAAGCTAAGATTTTTTGATGAAAGCACCAACAGGATATGCAAAAATTGCAACCAACAGTGACCACCAATTACACATGGGCATTCTAATCGAAACTCTCAGTCTCTTAGTGCAGAACTGACAGAAAAACCACAGCACAAGATGTGCTTTCTCCACTTTCTTTTTAAGTCTGTGCATTAAATGGTAAGTTTGGTATTTTTCAAAGTGTTTTTTTTTCCAATCTTGGTATATATTAATTTGCCACATTAAAGTATTTTTTTTATATAAATTAAAAATACCTAGCCTGATCTTGAATTTTAAAATGGAAGTGAATCGGCAGGGTTCCAACCATGAAAACAAAAACCATAAAACTCACTTTTAAGCAGCAAAGGTTTTGATTAAAAAAAAAAAAAAAAAGCCTTCCACTCTTCTCCACACAATTCTCTGATCTGGATGGATAAAAGCTGACACACACAAACGCTAGCGAATCTGCCTTATTCGTATCTCATTATCACTTGATTTTTTTAATTAAATTTGATGGAGTGTTCCTGCTTACGCTGACTTAGTATGCACCTTATGGCCTGTGATGTCAAAGCCACACTGACAAAAAAAAAAACAGACACAGGTATACAGTAATCCCTCGCTATATCGCGCTTCGCCTTTCGCGGCTTCACTCCATCGCGGATTTTATATGTAAGCATATTTAAATATATATCGCGGATTTTTCGCTGCTTCGCGGGTTTCTGCGGACAATGGGTCTTTTAATTTCTGGTACATGCTTCCTCAGTTGGTTTGCCCAGTTGATTTCATACAAGGGACGCTATTGGCAGATGGCTGAGAAGCTACCCAGCTTACTTTTCTCTGTCTCGCTTGCACCGACTTTCTCTGATCCTGACGTATGGGGTGTGAGCAGGGGGCTGTTCGCACACCTAGACGATACGGACGCTCGTCTAAAAATGCTGAAAGATTATCTTCACGTTGCTATCTTTTGTGCAGCTGCTTCCTGAAACGACATGCTGACCGGTGCTTCGCATACTTAAAAGCTCGAAGGGCACGTATTGATTTTTGATTGAAAATCAAACTGTCTGTCTGTCTCTCTCTCTGTCTGCTCCTGACGGAGGGGGTGTGAGCTGCCGCCTTCAACAGCTTTGTGCCGTGGTGCTTCGCATACTTAAAAGCAGCCCTATTGATTTGTTTGCTTTTCTCTATCTCTGTGACAGCCTGTGCTCCTGACACGCACTCCTTTGAAGAGGAAGATATGTTTGCATTCTTTTAATTGTGAGACTGAACTGTCATCTCTGTCTTGTCATGGAGCACAGTTTAAACTTTTGAAAAAGAGACAAATGTTTGTTTGCAGTGTTTGAATAACGTTCCTGTCTCTCTACAACCTCCTGTGTTTCTGCGCAAATCTGTGACCCAAGCATGACAATATAAAAATAACCATATAAACATATGGTTTCTACTTCGCGGATTTTCTTATTTCGCGGGTGGCTCTGGAACGCAACCCCCGCGATGGAGGAGGGATTACTGTATATGATATTTGGAATTATTCATTTTATGACCTTATGGTACCTTTCGGAAAACATTGTAGCACGGAGGCAACATTATTCATTCGCATACCTTCTTGTGGTTGTAATTGATGACCGCGTCCCCCCCCCCCCGACCTTGCCCAGTCTGCACAGGATTCCAGAACATGCAGAGGAAAGAATGTTCCTCTGCAAGGTGAGCCACAAACGCTCTTTTCTCAGTGGACCCCATACATGCCTTGCACAGTACATGTGCTTTGATCGCCGCCAAGTCAAGCATGTTATAGCACAAGCAACCGGGCCACCTGCATG
Organism: Erpetoichthys calabaricus; assembly: GCF_900747795.2. Lineage (NCBI taxonomy): Eukaryota > Metazoa > Chordata > Cladistia > Polypteriformes > Polypteridae > Erpetoichthys > Erpetoichthys calabaricus. Next base: position 29,844,770 of record NC_041407.2, read on the forward strand.
CTCCTGCTAGCACTGTATAAGCTCACACCTTCTGGTGTCAGCACACAGCACTGGAGGAAAAAAAAGGAGACACACACATGTGACATTTTGAAGAAATCATTGTATGACCTGAATAGTACCAATCAGAAAACATTGCACTAATTCAATATTATTTGAAAACAAACAGATCGGGTATAAATTTGTTACTTGTAAATGTTAGCTTTTTTCACTTTTATTTTCTCAGTCTCTTTCACAGAGCGCTCTCCCTCCCCTCCTGATCCGACCCTAACTAACTAACAGCGGCAACATAAAATCTCAAGAGATGGCGGCATCACAGCTCCAGGATGCTTGCGTTTCAGATGCTCATGCATCGCAGTGGTGCTGCTGTCAAAAGAAAGTTCCGCTTTGCATAATTTGCATTCAACTTTTTTTTTTTCTTTTTTGGTGAAGTGCTCCCACACTTTAGAAAGTTTGTCTCAATTTTTTTCCATTTTCTTCCCCCTCCTCTATCCGACTTGCCATTGCAACCACGTTTATTTTCCTCTCCTCAGACGTTCTCTCTTTGTTGGTAGGACTGTGTGCAGTCTTGACAAACAATAACAAACAATACTGCCCCCAGATGCTCATGTAGTGCATTGCAGTTACGAAAACCAATGCGGTTCTTTGTGACTGGAGCCTCTGTTGAAGGTTTGGTTTATGACGCGTTGAGGATAAAAAATCCGTGTCGAGGATTTTTTGTAGTCGACATCGTCGTTGATTACCTTGACTAATCATTGCAGCTCTAACTGTATTAGATTCAATTATACTATTATATATTATATACTAGCTGTCCACCGCAGCTCCGCCCATGTAGTAGTGAAACAGGATAGTGAGGAGGACCCTGCCCGGCTCCCTACATCACGCTTTCCCCTCTCCTCGGCTCAGATTAGCATGAATATATCGCTCCTTCAAGTGAACTATGATACTTAGCGTGATGAGAGAACTTGCAAAATCAACCAAAATGTACAAGCAAATTACAAAAAGATCTACAGTGGAACCTCGGTTCACGACCATAATTCGTTCTAAACCTCTGGTCGTAAACCGAAGCAATTTCCCCCATAGGATTGTATGTAAATACAGTTTGTACGGTCTGGAACGGATTAATTGTATGTAAATATATTTTTAAAAATATTTTTAAGCACAAATATAATTACACCATAGAATGCACAGTGTAATAGTAAACTAATGTAAAAACATTGAATAACAGTGACAAACACCCAGGCTCCCTGCTCAGCTGCACGTACAGTCTCTCTCTCTCTCTCTAGCACGCGAGCCTGCTCGCTCTCATCAGCACACGAGCCTACCTGCTCTATCTCTCTCATATCAGCACACGAGCCTGCCTGCTCGCTCGCTCTCTCTCTCTCTCTCATATCAGCACACGAGCCTGCCTGCTCGCTCGCTCTCTCATATCAGCACACGAGCGAGCCTGCCTGCTCTCTCTCTCTCTAATATCAGCACACGAGCGAGCCTGCCTGCTCGCTCACTCTCTCATCAGCACACGAGCGAGCCTGCCTGCTCGCTCTCTCTCTCATCAGCACACGAGCGAGCCTGCCTGCTCGCTCGCTCTCTCTCTCTCTCTCATATCAGCACACGAGCCTGCCTGCTCGCTCTCTCTCTCATATCAGCACACGAGCCTGCCTGCTCGCTCGCTCTCTCATATCAGCACACGAGCGAGCCTGCCTGCTCGCTCTCTCTCTAATATCAGCACACGAGCGAGCCTGCCTGCTCGCTCACTCTCTCATCAGCACACGAGCGAGCCTGCCTGCTCGCTCTCTCTCTCATCAGCACACGAGCGAGCCTGCCTGCTCGCTCTCTCTCTCATCAGCACACGAGCGAGCCTGCCTGCTCGCTCGCTCTCTCTCTCTCTCTCATATCAGCACACGAGCCTGCCTGCTCGCTCTCTCTCTCATATCAGCACACGAGCCTGCCTGCTCGCTCGCTCTCTCATATCAGCACACGAGCGAGCCTGCCTGCTCGCTCTCTCTCTAATATCAGCACACGAGCGAGCCTGCCTGCTCGCTCACTCTCTCATCAGCACACGAGCGAGCCTGCCTGCTCGCTCTCTCTCTCATCAGCACACGAGCGAGCCTGCCTGCTCGCTCTCTCTCTCATCAGCACACGAGCCTGCCTGCTCGCTCTCTCTCTCATCAGCACACGAGCCTGCCTGCTCGCTCTCTCTCTCATCAGCACACGAGCCTGCCTGCTCGCTCTCTCTCTCATCAGCACACGAGCCTGCCTGCTCGCTCTCTCTCTCATCAGCACACGAGCCTGCCTGCTCGCTCGCTCTCTCTCTCATCAGCACACGAGCCTGCCTGCTCGCTCGCTCTCTCTCTCATCAGCACACGAGCCTGCCTGCTCGCTCGCTCTCTCTCTCATCAGCACACGAGCCTGCCTGCTCGCTCGCTCTCTCTCTCATCAGCACACGAGCCTGCCTGCTCGCTCGCTCTCTCTCTCATCAGCACACGAGCCTGCCTGCTCGCTCGCTCTCTCTCTCATCAGCACACGAGCCTGCCTGCTCGCTCGCTCTCTCTCTCATCAGCACACGAGCCTGCCTGCTCGCTCGCTCTCTCTCTCATCAGCACACGAGCCTGCCTGCTCGCTCGCTCTCTCTCTCATCAGCACACGAGCCTGCCTGCTCGCTCGCTCTCTCTCTCATCAGCACACGAGCCTGCCTGCTCGCTCGCTCTCTCTCTCATCAGCACACGAGCCTGCCTGCTCGCTCGCTCTCTCTCTCATCAGCACACGAGCCTGCCTGCTCGCTCTCTCTCTCATCAGCACACGAGCCTGCCTGCTCGCTCTCTCTCTCATCAGCACACGAGCCTGCCTGCTCGCTCTCTCTCTCATCAGCACACGAGCCTGCCTGCTCGCTCTCTCTCTCATCAGCACACGAGCCTGCCTGCTCGCTCTCTCTCTCATCAGCACACGAGCCTGCCTGCTCGCTCTCTCTCTCATCAGCACACGAGCCTGCCTGCTCGCTCTCTCTCTCATCAGCACGCGAGCCTGCCTGCTCGCTCTCTCTCTCATCAGCACACGAGCCTGCCTGCTCGCTCTCTCTCTCATCAGCACACGAGCCTGCCTGCTCGCTCTCTCTCTCATCAGCACACGAGCCTGCCTGCTCGCTCTCTCTCTCATCAGCACACGAGCCTGCCTGCTCGCTCTCTCTCTCATCAGCACACGAGCCTGCCTGCTCGCTCTCTCTCTCATCAGCACACGAGCCTGCCTGCTCGCTCTCTCTCTCATCAGCACACGAGCCTGCCTGCTCGCTCTCTCTCTCATCAGCACACGAGCCTGCCTGCTCGCTCTCTCTCTCATCAGCACACGAGCCTGCCTGCTCGCTCTCTCTCTCATCAGCACACGAGCCTGCCTGCTCGCTCTCTCTCTCATCAGCACACGAGCCTGCCTGCTCGCTCTCTCTCTCATCAGCACACGAGCCTGCCTGCTCGCTCTCTCTCATCAGCACACGAGCCTGACTGCTCGCTCTCTCTCTCACATTGCAGCAGTTCACGTCTGACCGAGAACAATGCAACACGTGCGGAAATCATCAGCGTGCACAAACCGAAAGGGAAACTGGCTTGTTCGTATACCGAGTGTGTGGTCGTGAACCGAGGCAAAAGTTTGGCAAACTTTTTGGTCGTAAACCGAGTTGTACGTGTACTGAGGCGCAAGAGAGCGCGACACACACACGCACACACAGGCGCAAGAGAGCGCGACACACACACACAGGCGCAAGAGAGCGCGACACACACACACAGGCGCAAGAGAGCGACACACACACACACACACACACACACACAGGCGCAAGAGAGCGACACACACACACACACACAGGCGCAAGAGAGCGACACACACACACACACACACAGGCGCAAGAGAGCGACACACACACAGGCGCAAGAGAGCGACACACACACAGGCGCAAGAGAGCGACACACACACAGGCGCAAGAGAGCGACACACACACAGGCGCAAGAGAGCGACACACACACAGGCGCAAGAGAGCGACACACACACAGGCGCAAGAGAGCGACACACACACAGGTGCAAGAGAGCGACACACACACAGGTGCAAGAGAGCGACACACACACAGGTGCAAGAGAGCGACACACACACAGGTGCAAGAGAGCGACACACACACAGGTGCAAGAGAGCGACACACACACAGGTGCAAGAGAGCGACACACACACACACACACACATTGCTGGTATCTGCCAAAACAAGTTTTCAGTCACGGTCAATTGTATGTTGCTCTCTCCAGAGTTCCATTTTTTCATTCACTCACAGTCGTATCCTCAAACCCACCCATCAATAAATAATTATGCAGTGGGTTGGCTAGTGTTGCTATATTGCTTATTAGTGTGCTTGTGCATGCATAACTAAACAAAAGTGGAAAAGAGAATTTCAGTAGAATGTTCCTGTGATCCTCGTGCACGGATGACCTGTTGTGTCATATTCAACACTTCGAACATCACTGTAGCAGCCCTCAAAATTCACCAGGGGTACAGAGTGCCATGCCAGAATCAGTGCACACTAGAAACAAATTCCACAAGCTGCAGGTGACAAAAAACTACCACATCTGTCATTACTGCTGTGATATCCTCATAACCAGCTAAACCACATCAATTATAAACAAAGCTTTAGACATGGGTTACAGCAGTCTGGAGTCCTATAAGCAGCGGTCTTTAATAAGAACACCAAACTTAAGAGCATACAAAAATAATTGGGTGTTAAACTAATTTTATTTGATCATGAAAATCTCATAGACCAAATATCTGAAACATCTGGTAGTCCCCCTAGTGCTTTAAGAGTCTATAGTTGTCTGGAGCTAAAAACTGGTAGACCAAGGTGTCCAGACTACCAGTTTGTCTATCCATGCATATGCAAGCTAAACACACAGTAAACATAGGAAATTTTCAAATCTGAATACTACTGGCAAAATAGACAAACATTCAAACAAGAATGAGTCCTAGGATTGTAATGTGCTAGTCTTTATTTTTCCAATGGCAATGTATGCAAATCATATTTCAAAACAAGCTCTTACTTTAAAGAAATTAATATAATTTTGTACTGGGTATCTTGCCATGTCTACTGTCATATTACAATAGTCAAGCTGGTTAGCACAAGAAATGTAATTTGGCATCTTCTACCATAGATGCAGCAGATATCTTCTCAGTGGCATGATGTAGAAACCCATCAGCTAAATGTACTTTTCTGTATCTTCCTCTTAATCAGGTATTAAACTAAACTACAGATCGCTGTGTTTAGAGTGCAACAGCTGGGGCTTTCAGTAGTACAATGGAACACAATTCAGATAATTCTTGTATATTCTGGTTTCATTTTAGATTACCTCTCTATTATAAAAAAAAAAAATCCTGGAAATCAAAAGCAAGGCTACAATACGTGATCTTCTCGGAAGACATTTAAAAGATCTGCGAGACAAAAGAGACTTACCACGGTGCGCCCCGCGATGATGTAGAACATGAGTTTCTTGCAAGACACGCCCTACTTACAATCTATCAAATAAAGACAACGGGGCAGCAAAACATGCATTCAGTCTTGTGAAGGATTTCAGCACATAGAGATCCAGGGTCTCAGCGCATATAAAGCGTATAAGGACAATATGCTATAAATGAAACATCGACAAATAAGCGAAGAAGAAAGCAGAGCAGAGAAGAGAGACTCAAAAGCGTAGGAAAGAAAAACAAAAATCTAGGTGCAAATTCAGAAAATAAGGCAAGTAATTATCAGTCCGTAACAAGTGGAATTGAAACAAAGCACGTCCAATCGGGCTCAGAATTAAAAGACAGTAAAAGACAAAGTAGAACTTCATAAAGACGTTCACAAACGTTGGCGCTATACACAAGCAGAGCAGATTATGAAAGCAGTTGAATTCGAAAAGCTCCAAAAAAAAAATAAAGTATGTGCAATTCAAATGTGGAGAAAGTTGAAGAATATGAAAGTAGGAAAATTAGAAAGTATAAAAAAAAGAAAGTAAAGATCGCAGTAGCGCAAACAAACGGAAATTAATACTCAAATAAGGGAAAATAATAAAAACAACACTACAGACCAGGTGTCATTGAAAGAAAAAAAAACAAAAAAAAAAAAGCAGGACAAAATAAGGTCAGAGATAAAAGACAGTAGAAAACAAAGTAGAATGTCATAAAGAGGTTACAAAACAAAAGGGCCAAACACATGCAGAGCAGGTTAGAGATAATTCAGGATAGGTTTCTCTGTATGGAATTTCAGCACAGACAAAGCGATTTACACATCAGTTAATTTTTTTTGCAAAGTAACCAATAAATGCATGCGAGGTAAAACACGTTTTTGAAATTCTCTGACTTAAACTTCAAAGCCTTACAATATTTACATATTTCTGACATATCACCTGTGTCCATATATTCAATCTCTATTTGTCTTTTAGTTATTTCTCCGAGTAATAATTTCTCTTTCTTTGCGATAATGTGATGTTTACTTTGTTTTGATACTGTCATTTTTTTGTGCTTTCCTATTCTGTATCTTACTCTGCATGTGTTTCGCGCCTACGTTTTGAGTCTTGAATTTCAGTGTTCATTATCTCTAACCTGACAGTCATTAAACACATGTCTCACTGACCTCATTTTAAAAAATTCAGAATATTTGGACTCAAAAGATTCCAAATATTGTTTTTACAGAAGTTCTGAAATAAAAGTGAAACTAATGAAATAGCAACAATTCAAAGAGAAAAAAAAATCTTAAAAGTGTGTCTGGAAAACCAAACACGGGGGTTATCGAGCGAAGCGAGCAGGGGTGAAGCCCCCTAGTACTTAAAATAATCTAAAATAGTTCAAATTTAATTACCTTGATAAGGCTGGGCGTTTAATCGAAAAGTAATCGAAATCAACATTCAGAACCTATAATCGACCAAATTTTTCCAGGTCGATTATTTCGATTACTTTCCCTTTAAAAACACTACCGCATGTGGAGGCACGTGACCCCGCTCCGTTACGTTATTCCGCCGACATGTCGAGCATGAAGAGCTTAAACACTGACACAACTGAGCAACAAGAGCAGCTTGTACCAAACAAAAACGCAGTCTCCGTCATTTGGACACATTTTGGCTTCAGTAAGGATGACATCGAACAAAATGAAGTCAGATGTAGACACTGTAGAAAAACAGTTTCGACGCCCAAAGGTAACACCACCAATTTGTTTCAACACTTGAAGCACAATCACGTTACTGAATATGAACAGTGCATGGCTCAAAAAAAACAAAGAGACTGACAAGCGCCCAGCAACAAGTGCCTCTGCAAAGCAGATGTCGATAACACAAGCGTTCACAAATGCCACGCAGTATGAGAAGAGTTCAAGGAGATGGAAAGAAATAACCGATGCTATTTGTTATTACATCGCAAAGGATAGGACTCCCTTGGCTACAGTGGAGCGAAGCGGGTTTAAACACCTCGTTAAAACTCTCGACAGAAGATACACTGTACCATCGCGATCACATTTTTCTAAAACTGCGCTGCCAGACATGTACAAGACATGTTGCAAAAATGTAGCTGCTGAACTGAAAAATGTTCAACACTTTGCAGCCACATCTGATCTCTGGTCAAGTAGGACGATGGACCCATTCTTGAGCCTTACTTTGCACTACATTGATGACGATTGGAAGCTGCGCCAGAGACGCCTTGAGACGGCATATTTTCCAGCTGATCACACGGCAGATAGGATTGTGCAAGGTATGAAAGATATGCTTTCTGGATGGGAACTCGCGGAAGAAAAACTTTCAGCCATTACGACAGACAACGGTGCTAATGTTGTCAAAGCTGCTGCGCTTAATGGATGGTTACGGCAGCAGTGTTTTGGACACCGACTACACCTTGCAATTGGTAAGTACATATCAGCTTAATTAAATATATATATATTTGTTCATAAAGCACCTTTATAAATGTTACAATATGCTTGATATTACAATGTTATAATGTTAAGTTCACATTACAATGTAACAGAACACTACATCATTAAAGTAAAAATCATTGTGTTGTAAAAATGTGTTGTTAATCTGATATTATTTAAGAAATATAAGAGGCTCATTAATTTTGGTACTGTTAAAGCTTCAGGTATAAATATTGTCAATAATAAAAAAAATTATTAATTTTGTGTTTCTGAAAATGGATTGAAAGATCAACGTGTGACACGTGCAGTGAGGGTGTGCAAAAACAGTCAGTGCTTTTTCCTATAGCTGGAAAAAAAGAAGGCATTAATGAAGGTGCAACAAGAACTGAACCTGCCACAACACAAGCTAAAAACAGCATGCGTTACCAGATGGGGATCGATGCAAATGATGATTGCAAGACTCCTCGAATAAAGGAAAGCTATTACACAGGTCCTTTCTGAAGACAAAAAATCCAGGCACCTTGTTCCATCTTTCCCCCTTGATGGAGTTCACAGACGCCCTATCAGGGGAAGAGTATGTGACCATTTCATACTGCACATCCTCAATTCACGAGTGCTTGCTGAGGAGGAAGATGATGTGGAGCTGACTAAAACTATCAAAACCAGCATCCTCAGGTACCTTAAGGAGAAGTACTCAGATCCTATCACAGAAGAGCTACTGGACACAGCCAGTTTTGTTGATCCCAGATTTAAAGCTACCTACATTTCTGCTCACAATGTCCCCACCATTCAGGAGAAAGTGAAAACAGAGATGGAGAAGATGTCAGAAGCTGAAGTCTGCAGAGAAAGTCAGATTACAGAGACTGCAGAACCAACAACTTCATCAGCAGTAGCAAAAGAGGACATTAGGAAGCTTTTTTAAAGGGAGTGAGGCAACACCTTCAGCAAGTTCAGCTACACCCACTCTGTCACTTCAGCAATCGCTAGAAGCAGAGATGAGCAGCTATTTGGTGTCCCCCATGCTGGATAGTGAGGCAAATTCACTGGACTGGTGGAGGAAGCATCATGTACACTTCTCCACTCTAAGTAAGGTGGCAAAAAATTCTCTGCATACCAGCTACTAGCTCCCCATCATAGCGGGTTTTCAGTTCGGGCGGAAACATTGTTACATGCCTCAGGTCCTGCCTGAAACCTGAAAAGGTTAACATGCTCGTGTTTCTTAGTAAGAACTTAGAGTAAATTCATGTTCATATAGTGACATGACAAGATCGCTAAGATCACCTCATGCAACAGTGTTTAGAGAGTTCTATTTTCATTACAACAATCTGTTGTTTACATTGATACATTGCACATTAAAATATTTGTTTACAGAAGATGCAAGAAATGCACTGTTTAAAATATTTACAGGATATATAAAAGTTATTTTATTTAGAAGAGATACTGCTTATTTTCTACTTTTAATAAGAAAAACATTGAAAATAATTTATTTTGTTTCCAAAAGTGCAAGTTATTTATTTTTACTTTTTTTATAAGAACAAAGTGACTGTTCGTTTTAGGCAATGTGTGCTTTGATTTCAGTTGTTCAACATTGATGTTCAATAAATAAACACAGATAGTAGATAGTGTGTTTCCTTCAATTATTTTAAAATCAAGTAATGCACCCTTCATTCAAAAATCTCTCACTTGTAATATGTGAGTATATTTACTGTACAAAACTTGTCAGTGAACTATGAGGGCAAAAAAAATAAATAAATAAAATAATCGTTCATTAATCGTAATCGAGTTAAAATGTTCAATTAATCGAGATTTTGATTTTAGGCCAAATCGCCCAGCCCTACTTCCACCGGTCAATAATGTCTACAGTTGAAGTCAACAGGGCCCCATCTCCACCTGTACACAGTGTAGGTGGAGCACCGCTTTCCCCTCCTGAGGCGCCTGACGTTTTGCCAGAACCATCTTGGTGCTAACCGCAAGTAGTTTTTTATGGCTTCCCCAAACTCCTCTCATGCCCGGGTTTTTGCCTCAGCAACAGCCAATGCTGTCACACGCTTGGCCCGCCAATACCCCTCAGCTGCCTCTGGAGTCCTATTGGTCTTTCTTCAACTTGGCGGCCTCACAAACCTTAGGTGTCCACCACCTAACCTACTTTGATTTTAAAAGAACATTATTGCTACCAAGCAACATTATGCTTTAAACATGAATAGCTTTTGCGAGACTTTCTGAAATACTGTAAGACTGATACAAAGAACTGAATTAACAAAAACAGGCTATGGTAATATTTAATATTACTTGGAACATTGCAGTATCTCAGGCTTGTGTTTCATTACAATTCTGTCAAGCCTGTAGCGGATTTGTTAATACAATGTATAATTTTGATGTTTTTTTTCCTAATATTACCCCAAATTAAAAAAAAATCAATTTTCTAAACCTGTTTTATCATGAGTAGGGTCATGAGGAAGCTGGAGCCTACCCTTACAAGCATATGGTGCAAGGCAGGAACAGTTCATGGGCAAGGCACCTGTCCATCTCATGGCAAACATATACACTGTGGACCACCCAGGCTGGCACCGCCACCTGAACCCAACAGACAAGTGTGGGACACAAGTTCAAGGCACACCATTATTTTTTTTATTTTCCTTTTTACCTCGTGGGAAATGCCTTCCCCTATTTCCCAAAAGTACAACACATTCTCAGCACAAGCACAGCACAATACTTTTCCTTCTCCTCCACTCCTCTAGTCAAGCTTCGTCTTCCTCCTCCTGACTCTACCTCCTTGAGTAGTGGCTACTGATTCCTTTTATACTGCGCACAGAAGTGTGCCAGGTGCTTAGATCCTGCTGCAACAACCCCTTACCGTGCCCACGGATCCCAACAGGGCTGCACCAAACTCAAACTCCCACGAGGCTGCCATCTAGGGTCCATGGGGAGGTAAGACTCTGGCCATTCTTGCTCCCTCGGCCCTTCCAGTGTGGAGGCGCCCAGGCATGACAATCAAATTTGATCTTCACACACAAAGGTTGCTGCCTGATTTGTTGAGTACGTGCTGCTTATTTGCAACCCACTGTAAACTAGTTGCTTCTTCAAAACAAAACTACCTTGACCAACCAGCTAATCTGACTTTTAAATCAGAAACTATGTGGAACCAAAACCTGCAGGCATGGCAGCTTTATTGGGCAAAGAAGCAATGGTATACTATGAAAACTCAAGTTCTTTATAAAATGAAAATATTAAAGAGAGGAGGTCACTTATAACATGACTTGATCCTATGTAAGGTCATGGGGAGCTTATTTTTTTTCTCTTCTCAAAACTATCAAAGCAAGTTAAGCAAAACTCCAAACAGAAGCACCTACTCTAAAACCTAGTGGAAGTAATGTAGTAATCTGTTGCTGAATACAACTTCATTTGGTTGACACCTTTATCCAGTGCAATTTAGAATATTTCAAAGAAAATTGGCTAGATACCCACATCTCCATCATTGCAGCACAGGCAGGTAAAATTATTTGCACATGGTAATAGCTGTAGGGTCAGTACACAAAACATTTCACTTGGACTCCTCAACTGGAACCACCAACTCAGACTTCTCAATTTGTCATTAGATTAATATACTTACTAAGTTGACTGAAAGCATGTAACATACAAGATAAAAGGCATTTCATCACTGCCAGCATGAATCATTAGGCTAAATTACAGCACTCTAACCTGTTAAAGTTGGACTTCATAGGAAGAGTCACCTGAGACATGAATGTCACTGCCAAGGTAAATAAACCACTCAACAAGGTCAACACTCTCTCCACAAACAGACACACTACTGATGGCTGTGCCCAACAGGTCATTAAAGGCCTGGATCTTGGTTTTTATCCAGGACACTCAAGACTCCTCACTCAGTCCCATGAGCGCTCCAATCAGAGCCTCCATTGACTCCGCGAATATCACAGCATTGTCAGCAAAGTCAAGATCCATGAACCTTTCTTCACCAACAGATGCCCCACAACCACTGGAGCCCACAACCTTGCCCAACACCCAGTCCATACAAGCATTGAACAGAGTAGGAGCAAGAACACACCCCTGACGAACCCCAGAATCAAAAAACACAGCGGTCCTGCCTCCACTCTGCACAGCACTCACAGTACCAGTGTACAGGCCGGCCATGATATTCAGCAACCTCGAGGGGATCCCGCGAATCCTCAGGATGTCCCACTGGGCAGCTCAATCAACTGAGTCGAACGCTTTGCGAAAATCGACAAAGGCTGCAAAGAAACTCTGCCGATATTTGCGTTTGTGCTCCATGGGAACCCTCAGTGCCAGGATGCAGTCGATGGTAGACTTCTTAAGCGTAAAACCAGACTGTTCTGGTCGCTGGTAGGTGAGCAAGTGATCACGGATCCTATTGAGGACGACCCTAGCAAGGACCTTACCCGGCACCGAGAGCAGTGTTATCCCCCTGTAGTTACTGCAATCCAGGCGAGCAACCTTCCCTTTTCAGATAGGGACAACAAGTCCCGTTTACCAGTCAGTTGGGAGGATGCCAGTCTCTCAAAAGGAAGCAAAGATTGCTTGCAATGCCAGGAGGATAGCCTTACCACCAGCCTGGAGAAGTTCACCCCAGATACCACAGATCCCTGCAGCTTTTCCCCCCCATGAGCTGGTTCACCACAGGTGTAATCTCAGCGAGATTGGGTGGTTCACAGCTAATTGGAGGATCAGCCTCAAGAACTGTGGACCCAGAGATATCCAACGTTCTAGCCAGAGGATCAGCTTTGAACAACGGCTCAAAGTAGCCAGCCCAGCGGGTCAAAACTGCAGTGTCATCCGTAAGGACCGTTCTATCAGCTGCCCTGACTGCGATTCTCCAAGGAACAGATTCAGAGGTGCGTAATGCTTCGATTCCTCTGTAAGCATGACGTGGGTCGCTAGACCACAGATGGTGTGTCACTTGCTCATGGATTCCTCTAACGGACGCCTCTTTACCTGTCCTCAGAGCCCTCGCAGCCGTCCCTCTCAGTTCCCGGTACAGACCAGAGTTGCCACTGAGCCGTGCGCTGCGACTCCTCTCAATGATATCCAGGGTGCCCTGTGAGATGAAACACCTCCTTCTGGGAACACCGGTAACACCAACACAACCCTCAGCAACCTTCAGAGTCTTGTCATGGAAGGTCTCCCACATCACATTAGGATCGGCAGTTGTACCCAAATCTGAAAGTTCCTCACACAAACTGTGCAAACTCATTAGAAACAGCCTGGTCTTGGAGTCTGGCCAAGTCCAGGTTCATTTTCCTAGTAAGTGATAACCTACTAGACCTAAGCTGGATTCTAAGAGTAGCAACAACAAGTCTGTGGTCAGAATTCATAAACTGGGCACTTATGTAGACCCTGCAGTTTTGCAAGAGCCTCCAGCATCTGCCCACAAGGATGTGACTGTCACTGCATCACCAGTATTGGGAGTACCAAGCCACAACAACAAGACAAAACTTAAATTTAAAAAAGAAGCTATAGTTTTATCAAGCCTACAAGAAAAAGTTTAACCGAATTCGTACATGAGAAATTGGAAATTAACACATTATATTACAAACTAGCAAAATACCCGCGCTTCGCAGCGGAGCAGTAGTGTGTTAAAGAGGCTATGAAAAAAAAAGGAAACATTTTAAAAATAACGTAACATGATTGTCAATGTAATTGTGTTGTCATTGTTATGAGTGTTGCTGTGTTTTATATATATAAAATACACACACATATAAACATATATATACATATACACATATATATATATATATATATATATATATATTATATATCTACATATATATATATATATCTACATATATATATCTATCTATCTATATATCTATCTATCTATATATATACATACATACATACATACATACATATACACATCCACATATCAACACATATATATACACATATATACACACACACACGCTTTATGGGTGATGATTGTTTTACTCTTTTTATCTTTATTTTATTGTAGAATCAACTCCTATCTGCGCACAGCAGGGCAGCCGTGGGCGGATGCGTATGGTGTATTCACTCCATGTTATCGTGCATTGCGCTGTCAGTGGTATTTTGATAAAAGAATTTGAACAACATATAAGAAGCGTATAAATTATTAAACAGTAAAACATTAACATTTAAGAAGTAAAGTTACATTAAGTACTACTGCAGTGCCTTCGGGTATACCTCATTTTTTGTTTGCCCATTACATGCTTAAATGTATAAATTTTTTGGTGCACCTACCCGAGAACACGCGACATATAACAGAGCGTGGGAGAAGCATGGATTTTAAACACGCGTTGAGTTCATCTGCTGGTCTCCCTCGTGGAATAACTGGTAATGTTTGACTAAAATCTACAGCGAGTAAAACAACATTACCTCCTATTTTTTTTTTTTTTACGATCTCTGAGATCTTGCTTTTTTCGGTTCAAGGCTTCATAAGCTCTTTTATGTTGTATGGTGTACTTATCCCAAACCATCATCTTTGAATGTTGCAAGACTTTCGCCTTGTATGTAGATCGGGGTAATTACATTCATTGCATTCCTAGTCTGAATCACAATCAGATTGTATGGGTGGTTACCTGGCACTGTAGGGTTGCCACCTGTCCTTTAAAATACGGAATCGTGCCGCGTTTGAGAATGAAATTGCGCGTCCCGTTTTGAATCAATACTGGACGGGATTTATCCCGTATTTTTTTTATCATTTTTTTTTTTAAAGCAGCGTCTCATGCAAATCATCCCACACGCATTTTATGAAGATGCCTCCTTTCCTAGTTTTGATTGGGTAATACTTGATGTCATCGTTAGTTTGATTGGTGTTTTTAACTGTCCAGTGAGGAGGGCATGTCTTAAGTAGAGTCTGCAAAGTGTTGGCACTGAGATGTGGCGTCAGCGCCATAGTTGAAGCCCCTAACGTTGCGGTCAGCAAGTCGGCTAACATCCGCCATGTGCCGTCTTTCAGTTGCGAGAAGCAGATCATAGAATGGTTGAAACTGTTGCCCCTAACGTTGCGCCACGGCGTGTGGTTCGTTTATACCTCGTGTCTTCTCATTAAACTTTTATCTCGCGAATATGTTATTGCAATCCGCAGCGGGAGCGTTTCTATAAACTTAATTTAAACTTACGTTTTACACCGTGCTTTGTTTCCCTTATGAACATGCTTGTATGCTTAACTCGCTCCGTTCTCAATTGTTTAATTAATTTTTTGCTCTTCGCTGTTTGCGGCTGTTCCTCCATTTCCCCCTACTTCGTTCTTTTATCTCGCGAATATGTTATTGCAATCCTTAACGGGAGCGTTTCAATAAACTGATTGAAAATAGTTTTGCATTTACCTTTTTAGTAAAAGGCGAGCTTTTAAGCCTGAGAAATCACCCCGTAAATGCACACGTTTAATTGGACATGTGTTAATATGTATGGTTACACAGTATTAAAAGACAGTGAACAACGTCAGTTACCTTTGTTCCCGCGTTTGATAAAAGGTGAGCTTTTAAGCCTGAGAAATCACCCCGTAAATGCACACGTTTAATTGCACATGTGTTAATATGTATGCTTACACAGTATTAAGAGACAGTCAAAAATTAACGTCATTTACCTTCATTCCCGCGTGTGACTCGTGCTGTAAATGTCTTCCTTGTTTTTAGTTCACGTGATTACATAGGAGGCGTGATGACGCAATACGTGACTCCGCCTCCTCCATTACAGTGTATGGACAAAAAATATGTTCCAGTTATGACCATTACGCTTTGAATTTCGAAATGAAACCTGCGTAACTTTTGTAAGTAAGCTGTAAGGAATGAGCCTGCCAAATTTCAGCCTTCCACCTACACGGGAAGTTGGAGAATTAGTGATGAGTGAGTCAGTCAGTGAGTGAGTGAGTGAGTCAGTCAGTGAGGGCTTTGCCTTTTATTATTATAGATTACATTTAGTCAGAAGCAACACATTTTACCAACTTTGGTAATCCACAAAAATTTCTTTTGACTCCACAGCCCTGCTCATGGACACACAGAGTCAAGTAATGGGATTTGAACACAAACTCGGGGATTTTAAATTCAAAGTAGGGATGTCATAAGAACTATTTTTCAGTACCAAGTCAAATACCCAAGTTCAGAAAACAAAGGTACGAACTTTTTTTTTTTTACAACATTGATAAGTGCAGAGGAAGTCTGTACTAAACTCATGCATGTCTGCAAGTAGACTACTTCAGAAGGCACATTAATACGTGAGGAAATCATGAGTAAAACATCACATTGAAAGAAGTTCACAGTGATGACAATACAACACAGCATTAGCAAATGTTGAAAAAGAAAACAGCATAAGTAATGTCTGGAGGTGCTTCGAGCTTGAGGCAAGAGAATTTCAATGTGTGATTGTAATATTCATGTTTGATTTTTTTTTTTTTTTTTTTTTTTTTAAATAAAGGCCCTCATTATTGCCAATGTCACCCATTTGGGAGTCTGTTCAAAAAATGGATTTGTGAGTGCATCGAGAGCAGATGAGATGTGATCATTTACCTGGCATTACCATGCATTTCTAAAGGGAGATGAAAAGATTACCCCCCCCCCCCCCATCTTACACAGTGCTGACAAATGAACAGTGGCTTTGCATTCTTTCTGATAAGCACTGCCACAGGTGTACATCAGTCCAAGCATCCGTCCATTCTGTAACCAACATACAGTTCTGGATCATGTGGGGGATAACTTACACATATCTACAGTTATGCATACAAGACTGATATGTGACAAGAAAACATCTAGGCAAGATTAAAATAAAGTGGCTATTTCAAACACTATAAAGTAGCTATTATTCAAACATTAATAATGCCAGTCACTTGTTTTTGAAAGCAAACTAATGTTCATTTGTATAACTCATAAGTAAAGGCACACATCATTATACGTCAAAGGTACGTAATGCTGTCTCATAGTTAGAAGTTTGAGTACAGCTAATGACAGCCAAAGCAATAAAGTGATTACTTATGTAGAAAACCCATCTTCCAATCTCAAAACAAAGGCTGATTAACAGGAATTTTGAAATAAAGGATTAATGTAAAACTGAAATGTAATTTCAAAGGAAGCTAAAGAGTTCTAACTGCTATTAAAAAAAAAAAACTAATGCAACTAAAATGGACTCATCTGTTAATTACTATTTTGTAATTTTTTTAACCAGATAATGTAACAAATTTAGATCTTACAATATCAAATGTTAGTCTTAACAGAGTGGATCTCTGAAAACACACTTCAAATGCATGTTACAAAAACAGCTTTATTAAGTGTGTTTAAACGGAAACAATTATCTTGGAATTCACTAATTTAACAGTACAGATAAAATTTGCTTTGAATATTTAGTATTGATTTTCAGCTGTATTTTTCAATTTCTGGTGAGAAAAGTCAAGAGAATAAATGTAAAGTGTGAACATGTTAAGATAAATCAAGAAATTCATAATGAATCATTCTTTATAAACCCTATGCTCAACCCTCTCCCCATTTGTTGTCAAACAGGGAAGATCCCTATCTCTGCCATACATTAAAGTTAAAGCCCTGCATTTTATTTTGATATTTATAAATTGAAATACTAATTTACTTAAATGATAGCTGGGTAACTTGGGACATACAAATATTTTAAAGCTGCTACTGTTAGTATTTATATATTGTATTACAGAAAAAGGCACAATACTGCTAACTTGAACAACAGAGGCACTTGAATAAAAAGGCACTGGATGAGTTTCAGTTTTTGCAGTGGTATTGAAAACTATCACTCAAAAAGGCATGTGTTAGGATAACATACTTGCAGTAAGTTTAACACACCTTCTATGGCACAATTACTGAAAGAGTCCTCCAAGCATCACTGACATTTACATTATTTAGCAGACGCTCTTATCCAGAGCGACTTACAACAGTGTTTGTTAGTTTTTTCGCATACCCCTTGGGGTCAGAGCGTAGGGTCAGCCATTGTACAGCGCCCCCCTGGAGCAATTACAGGTTAAGGGCCTTGCTCAAGGGCCCAGCAGAGTAGGATCTCTTTTGGCAGTGACAGGGATTCGAACCAGCAACCTTCGGGATACCAGCGCAGATCCTTAGCCCCAGAGCCACCACTCCGCCCATTACATTAACTTTACTTTCTATTTGGCTCCAGGTGAGCCCCATCTTCCAATCTCAATTTCAAGAATTAAAATGGAACTTACATTGTAAAATGGAACAGTAAAATATTAAATTCTCAACAGTATTATACGACAGACCTGTTGAAAAAGCACGTAGTTACATAAAGTGGAGTGTATTTTCTCAGACAGGACTCACCCACTACATTCTCAACTCTGTTACCATCCAGTCACAGGATCAAAGTTCCAAGGGAAAAAAGCAACCAGTGCAAACACTCCTTCATACTAACAGGGTCACAGGTTGTCTGGTGGAGCCTATCCTAGCTACCGTAGGGCACAAGGCAAGGAACAAACCCTGGAGAGGGTACCAGTCTATTGGAGGGAACGTGCACACACACACACGGGCCAATTTAGAAACACCAATTCACCTAACTCATATGTCTTTGGACTGTGGGAGAAAACCCACACAAACACGGAGAAGATGCAAACAGGACCTGGGATGCGAACCTTAGTCCCCTTTCTGCCAGGCAGCAGCACTACAACTGCACCACCATGCCACCCCCCTAACTTCTATTAATCATCTAAATAAGTTTAACCTTGCATCCACATCCTTGAATCATGGGATGAACAGTTATTTCCATCAATCAATAATCACCATCTAACGTCATATTCTTATCTTCCATACATATAAACAAAGGTAACCGTGGCAGACTTTACACACTAGGAAATCCAGCAGTTATTAGGAAAGCAGAAATGCAGCACCCAAAAGTGAAGCATGAACCAAAATATTTCTTAAAGGACAAGAACAGTTACATTTTTTTGCACTTTCCTAAGGTTTTGCTCCCAATCATTAGTTTCGTCATTACATAATTTAAGTACAATTTCACCCAGATAATGGAGGTCATCTTTTCAATTGCTTTTTAGAAGCAAGTTCCTAAAAACGAAAGAAACACTCAAGTCAAATTTTAAGAGCAGGCGGAAAAACTCACTGAACATTTAAGGGCAAAGCTACAAAATAAGCTACTTTTGAAACGACAACATCTAAACGACGTACATTTTCAAACCGGAGTCTCTCATTATTCGTCAACCCTTTCTGCACACTTGAAAAATACCCAGTGCTTTACACGAGTTTGGGAAACACCCACCCGACTACACCACTTCGAGACCACAACTACTTTAGGTATATACTAAAAAAAAGTTCTCTTTAAACAGAATATCAATTTTCTATAGAATTTCAATACGTGGAGGGTTTATTTGTGCAAAAGTCAGAATGCGGAAATCCAAGGAGTAGGCCACTGACAAAAGTAGCAGGCCAGTATTTGTTTTGGTCCACCCTCAGCGTAGGACCTTCGAAATGTTCTTCACAAAAAAAAAAACACACACACAGCTTTTCCCTTCTCAATAAAGTCTATCTGGAGCGTGTTTTGGGATCGACAAGCAAAAACACGCGTGAGACATTTAACAAAGAACCAAGAAAACCGCCCCATTTTAATGTAAATAAATAGCGACGCCCACCCCTCTCTGAGCTAAACAACGAGGCGGTAAGTGCATCCGATATTCGTCCCCACCTACCCGAAAATAAAACTGCCTAGCAGGGTGTAACCTTTTTATGCTCCCCACAGTTACGAAATTTGGGGGTTCGACTTGTTACCATTATTATTATTTGAAGACTACACACTTAAGGCGCGCCCACCCCTCCCCCACCAAGAGAAGTCAATGTGAGGGAAACAAAACAAAATGTGAAGAAGTGCAAAAAGTTCATACAAAATTATTAACGACCGGGTCAAAAACAGCAGAAGGGGTGCAACGGTCCAGTTTTTCGCGGCCAGCTCCTTCCGAAGTTTTCTCGCTCTAGCCGACTCAGCAACATGGGCGTTTCTTCGGCGCAAAGAGGGGATGCGCTGTTGAAAACATAACTTAGCCCGAGCGCTCGACTTACTCAAGTGGGCCGCCCCGTGATTAACTTTCAGAATTATGAAAGCCAACAGTATACATCTCACCGAAAGTTTTAAACCACTCACTGCCCGATTCCTCGAAAGTTACCTTTAATAACGTTGCTGTAGATTGTAGCCCGAAAATCTTCCTTGGCCCGCTGGTCGAAGTCCTGCCCGTGAATGATGCGCATCTGCTTGAGGAAAGTCGACTTGCCGCTCTCGCCGGCACCCAGCAGCAGAATCTTAACTAACCGTTTCACATACGTTTTATCCCGAGAAATGCACTTGTCGATCTCCTTCGAGATGCGTAACTGCTCGGCTTCACCGCTGGTGAGCAAACAATTCGGAAAACACACCGATAAGACGGACCGGGACGGCAGGAAATCCGCCATCTTTGAAAAACTTCATCGATACAGTAAGGGAGGGAAAGAGCGCGTCCCCGATTCTAAGCTGCTCTGCACGCTCTGTCCCGACGCGGGCGGGGCACGGAAGGGAGGGGGACGCGCACGGATTTACGCGAATCGCGTGTCTTTGTGGGAACCGGATGGGTTTTTTTTCGCTAACCAACAGAAAGAACGTGGAGGGTTAGGAGGTGGCGTCAGTTTCTCTTCTGCTTTTTTTTTTTTTTTTAACTTTGCCCATTGCTGATCGTGCTTAGAAAACTTTTAGTTGCTTGTTTAGTGGAGTGACGTCAGGACAGGTGTTAAGAGACTAATTAGAATATAGCGCCGTTCGTAAGCGTGTTAGGTGTTTGTAAAAGTGAAAAGAAATAGTTAATCCAACTAGCAACACTAGTGCCCCGATTACCACTAGCTTTTAAGTAGTAGCCTGCTCTGCAAGTTACCAAAACTAGATCCGTAGAATTATAAAAATAGATACACATTCTCCTTGGCGACTTTAACGAAGTTAATTTAAGTGTCGAACCTCCAAAAATACAGGCACCCAAAGGGGAGATTAACCTTAGGGAGCTATAGGTATCTACACTTTACGGTTAGTATTTGTGATTGGGTAGGCCAGTCTAATAATTTAAAATCCAAAAATTAAGTAACCGGGGCGGCGGCCCCACCGTTTTGCGTTACGATAATAGAAAAGTACCCAGAATGTTTATTAAATGCAGTGCGAGAGAGGCGAGCATGTTGGCTCACTGCTGCAAAACAGTAGTGCCTATCACGCTGTTCCATAGGCTGCGTTTTGATTCGTGTGATTCCTGCATATAAACCAAAATTAAAATCGTCAAAACCAGCTGTGAGGAAGTCAAAAAAGTGGAGCGGTGCAGCCATGGATGAGCTGATATGCCTGTCTGGATTGTACAGACTTGGGATGTTTTCAGGACTGCCATTTATAGCCTTGATAAGTACACTAATGCTGTGAACTCATGCATTCGTTTTTGTGAGGCTAGCTGTGCACTAACGCGAACTAGGGTGAGTTACAACAGTGACAGACCATGGTTTCAAGCTAAACTGAGAAAAGTATGACGGGAAAAAAGGAAGAGGCAATAAGGAGTGTTTCAAGGAGGTTAAGTACAACTTTTGCAAGGCGGTAAGAGAGGCCAAATGTCTTTAGTGTGAGTGTCACCAGTTTTCAGATAGCAAATCCAGGTCAGTCTAGAGCAGATTACCAAATTTAAACCAAAACATATCAACTCTGTCTTGGCAACAGCCTGAGCAGGTTTGTATGGTCATTTAAAAAAAAAACATTGGGTCAGTCCTTACACCTTCCATTGTGCCACCATTGTGTCCCATTATCACCCGCGAGTGATAATGAAGACATTTGAGCAATTCGTTCTGTCCTATGTTAGGTCTGTCACTTACACACTCCTGCAGTTTGCCCACAATAGCCAGTAGGTCTGTGGAGGATGCAATTAATATGTCTCTCCACTTTATCCTTGAGCACTTAGATTCCTCTGGAAATTACACCAGGGTTTTGTTTATACCTGTAGATTTCAGCTCTGCATTCATACTATTATTCCAACTTTACTGCAAAACAAGCTCTCTCGGTTGTTTCTATCTGTCAGTAGGCTACTTGTCTAATTGTAGTCAACAGGCAAAGATGGGGAGACGTATCTATGACCCCTTGACCATCAGCACTGGCTCCCCTCAAAGCTGTGTGCTGTCTCCACTGCTCTTCTCCCTGTACACCAACGACTGTAGCTCTGGCCATCAATCTGTTAAACTCTTGAACTTTGCAGATGACACGTCCCTCATTGGGTTCATCTCTAATCGAGACAAGTTTGCCTATAGGAGGGAGATCAATTATTTAGTTGGTACAACCTGGAGCTCAAGACAGTGGACATGGTAATACATTTTAGGAGGAGTCCATTGCTACTGACCCAAATCACATTGTCTGATTTATCAGTACACAGAGTCAGAATCCTACTACCAAATACTCCTTCATACTAACTGCTATTTCCTCAGCCAAACATTTCCTAACCTGCTTTGTCCTAAATCGGGTTGCAGGGTCTGCTGGAGTCTATCCCAGCTAGCATGGGGAACAAAATCTGGACATGGCACACCCACACCCAGTGTACACTAGGGCCAGTTTAGAAACACCAGTTCACCTAATCTGCATGTCTTTGGACTGTGGGAGGAAACTAGAGCACCCAGAGGAAATCTACACAGACACAGGGAGAACATGCATACTCCATGCAGAGAGGACCCAGGATGCAAACCCTAGTCTCCTTACTGCAAGGCAGCAGCACTACCATTGTGCCACCCCTAACTGCTATTAATCTTCTAAATAAGTTTAACTTTGCATTCACACACTTAAATCATGGGATGAACAGTTATTATTTCCATCAATCATTAACCATAATCTATCTAATGTTACAGAATGCATATTATGCTCACTGCTACATTTAGTCACTTGTACTAAGTTTATGTTTGATGGCTGTGTTCTTTGTTGATGTGTTTTTAATGTTACTTCGTGGTCTCTCTTTAAAACCTGCTAACAAACCAAATTTCCCTCTTGGCACAATAAAACTGAATTGAATTGATATGGTGCCTGCCTGAAAGTCACAGCCTCCGATATTTCATGCCATTCCCCTTCTTTTCTTTCCTTGTGGATTCCAGATCATGGCTTACCTGATAGTTGTCACACACATGTGCATGGGAGACGTTTTAGAGGCTCAGATAATGTTATTTCTCAGCCATACCAGGGGTTGGCGCTGTCATCTGATGCTGTCTCCTTTAGTCCTTCTGCAGACCAGCCAAAGATCCTAACCCTCTAAGAAGTCACTTTCAATATCCAGAACCTGCCTACTGAGGACATCACTTCTGGTATCCAGAACCCTCCTACTTAAATATAATGTCACATTTGGTTCCAGTCTCCCATGAATCCACATCTTCCTTTCGCCTCTGTATTTATAGACCAGATCTCACCATGTTAGTCAGTTCTGTTTTGGACTCCTGTCCAATCAGGCAAAAGGTTTTGTAGCATCCTGGCCAAGACAGAGAGACTCAGAAGAAGTTTCTATCCTCAAGCCATAAGACTGTTAAATCAGAACATGCCATCTCATCTATGACCCTCCACATAATTAGACTGGACTGTGATTGTACCATGACGTCTACCCTTACCTTGTTTTGGAATTGGTCTGTCCTTTAACTATGCACCTTAACACTTAATTCTACTTTATTTCACTTAATTTTACTTATTTATTTATGTTCTTTTATTTTCTTATCTTTCAATCTAGGACTTTTTGTTAATCTAACTGATATTCTTCTAACTTTGCACATTTTTTGATAAGCGTATCAGGATGCATTTCACTGTGTGTTGTCCTGTATAACTATGCATGTGACAAATAAAAAATCTTGAATCTTGAATCTGTAAAGAAGTGTTTTTGTTTCATACTATTTGTTTGACTGTCCAGGTATACAGGGTGGCCATCTCCAAACCTTTTTGCGTCTCCAGAATTATCCTTCTTGCAAGTGTTTTTAGAGAGCTTGCAGAGAATGTGGCCAATCTGTACCCTTTTCATAATTTCAGTATCTACCAATATCTAGTTTGTTCTCTGCCAGAGGTCATTGCTGCAAATAGTGTTGGACCAATCTATCTGTAGTTTCCTTTGTAGCCATGTATTGATGAATGTCTGTACTTTCTTGATGATTTTTTGATTAAGATCTTGAGGTTGGTTTATAGCATCAGATTCCTGGTGGTCTAGCTGTTTTTCAGCTATTGGATTGTTCTCTCTTAACTGATTATGGCCTTTACATTTGCATCTGCACCTACCATTTTTGTTGATGATTTTTTTTTCAGTTAGCTGAAGTTTTCCACTTCCTTCAATGGCTTGCTTCTCAGACAGACTGAATTGGAATTATTCATGTTGATATTGAAGATCTTGGTAATTTTTCTGTTAATGCAGAGGCTGATTTGAGCAGTTGTGGCTACCACATTGTTTACGTCAGCTTATTCTGACATGAATGTAGATTAGTAGTGCTATGTCATCTGTAGGATCCATGTTGTTGAGTTGTGTTCAAAGCATCCTCTGGATTCCATTTCCATTTCCTCTCTTCTGTGGTCCAATTGATCACAAGCTGGAAGAAAAAAGGAGACAGTAAACATCCTTGCCTGACACTGGTCTTTACTTCATATGCATCTATAAGTTGCCCTCCATGGACTACTCTGCAGGTTAGCCCTTCATATTCAAACCAATTCAATTCAGATTATTTGTATAACACTCTTTAATAAGTGTAGACACAAAGCACTGTGACAAGTTCTCAGGTAAAATGCAAATGCAAACTTTACAAATTACTAATTACATATACTGTAAAGACACAGATTTGTTTAAACAAACCAACAAAATAGTTTGAAACTGATTAAAATTAATGGAGCCCAGCATCATCTGTTCATTAAGTAATTGTTGAACAAACCCAGTTGACAATGGAGGAGAGGAAAACATAAGCTCTAACCAGCAACATCCCTGGATAAAATAAAGCACTGAAGGGTCCACCTTCAATTATAACAGAGAAAGTCAAAGACAAAGTCAGACATAGTCACAGCTCTGGATACCTTGGCCAACTGCCCAACCATGCCTTACTGGGCCTTCTACAGTAGAGTTTGTGCTGGGCCATCTAATCTGACAACAGAATCCTTCCATCAGTTGATTTTAAGGCTCTCAGTATGTCAGGTGTCTTTTCTATGGGCAGGGCAACAGCTTGGCAGTAGAGAGTAGAAAGATATGCCACAGCAGAAGAGAAACAGAATAGAGTACAGCTAGTGATAGTTGACAATTCTTATAATGCGTATATTTTTGTACAGATGACTAACAGACATTGATACAATATGCACAGCTAAACAGCAAATCTAGGTAGGGTAGTGAGTGAGTCTACAGCCTGAATTTAAAAACTGAGACTTAAGGGGCATCTCTTCTTTTGAGTTCCTGATGGTGTTGACCAGTTGGACTGGCACACAATAATGTCAGAGAAGTTTCCAGAGGATGTCCTTACCTGCACTGCACCTTTGAATGTTTTGTCATTGTCCACAAAGTTGACGGGTAAAGGAAAATTACACCCCATTGACTGTTCCATAATGATCCATTAGGTTGCTCTTTCAAAAGCCTACTTGCTGGTCTCTGAGCTTAGTTTGAATTAAGTCTTTCATTTATTGAGAATGAACTTTTTGCATGCTGTTAAGGAGTGTTATTACTATGTAATTCATACAATTACTGAGGTCATGTTTCTTTGTAATCTTGATAAGATGACTGTTGTGTAGTATACAAGAAGGAAGAGAATGTTAGATAGTAGCAAGGGTACATCACAATATACCACAGTACCCATGTTTCCAGTCACCCACTCCTCTCCTCATATCATTTCAAAAAGAGGACAGAGCATGTCCAATGAAACATCAATGTCTGCTTCAAGTGCTTCTGCAGAAATGCTGTCCGGTCTTGCTGCCTTACAATTTCTCAGTTATGGCTTTTCTCATCTCTTCCTTTGTTGGCACACTGCAGCCGTCGGTGGGTTTAGACGTCTGGCACGTTTGGCTGCACAGATTTATTAAATAATCTTTCAAAGTGCTCTATCCACACCCTCCTTTGTTGTTTATCTACCATAATAATTTTCTTTTTTTTTTCCTACACCGGTATTTTTGATAATTTGATAATGGTGGTATATAGCTTCTTCAGGTTTCCAGATCTTTTTGGTTCTTTTGCATTGTGAAAGATAGGGGGCATCACTGTGCATGAAACCCGAGTTACAACTATAATGAACAGTCACGGGTTCAAATGTAATGATTTTTATTGTGTTTATTACATAGTTTATTACACTGTATATACAGGGATGGTGAGTTCTTTGTCTTTCTTCTCTCCTGCCTAACTCCTCTTCCAGCACGCAAATGTTGTCCTCTGCCCCTCGACTCTGACTCTTCTAGGTAAGGTGGAGGACTCCTTTTATGCCAAACTCTGGAAGTACTTCCAGTGTTTGGGTAAAGTCCAGAGGAGATACTTCCAGGTCAGGTGGAAGTGTCATAAAGTAGGGATTCGTCGATCCTTGCTCCTAGCCCCTTCTGGCAACATCCATGACATCCAGCAGGACTGTCCCATGGGTCTACTATTCCCAGCCCTCACCATGGTCTGAGACTGAGAGCAGCAACATATGGATGCTGCCCTCAAGTGTGCCAGGGGTGTATGTACTCCGAATGGGCTAACATACCCGATCCTTCCATCATTATGGCCTCCCTTCCAGGCAAGGGATTAATTCCCAACTTGGTTGGATCGCTGGTCCATCGCTGTCCTTTCACTCTGGCCTTTCTTCCTGGAAGGGGTCCACCTTCCTTCCTGAACAGGATGCTGGACAGTCCCCATATGGCTTCTCCGTTGGCTTTGCTTTCTCAGTTCTTGTCTGACAGTTGTCCATGATTGTTTTCTTCTTTTTTTTCTCACCTATACATTATGTCAAGTATTAATTGATATACACTCCTTCTTTTGGTATTTCATGGGGCCAAGAACTTCCTGGCATGTTGACAAGAATGCCCCTTAGATCTTCCTCTACTTACTGTCTAGTTCTGCAATGGTCTGCACTTGATAAGTTTTTTTGAGGTGTTCTTGAACTGTTGCCATAGTTTTTTTGTAGAAGTCATGCAGCTAGGATGCTCCAAAATATTGATTTGAGTTTCTTCCTAGAGTTAAAGTTAAAGGTTGCTTCTTGGCTGCCTCCCATACAGCAACTCAAAAGGTGAAAACCTTGTGGATGTCTGAAGCACCTCCCTGTAGACAAATATTATGAGCGAGAGTAGTGCATCTCAGGAACACCATTGTTTCTGTAAACAGACAAATCTCCCTGGATTCCATACCACAAGGGCTTCTCTTTGTGTTGTTTAATGATTTATTATATTGAGTGGCTGATCATGCGGGTGAAAAATGCAGACTTTTGCTTATTCTCTGCCAGTACCATTGTGAAATATGCAAGATGGAGTATGCCAATATATTTATATATAAATATATTAAGAGTATTTCAAGTATCCATCCATCCATCCATCCTCTTCCGCTTATCCGAGGTCGGGTCACAGGGGAAGCAGCTTGAGCAGAGATGCCCAGACTTCCCTCTCCCCGGCCACTTCTTCTAGCTCTTCCGGGAGAATCCCAAGGTGTTCCCAGGCCAGCCGGGAGACATAGTCCCTCCAGCGTGTCCTGGGTCTTCCCCGGGGCCTCCTCCTAGTTGGACGTGCCCAGAACACCTCACCAGGGAGGCGTCCAGGAGGCATCCTGATCAGATGCCCAAGCCACCTCATCTGACTCCTCTCAATGCAGAGGAGCAGCGGCTCTACTCTGAGTCCCTCCCGGATGACTGAGCTTCTCATCCTATCTTTAAGGGAAAGCCCAGACACCCTGCGGAGGAAACTCATTTCAGCCGCTTGTATTCGCGATCTCGTTTTTTCGGTCACTACCCATAGCTCATGACCATAGGTGAGGGTAGGAACATCAACTGGTAAATTGAGAGCTTTGCCTTACGGCTCAGCTCCTTTTTCACCACAACAGACCGATGCAGAGCCCACATCACTGGGGACGCCGCACCGATCCGCCTGTCGATCTCACGCTCCATTCTTCCCTCACTCGTGAACAAGACCCCAAGATACTTGAACTCCTCCACTTGGGGCAGGATCTCGCTCCCAACCCTGAGAGGGCATTCCACCTTTTTCCGGCTGAGGACCATGGCCTCGGATTTGGAGGTGCTGATTCCCAACCCAGCCGCTTCACACTCAGCTGTGAACCGATCCAGAGAGAGCTGAAGATCACGGCCTGATGAAGCAGACAGGACAACATCATCTGCAAAAAGCAGTGACCCAATCCTGAGTCCACCAAACCGGACCCCCTCAACACCCTGGCTGTGCCTAGAAATTCTGTCCAATATAGTTATGAACAGAATCGGTGACAAAGGGCAGCCCTGGCGGAGTCCAACTCTCACTGGAAACGGGTTCGACTTACTGCCAGCAATGCGGACCAAGCTCTGACACCGGTTGTACAGGGACCGAACATCCCTTATCAGGGGGTCTGGTACCCCATACTCCCGTAGCACCCCCCACAGGATTCCCCGAGGGACACGGTCGAAAGCCTTTTCCAAGTCTACAAAACACATGTAGACTGGTTGGGCAAACTCCCATGCACCCTCCAGGACTCTGCTAAGGGTGTAGAGTTGGTCCACTGTTCCGCGACCAGGACGAAAACCACACTCTTCCTCCTGAATCCGAGGTTCGACTATCTGACAGACCCTCCTCTCCAGAACCCCCGAATAGACTTTTCCAGGGAGGCTGAGGAGTGTGATCCATCTGTAGTTGGAACACACCCTCCGGTCCCTCTTCTTAAAGAGGGGGACCACCACCTCGGTCTGCCAATCCAGAGGCACTGTCCCCGATGTCCATGCGATGCTGCAGAGACATGTCAACCAAGACAGTCCTACAACATCCAGAGCCTTGAGGAACTCCGGGCGTATCTCATTCACCCCCGGGGCCCTGCCACCAAGGAGTTTTTTGACCACCTCGGTGACCTCAGTCCCAGAGATGGGGGAGCCCACCCCCGAGTCCCCAGGCTCTGCTTCCTATTAGGAAGGCATGTTAATGGTATGGAGGAGGTCTTCAAAGTACTCCCCACACCGACCCACGACATTCTGAATCAAGGTCAGCAGCGCACCATCCCCACCATATACAGTGTTGACACTGCACTGCTTCCCCCTCCTGAGACGCCGGACGGTGGACCAGAATCTCCTCGAAGCTATCCGAAAGTCGTTCTCCATGGCCTCCCCAAACTCCTCCCATGCCCGAGTTTTTGCCTCAGCAAGCACCGAAGCTGCATTCCGCTTGTCCTGCCGGTACCTATTAGCTGCCTCCAGAGTCCCACAGGACAAAAGGGTCCGGTAGGACTCCTTCTTCAGCTTGACAGCATCCCTCACCGCCTTTGTCCACCAACGCATTCGGGGATTGCCACCACAACAGGCACCAACCACCTTACGACCACAGCTCCGGTCAGCCACCTCAACAATAGAGGCACGGAACATGGCCCATTCGGACTCAATGTCCCCCATCTCCCTCGGGATGTGGTCAAAGTTCTGCCGGAGGTGGGAGTTGAAGCTACTTCTGACAGGGGACTCTGCCAGACGTTCCCAGCAGACCCTCACAACATGTTTGAGCCTACCAGGCCTGACCGGTATCCTCCCCCACCATCGAAGCCAACTCACCACGGTGGTGATCACTTCACAGCTCTCTTCACCCGAGTGTCCAAGACATGTGACCGCAAGTCTGACGACACAACCACAAAATCGATCATCGAACTGAGGCCTAGGGTGTCCTGGTGCCAAGTGCACATATGAACACCCCTATGCTTGAACATGGTGTTCGTTATGGACAATCCGTGACGAGCACAGAAGTCCAATAACAAAACACCACTTGGGTTCAGATCGGGGGGCCATTCCTCCCAATCACGCCCTTCCAGGTTTCACTGTCATTGCCCACATGAGCACTGAAGTCTCCCAGCAGTACAAGGGAGTCCCCAGAAGGTATGCCCTCTAGTACCCCCTCCAGGGACTCCAAAAAGGTGGGTACTCCAAACTGCTGTTCGGTGCATACGCACAAACAACAGTTAGGACCCGTCCCCCCATCCAAAGGCGGAGGGAGGCTACCCTCTCGTCCACCGGGGTAAACCCCAATGTGCAGGCTCCAAGTCGGGGGGCAATAAGTATGCCCACACCTGCTCGGCGCCTCTCACCGGAGGCAACTCCAGAGTGGTAGAAAGTCCAGCCCCTCTCAAGGAGATTGGTTCCAGAGTCCAAGCTGTGCGTTGAGATGAGCCCGACTATATCTAGCCTGAACCTCTCGACCTTGCGCACTAGCTCAGGCTCCTTCCCCTTCAGAGAGGTGACATTTCACGTTGCAAGAGCCAGCTTCTGTAGCCGAGGATCGGACCACCAAGGTCCCCGCCTTTGGCCACCACCCAACTCACACTGAACCCGACCTCCTTGGCCCCTCCCATAGATGGTGAGCCCATGGGAAGGGGGACCCACGTTGACTCTTCGGGCTGTGCCCGGCGAGTATTTCAAGTAGTGTATTGAAAATATATGGTGATGTGCTATACTCAATCTAATCTTACAAAACACATTTATGCTTTTAGATTTACACTTTTAAAAATCCCTTCACCCATTCTCAAACCAATTAATGATGAACATGTAATCATCCATCCATCCATCCATTTTCCAACCCGCTGAATCCGAACACAGGGTCACGGGGGTCTGCTGGAGCCAATCCCAGCCAACACAGGGCACAAGGCAGGAAACAATCCTGGGCAGGGTGCCAACCCACCGCAGGACACACACAAACACACCCACACACCAAGCACACACTAGAGCCAATTTAGAATCGCCAATCCACCTAACCTGCATGTCTTTGGACTGTGGGAGGAAACCGGAGCCCCCGGAGGAAACCCACGCAGACACGGGGAGAACATGCAAACTCCACGCAGGGAGGACCCGGGAATCGAACCCAGGTCCCCAGATCTCCCAACTGCGAGGCAGCAGCGCTACCCACTGCGCCACCGTGCCGCCAACATGTAATCAATGAACACTCATTTGCATATGGTCAATTTAGAGTCACAAATACACATCTTTGGGATTTGTGGGAAAGTACATATAGGTAAAGGGAGAATGTGCAAACTCCAGTCAGAAGTTAAACAGGTTCTGGTTCATACTGTGGACTCTGGATCTGTGAGGCAACAGGTATAGTCAATGCATCACCAAGCTACCCTTTTAGAGGTTAGGTAAACTTAAAGTGGTTAAATTGAAAAGCAATAATCACATCTTATTTAATTTAACAATAACAATAATATTAATTTTACATGTAACAGATACCTTATGGTTCTTATAAATACTGAATGTTTCAATTTAAATACATTAGACTGACATGCAACAACAACAACAAAAAAATAAGTTTTAACTTAAAAGCACATGCAAAATATTAATAGAAATATACACTGTCAAGTGCATAGGGGACTTAATTTCATGCTCAGGGGCTTGCACTGTATACTAATACCTTTTCTTTTCCTCCCAATCCAGATTGAAAGATTGACAACGTTAACACCACTGATGTCACTTTCGGTGTAAGTTCACTTGGATCTGCCTCTTCTTACCAGAAGTGCCTAAAGTTGGAAGATCCGCCATCTTAGGCAGATGTCATTTAGACTCTGAGAAGGCATTCTCAACGCTTATTGTAAAATGCGTTTCTTTTTTTTTCCATCAGCCATATGTGGTTTGTTTTTGGGTACCCCAACACTTTATGTTGTTTCTGCCTTGTTTCTTGCAGTGACGTAGTTGGCAGGATTTAATAGATTGAGGAAATGGCAGATCAACAAGATGTGTCTACAGTTATGCAGGCCATAGCAACAGAGATCCAGGCTCTTAAGGTCCAGGTTGGCGAACAATGGACTTAGCTTGCTGAAGTGGAAGTACTTAACCAGGTGCATGCTGCTCTCCAACAGGAATGACTTTTGCGACCATCCCAGGTGTTACTACTGTTGCATCCAGATGATGAAATCAAGACCTACTTCCTTGTCTTTGAACACATGACTACCCATCATCACTGGGAATGTATGAATTGGGTGCACATACTGGCACCATTCTTGAGGGGACTGGCTCAAGGGGCTTATTATGACCTTGACAAACAGCTTGCAGTAGATTATGAACAACTAAAAGCTGAGGTGCTGTTGAGGTATGGTGTCAGTCCAAACCAGTAGGCAAAGGCTTGTTGGAAGTGGAACTTTGTCCCTGAGTGGCTGTCATGCTCCTTGGCCTAAAAATTATGGGGCAAAGTTTGGTGGTGATTAAAGCAAGAGGTCCATGGCTCTAAGAAACTGGCCGAGCTGGTGGCCTGTGATTTCCTGCTTAATGCCCTCCTTGATTTTCTTGCCCGGCTGGTCTGGAGGCAAGAGTAAAAAACCATGGACACACTCAATACAGCCCTCCTGCAACATAGCACACCCTTGTAAGTTGAAAGATTAGAACAGTCCGCTAATCACTGAAAGTCATGGACAGGACATGTTGCCACTGCTGAGCCTGCCCATCACAAGAAGGAACCCTCAGTCCAACCTAAGGAAAAGCACATGGCTCCTTCCTGCTGTTAAAAGTGTGGGGAGTTGGGCCTTACCATCCTTAAACTGTCCTTTATGCACACGCATGTGACCACATTAATATACTGTATGTACATATAGTAAAAATTATTTATGATTGTCAGCTGAAAATTCAGTCTCATATTTTTTAATGACATTTCAAATAATTTTGAAATGTTTGAATATAATAATTTAATTTTGGATTATGAAGTCTCTGTAAAAGTTAACCGTAATTCAAAAACAAAGCAAAAACAGGTTAATTGATTATATATGCATCAGATGATTTTAATACAAAAAAGTTACTTGTCTATGATACTTTGCTTTTTAAATGCACCACATAAATATTCTGCTATTTTTTTTAATATTCATTACATGGAATGAAAAAAGTTTCACTGCTCCCTCTAAGCCTGCAGTCATTTTTAATGAATTAGGCAACACATTGAAAAACAGCCTGAAACCAGAATACATGACCATGCTTATAATGTTCCACTCTTCCATATTCAAAGTCTATCTAACCCAATCATCAGATTGTAGCAAGAGAACAGGAGATGCCAACAGAGGTAACAACTTAATTTAAAATTGCAGGTTCTCTTCTGGGCACTAGCCCTTGGCTTTGTGGCGGAAGTAAAAGATAGAAAAATGTTAACTAAGCTACTAGCT
This sequence comes from Erpetoichthys calabaricus, assembly GCF_900747795.2. NCBI lineage: Eukaryota > Metazoa > Chordata > Cladistia > Polypteriformes > Polypteridae > Erpetoichthys > Erpetoichthys calabaricus. The sequence continues at coordinate 29,877,932 of NC_041407.2, forward strand.
GTCAAACTCTATTGAATCCCAGTCAACCTGTAGGTCACCTTCGGCACATGGCTGATTGTACCATGATTCTTTGGGGCCACTGACGGAGGTCTGTTTATCAGATGCAGTTAAACTTTAAAATGTATACTCTTCTGGGACTACATTTTACATAATATAACATTTCCTAAACCTGCTTAATCTTTTAGAACAGGGGTCCCCAACCCCCGGTCCGCGGCCCACTACCGGTCCGCAGCCGTCTGACAGCCGGGCCGCGAGAGAACTGCCGGCAACTGCGGCTCACTCAGACTTTTCAGAACGCCTGGCGGGCGGGGCTTTGCAGCGGTGCAGTGAGAGGAGAGAGACCGAGGTGAGAGACTATTACAACAAAGTATTTTTATGGTCCCGACAGTTTCCCCATATGACATGAGTCTATAGAAATCACATTACTACGAAGTACATTCAACAGATGCTTTCATTACAACGAAGTGACCTTGAAATGCTTGAACGAATCATCCACAGAGCAGTTAGATCTGTGGTCGCAGCTCAGTTGTGCACGTTTGCACAATGATCCCCAAACAGAAACATTGTAAAAAAATCTCTTTCTTCGAACTTTCCTCATACTGTTTTTTTTTTTTTTTGCTGTTTTTGTTGTCTGTGGTTTTCATTGATTCCTTTTGCTTATTGCTTGTCAACATTTGAAAAACATCCATTGGAATTTAACTCATTGTCACCTTCCTATAGAAACGGCAGACACGAAAAAAAGATTGCAGTGTTAATGTTTGTGATGTGCAATCTGTTGGATTGGCAAATGTAAAGCATATGTCTTTGTTATATGCAAAAAAAGAAGAAAAATCTCAGATTGCAAACGTATGCGAACTGCTTAATAACTTTAATAATAATAGAAATGTTATGTAAATTGTGTATAAAACTGCCCCCCCAACCAATCCCCCCCCCCCCCCGACCGGTCCGTGGAAAAATTTGCATCTAATAAAGTGGTCCTTGCTGTCAAAAAGGTTGGGGACCACTGTTTTAGAACATCAATATATTTATTTATTATTTAAACCGGTGTATGGTTTTTGTATATATCTGATATATACAGTATATATATATATATATATATATATACCAGTAACGGCTCACTGCACATTATATACTTGACTTGAGCATTCCTAGTTTTCATCCTCTTTCTCTGTACGGTTAGCATTCATTTGCTCAGAGGTTGATGCGCTTGATGCTTCCTGAGCAGCTCTTCTTTTCTCTACCATAGCGGCCCGCTTCTTCCCTTCTTTCGTCAGCATCTTTTCGCGTTAACACTGATTAAGTCAGTGTTTGTGTTGCAATTACTTAGTACATTTTCTTTAATTTTTCACTTAAGTTGGCATTTAAGTCTTCAATCTGCCTCAAGAATGATTTAAGATGTGAAGAGATAGGGGAAGTGATGGCAAAGGTGGTAGGGATGAGAACGGCGCCCGTACACATCTTCCACACGGCTGCCCTGCTGGCTGCTGCCGAGAGTTGATTATACAATAAAATAAAATAAAAATGAATTATTATTATTATTAAAAATAAAAAGAGTAATAACCTTGGAGGTCAATCATCATCCTGAAAGCAGATAGTAGACGTCACATAGTAGATATGTACCAAATTTCAGGTCAATAGGTCAAACGGTTTGCGAGCTACAGGTGATTTAAAATCCTGGACAGACAAATGAACAGCCACAGTAGCATATTATATATAAAGATATATAGGCTGTTGTAACACTGCAATTTCCTTTTGGGATCAATTAGGTAGCTGTTTCTGGAATATAAAAAATAACCCAGAACTATGTTAGTCTAATGCTAGGAGCACTAATACTCACTCCCACGCTACTCACTCCCAAGGGGGCAATTTAGAGCCCCCAGTAAATCTGACCTGTATATCTTTTGAAAGTGGGAGAAAAACAGGAGTGTCCAGAGAAAAGACATGGGTAAAAAAATGCAAAGTCTGAATAGAAGATTACCAGGCTAGCATTTGAACCCAGACTCCTAGATCTGTGGTCTCCAGTTTAACAGACTATATGTAACAACAAATCAGTCTGGTTTAATTTGCTCCTGCAACACTATATAGGTTTACAGCAGAGAACTCTGTAACAAAAATGGATTCCACTAAGAGCAGACGTGTATGATGACCCACTTAACTTCTGTGTGTCATTGAATGGCTCGCCAGAGCATCTTCCATAATGTCCAGCAGTTATTTTCCATGGCAGATATTAACTATTTTTATTCCTTGGCTTTTGCTTTGAAGTCTTAAGCATTCTTTTGAATCTGTTTTTATGTCTTAGTCAAGTCTGCAGGCAGTTAGCGTGTACTACTCAGAAGGACTCTTTGTTGACTTGACAAGTTTCGCTCTAGGGCTACAACAGCAACAAGCAACAATTCCAACCAGCACATGTCTCCTACAACAGCTGAGGTATTTACAGTATCTAGATTCATTCAAACTCATTGTATCCAATAGAGGAAAGTAGTGGCAGAGGCACAAGGACGCTTTCTAAATGAATAATTTTACTACACAACCAGAACATCCTCAGTGCCGTTTACAGTTTTGGCATCTATCTAGTTAAAATTTTGCACTTCTAACCTAGCAACCATGTGGGAATCAGCTCAGTGCCCAAACCATAAGCAGCCCTGTTCACTACAGAAAGTCTCGTCTTAGGGGGGATTTCAAATGTAATCCATGAATGCCTCTGTGGCTGTTGGTTTTGCTCCAACCAATTCATTAATCAAACACCAGCTCCTGTTTTAAGTGAATGGCTGGCTTCTTCCTTCAGCCTGTTAAGCCAAAAATACTCAGCAGTAGGTTTATGAAAAGGAGTCAGTTTAACTCACACAGTATTTACCGTAATTCAGTTTTTCCTCAGTCATCATTTTTGATTGTTTTTAAGCAGTAACTTTACAATTATAACATGCTGTTAAAATAAATATTGCATTCTTGTTTACATTTCATAGTGTTTGTTCATTTCTGATGGACAGTAAAAAAACTATTGCAGTATGAGGATGAAACACCAACATGCAAATATTAAAAAGAACCTGACATGCAGCTGAACGTATAAACTAAAACAATGATATTAATCAACTTCACTTAACTAATGTATATTTAAAAGTCAGTGCTGTGTATTTGTAATGTTCAATACCAAGTGGTGAAACAAGCCATTGATTTCAACAAGGGCCTTATATAACATCATAAACTTGCCTCTGATAATAAATTGATAGAAAAAAATCAGCAGGAACAAACGCGCTCCCACATCACCCTTGATAATACTTGTATTTACACTTATCATTTCAGAAACTCCAAGCTCAAAGAATTTTATAGACTGTTTTTTACTTTTCAAGTCGATAAACAAGCACAATTATGATAAACATTACCATTTAAATTATGTCAACTTAAAAGTACAGTAAGAAACATTAAAGAGCAATGAATATGTATGTATAGAATTTCTAATCTAATACAGTGTTAAAAGTCTAATTCACAAATAAAGCTATCTGCTTTCCTTTGTAAATACACCAGGTTTAAAACATTTCCCTTACATACTCAGCCAGTAAAGCATGGGCTGCCTCAGTCATAACACACACATTGTCACCCAAAGCTTACATCTAACTTTTTTACAACCGTCATATTTTTTTTAAACATTTTATTGAATTTATTAAAATCAAATAACATTCCATACAAGGAAGTCAAGTTTTACAAAATTAGGTCTGAAACAAATCAACCCTCATGTTTCTAATGCTGCTGCATTTGATGTGTGGTTAATGTAATATTCAGTCAATGGAGCTAGAGAAGACATTTTCAACAATGTATGTTCTCCCGCCAACATAAGGTGTACACACACGCATTCACATTTTAATATATTAGCACTATTAATTAACCGTGCAGTATGTAGGAGCAATGATGTAAATTACTCGGATCACAGGCAGCTCCATAAACCTGTATGATACTTCTATCATAGCACTTTTTATCAGTCATCATTTATAAGGCCATAGTATGCATTCTTTGAACCTGCCAATGTACTCATAATTGTGTAATTTAAACCATGAGATTAACACATCTTAATAGAGTTGTGTGTCCAGGTTAAGTCTTCCTCATGATCTGCCTTGCCCCAGACTATGCTCATTGGATCCCTGGAGAGCTTATTTGAGTGCCTAACCTGCCCAATACAGAAATAATGCAATTTGCCTTAAAACAGGTTCAGTGATCCATAAATTCATTCTAACGCTTTTATAGAATATTGCAGGTCTTGTCCTGCTTTAGATGAGGAATTATTGTTTGAATTCTAAATGTAATACTTTGTAAGTCACCCCTACCACACTGAAATTTAGCAGTCCCCAGTTAGATGACTTAACTTATGCCCCCTAATTATAGAAGGATTTGTGTTTCTGCTAACATGATAAAAGTCAGTATGGTGAAAACAAAGGAGCAACCTCATACTTATAAAAAATCATATATTTCCTCTATTCCTAAAGGTCACAAAGTGTAATATATGAAACATGGTTTGTATTAGAACATTTAGAAATGATTACATTGGTGATATATTTTCAAATATCTGAAAAACTGTGCTCCAAATATAATTTTTCATCAGCAAGTTTTGGAGCCGGTCCCAAGCCCGGAAAAATGGGGAGGTTTGGCATCAAAAAAGGCATCCGGCTGTAAAAAAAACACGTTGAAACCTATAAAACAAAGAAGAAGACTTTTTTTTACTATATGCATTTTAGAGATTTTGGTATGATAAACCTGACCAACTTTCATAACCTTTCCTCAATGTTGTGTTGACTATAAACATTATAGTTTCTATATATAGGTACTATCTCTAAGCTTTTGTATATCAGAGCTTGTAAAGGAGAACATTCACAGAAAATCCGAGGAAGAATAGAGAGCAAAAACTTTCAGTGAGCTATTCAGATTACGACAGAAAGTCATCTCTTGGTAAAATATATTCTTTATCAATCTATGTGATATATGGACTAAACACATATCTGTATATCGCACACATCCTATTTGACAAACATTGCCCAAAATGTACCTGACCTAAGTGATAACATATGTCATCTCTGGATTACATGTTTTGAGAATGTCCTCTGTCTGGCCTTATTGAAATAAAATGTCTCTTTATTTTACCATATAGTCATGGATTTACAGTAGTCCCTAATTCACATATAACACTGTTAGCCATAATTCCTGATGGTATGTTACTATGTCACCATTAACACAATATTCTTTGGGAGCTTTATGTATCTCTACAGCATCTCATGTGGCTACAGTATAGTTAAGTCTGGGGACATTGACACAAAGTATCACCACCAGGAAAAAAAGAGAATGCATAAAAGTAGTGATTAGTGACTAGTCTGTAAAACAACAAATAAAACTGTATTTTATTAAAAGAACCAGTTTCTAGTAATGCTATAAGTTTCTTTAGAGATCAAGAAAAAGCCCAATTAAAACTTCAGCTTTTAGTGGATTCTTTAAGTGTTTAACAGTAGTGACCTAGTTACATCTTTTTAGGTATTCCTGACAGAAGTGCATTCCAATACTCTAGAGTCCAATAGCTAAAATCAAAAGTATCCCTTAACTTCTCAGCATCTGGCAATGATATAGGATGTAACTAATACAATATTTAAGTGAAAGAACGCAGTCTTAGTAATATTTTTAATGTGTGATTTGAAATTTGGAAGCTTGGAATCTAAAATGACATCTACGTTATTTTCTTCTGGCTTTATTTGTAAAGCCAGAAGGTCTGGTTTATTTCTAAGATCTTAATTTATTGTTTACTGGCAATAATTTAAAAGTCTCAATTAGGATAAACCAACCTAATATGGGGTGTTCATTAGAAATGCAATAATTGACTTTATGAGCAATAAGTACATAATAAACAACAATATTTGCATTAGATATTTGAAATATTAAAATGTGCACTTCAATTTAAATGTTAAGTCTAAATACTCTTGATTATAATAGGAATTTCTCATTTTTCACCCTCTGATAGAGGTCCATAGAGGGTTTGATTTCCCAGTAAAGGATCAAAAATAACATCAAATTTGTAATCACTGATTTTGAAATAGACTAAAACAATGCTCCACATGCTTATGTTTGAAATTTGTAATTTTTAACCTGGGAGTGACTGTTAGAGGGCTAGAACCACTGGTAAAAAATCAAATATCAAAAATATATTTTTAATCAGCAGCCTTGAAATAGCATAAATAATAATAATAATAATTCATTTTATTTAAAGGTGCCTTTCATGGTGCTCAAAGACACCTAAAATAAGTAATAGAAAACAATACAATAAAACAGTTAAGATAAAATATATATATTTATCATCAACATGATGATAAAAGTGCAGATCTATACAGTGAAAGGGTAAAATCAGGGGAGTAGGCAAGTTTAAAAAGATGTGTTTTAAATCTGGATTTGAAGTTGGGAAGGAAATCAATGCTTCAGATATCTTGAGGGAGGGAGTTCCAAAGATGACGAGCAACAAGGCTAAAAGGTCTGAAACCCATAGCAGATAAAGAAGTAAAGAGTTTGAGTAAGAAGATCTAAGAGTATGAGCAGATATATAAATGCGTAACAAATCCAAAAGATATAAAGGAGCCAAATTATGAAGAGCTTTGAATGTCAATATCAAAATTTTGAAATCAATATGCTATTTAACAGGAAGCCAGTAGGGTTCACATAGAACTGGAGTGATATGTGTCATGGAGGTAGTTCTGGTAATAACATCCATCCATCCATCCATTGTCCAACCCGCTGAATCCGAACACAGGGTCACGGGGTTCTGCTGGAGCCAATCCCAGGGCACAAGGCAGGAAACAATCCTGGGCAGGGTGCCAACCCACCGCAGGACACACACAAACACACCCACACACCAAGCACACACTAGGGCCAATTTAGAATCGCCAATCCACCTAACCTGCATGTCTTTGGACTGTGGGAGGAAACCGGAGCGCCCGGAGGAAACCCACGCAGACACGGGGAGAACATGCAAACTCCATGCAGGGAGGACCCGGGAAGCGAACCCGGGTCCCCAGGTCTCCCAACTGCGAGGCAGCAGCGCTACCCACTGCGCCACTGTGCCGCCCATGGTAATAACATGAACAGCAGAATTCTGAACCAGCTGAAGTCTATGCCACAGTTTGTCAGGAAGGCCAACCAGTATAGAATTGCAATAATCTATATGAGATGTTACAAAATCATTTACAAGGATAGCAGTAATAATAATAATAATTGGGTATAAGAAATGGACAAAGACAATTTGTATTGCGAAAGTGAAAATTTGCAGACCGGGTAATACAGTATCATTAATGTGTGCTTTGAAAGACAGAGTACTGTCAAGGATGGCAGCCAAGCTCTTAACCTGAGGAGAAGGAGAAACTGTAAGACCATCAATTGTCAAAGAAAAGCTGTCAAGTCTGGTGAGAATAGATTTAGCACCAATGAGAAGAACCTGTTTTATCATCAGTGAGTTTGAGAAAATTGGAGGAGAACCACACTTTTGTTTCAGCAATGTAAGTAGAAAGGATGGAGGGGGGAAGGGCAGAATTAGGGTTGATAGATAAATACAGCTGGGTGTTATCAGCATAGCAATGAAATGCAATATCAAATCTCATAAAAATATTGCCAAGTGGTATAAGGTAGATAATAAATAGAAAAGGGCCCAAAACAGAGCCCTGGGTAATGCCATTGGTGACTGGAGTTGGCTGCGATCTAAAATTCTTAAGTTGAACAAACTGTGTTCAACCAGAAAGATATGAAGCAAACCAAGTGTAGGAGAATTTCCAATTAGAGTGTGAAGAAGAGGCATGGAATTTTGTCACTTTTTGGGATGAGTATATAAATAAGATGATGAAGGTTCTACACACTTCTGTTATTAGAATGAGAGACAAAACAATTGCAAATGCTGCTGTTGTAACACAGTCTCTGATGATGATGACGATGATGATAATGAAATGGTGCTTGTCTTTATAGCTTCTTTATGTTCCAAGTTAAACCAGCATTAAAAGCTAAGCTTAGTACTTTTTTTTCTCAAATGCTCATGTTCTTTGATATCTGCTGCTGTTTCTATGGATGTTTTGGGGCTAGCTTTAGGCTCAAGATAAAAACACAACCACAGGGGAGGCACAAACCAGTGTGTTTCTTTGTGCCGGTCCCAAGCCCGGATAAAAGGGGAGGGTTACGTCAGGAAGGGAATTCGGTGTAAAATTTTGCCAAATCAATATGCAGACAACAATACAAATTTCCATAGCGGATCGGTCGAGCCCCGGGTTAATGATGAATGTTGTTAGTGCATATGCACTGCAAGTTGGGAGTGCAATAGGTGAGAAAGAAGATTTTTGGAGTGAGTTGAAGTGATGAACAGTGTACTCAAGGGACAGAAAGTGGTGATTGGAGCGGATTTCAATGGGCATGTTGGTGAAGGGAACAGAGGAGACAAGAAGGTGATGGGTAGGTATAGTGTCAAGGAGAGGAATGAAGAAGGTCAGAGGATAGTGGATTTTGTCAAAAGGAAGGACATGGCTGTGGTGAATACATATTTTAAGAAGCGGGAGGAACATAGGGTTACGTACAAGAGTGGAGGAAGATGCACAGAGGTAGATTACATCCTATGCAGAAGAGTTGATCTGAAGGAGATTGAAGACTGCAAAGTGGTGACAGGGGAAAATGTAGTTAAGCAGCATAGGATGGTGGTCTGTAGGATGATGTTGGAGATCAAGAAGAGGAAGAGAGTGAGGGCAGAGCCAAGGATCAAATGGTGGAAGTTGAAAAAGGAAGACTGCAAGGTTGAGTTTAGGGAAGAGGTGAGACAGGCACTGGGTGGCAGTGAAGAGTTACCAGACAGCTGGGAAACTACAGCAGATGTAGTATGGGTGACAGCAAGAAGGGTGCTTGGCGTGACATCTGGAAAGAGGAAGGAGGAAAAGGAAACCTGGTGGTGGAATAAAGAAATACAGGAGAGTATACAGAGGAAGAGGATGGCAAAAAAGAAGTGGGATAGTCAGAGAGATGCAGAAAGTAGACAAGAGTACAAGGAGATAAGGCGCAAGGTGAAGAGAGAGGTGGCGAAGGCTAAAGAAAAGGCGTATGATGAGTTGTATAAGAGGCTGGACACTAAGTAGGGAGAAAAGGACCTGTACCGATTGGCTAGACAGAGGGACCGAGCATGGGAAAGATGTGCAGCAGGTTAGGGTGATAAAGGATAAAGATGGAAATGTACTCACAAGCGAGGAGAGTGTGTTGAGCAGATGGAAAGAGTACTTTGAGAGGCTGATGAATGAAGAGAATGAGAGAGAGAAGAGGTTGGATGATGTGGAGATAGTGAATCAAGAAGTGCAATGGATTAGCAAGGAGGAAGTAAGGACAGTTATGAAGAGGATGAAAAATGGAAAGACCTATGGAAGCATGGAGGTGTTTAGGAGAGATGGCAGTGGAGTTTTTAACCAGATTGTTTAATGGAATCTTGGAAAGTGAGGAGATGCCTGAGGAGTGGAGAAGAAGTGTACTGGTGCCGATATTTAAGAAAAAGGGGGATGTGAAGGACTGCAGTAACTACAGGGGAATAAAATTGATGAGCCACAGCATGAAGTTATGGGAAAGAGTAGTGGAAGCTAGGTTAAGAAGTGAGGTGATGATTAGTGAGCAGCAGTATGGTTTCATGCCAAGAAAGAGCACCACAGATGCAATGTTTGCTCTGAGGATGTTAATGGAGAAGTTTAAAGAAGGCCAGAAGGAGTTTATTGCGTCTTTGTGGACCTGGAGAAAGCATATGACAAGGTGCCTCGAGAGGAGCTGTGGTATTGTATGAAGAAGTCGTGAGTGGCAGAGAAGTACGTAAGAGTTGTACATGATATATATGAGGGAAATGTGAGGTCTGTGGTAGGAGTGACGGATGTATTTAAGTTGGAGGTGGGATCACATCAGGGATCCGCTCTGAGTCCTTTCTTATTTGCAATGGTAATGGACAGGTTGACAGACAAGATTAGACAGGAGTCCCTGTGGATTATGATGTTTGCTGATGACATTGTGATCTGTAGCGATAGTAGGGAGCAGGTTGAGGAGACCCTGGAGAGGTGGCGATATGCTCTAGAGAGGAGAGGAATGAAGGTCAGTAGGAACAAGGCAGAATACATGTGTATAAATGAGTAGGAGGTCAGTGGAATGGTGAGGATGCAAGGAGTAGAGTTGACGAAGGTGGATAAGTTTAAATACTTGGGATCAACAGTACAGAGTAATGGGGATTGTGGAAGAGAGGCAAAAAAGAGAGTGCAGGCAGGGTGGAATGGATGAAGAAGAGTGTCAGGAGTAATTTGTGACAGACGGGTATCAGCAAGAGTGAAAGGGAAGGTCTATAGGACGGTAATGAGACCAGCTATGTTATATGGGTTGGAGACAGTGGCACTGACCAGAAAGCAGGAGACAGAGCTGGAAGAGGCAGAGCTAAAGATGCTAAGATTTGCACTGGGTGTGATGAGGATGGATAGGATTAGAAATGATTACATTAGAGGGTCAGCTCAAGTTGGACGGTTGGGAGACAAAGTCAGAGAGGCGAGATTGCGTTGGTTTGAACGTGGGCAGAGGAGAGATGCTGAGTATATTGGGAGAAGAATGCTAAGGATAGAGCTGCCAGGCAAGAGGAAAAGAGAGGACATGCAGGTGATGGGTGTAACAGAACAAGATGTAGAGGACAGAAAGATATGGAAGAAGATGATCCACTGTGGCAAACCCTAACCAGAGCAGCCGAAAGAAGAAGAAGATTGGCTCAAGATAAAACACAGTCTGCGATGGGCTGGCGCCCTGCCCGGGGTTTGTTTCCTGCCTTGTGCCCTGTGTTGGCTGGGATTGGCTCCAGCAGACCCCTGCGACCCTGTAGTTAGGATATAGTGGGTTGGATAATGGATGGATGGATAAAACACAGTTAGAAGAAGAGGAAGATGAGCCATCACTATAGCTCTGTCATATAATTTAGTCAGTCAGTACACACACACTAGGGCCAATTTAGTATCACAAATCCACCTAACATGCATATCTTTGGACTGTGGGAAGAAACCGGAGCACTCAGAGGAAAAACAAGCAGACATGGAGAGAACATGCAAAGTCCACACAGGGAGGACTTGGGATCTGAACCCTGGGCTCCTTACTGAAAGGCAGTAGCTCTACCACTCATCTTATTTAGCGTGAAAGGATTTAGTAATTTTGTTTCAGAGTTTAGTGGTCCTGCTTCATTTTACTTTCATATCTGCAATTTGCCATTGGCTTTTGCCAATACATCTGATGTTCTCTTTGCTTGTGTCTGATTGCTTTTGTGTATCTGATCTCTTTCCTTACATGAACTGTCAGTTATGCAGCATGGCACCCCCAGCTACTCATTTATGGTACTTTAATTGAAACTTTAAAGCCTTAGAGACTGGCTTCTGTTTGTATTACAGTGGAGAAACAACGAGTACTCAGCAGGTAGAAGTACAATGCATATAACACTACAACAGGTGTTTTTGACTCTGCAAACAGGCTTGTTTGTATGATGCCTCATGTCTGTCACATTGTGACAGAATGGAAAAAGATTAAAGATTGGACAAGACTGTGGCTGAACTCACCACACCTGAAATACATTCATATAGCTACTGGGGCTGTCAAGGAGCATGGTAATTATCTGTCAAAGTGCAGTGAGCTTGAGGTATTTTGGAAATTTGAAACTCTGCTGAGAAGTTATGAAGGAGCCGTGCAATGTATCATGTGCTGTGATTCCTATTTCTGTACTCTAACATACTCAAAGCAGCAAGATCTAGCACCTGCAGTCATTAACTGTAATGTGCTCACAGACACCAAGTTGTATAGTATGACACTGGTCTCCTCGTTGGAATTAAGAGTTTCAAATAAAAATATTTTGTTTTTTTTAATGACTGCTTTGGCTTCTTGCTATTCATCTGCCTATACTGAACAACAATCTCCATTTTGGCATGTGTTGCATGACAGAGAATTATTCTGTTGTTGACCCTCATTAATTGGCTTCCTTGCTATGGAAACTGATGTGATGTGGTTACACCTAAGTGAGCAACTGCCTCTAAAGGCACGTCAGTGCATACCTGCCACAAGGTAAGTGATTTACATAAAAAAATGAGATAACATAACATAACATAACAGTGGATCTTTAAAGGTTGGACAATCCTTCAAAGCCAAGCATCCTGGACAATAGAGGCTCTGTGTTTTCTCTGACTTATCTCTTCGTTGCGTCTCCTATCACAAATTTGTTTAACTTTGTCATATTGGCAGGTAAGAACGTAGTAACTGTGGAGTCACTGAGGGAATGTTTTAGTATTCCTCAAACAACACCATGTTTTCTTTGTTTCCTCTTGTTTTAGTAATTTTCCTGTTCAAGCTCTTTTGTCTGAATTTAATTGCTTAACTTTACCATTTCCTTTTGTGCTTATGAAATCTGTTTGCTTTTCAGCTACATTTTTACTCTGATTGGTTTTCTCTAGTCTTTTAACTCTTTAGTGTTACAGGTTTCTGTGTACAAATGGATTTTTGTATTTCTTGATTATTCATTTTTTAACTGTTCAACATACAGATCATTTTGCAGAACATTTTGGACCTCTTTCAACAGTGTAAACCAACAACATAAATCCACTTTTGAATAATGCCACCAGTGACTCACATCTCTTTGTCTTGGCACAAAGCATCAATGCCTACATAATCTGGTAAATACCAATACATTTACTCCCTTCAACAGAAAAAATGTGATTCAGAGGTAAATGGCTACAATGTCATGTTGGAATAATAAAAAAGGGTAGAAGATTCATTGCATTTTTCCTTTAAATGGTGAAGTAAAGAAATAATGTCAGAAAAAATAGCTTGAATTGGAAAATGACTGAAAAATGAAATTATCACTCTGGTCAACATATTCACATCCACCTTAAACAAAAGCCTCAGTTGTGACCAGTTTAATGTGAGGATGTGTGGTAACTTTTCAATTGTGTCATGGAGTTCTTGATCTAGTCCTTCAGCCTCCATCACCTTCTTTCCGAAGTGAATGCCAGTGTGTGTTCATGAAAGTGTGGGATGGCATGCCATCCAGGGCTTACTCCCTCCTTGTGCTCTAGATTAGATATCAGCTCTGCACAACTCTGAATCAGATTAAAAGAATAAGAAAACAGATAGAGAGATGGTTGCATAGTTGACATTCACAAATACTGCATATTTCACAAGTGTGACTTACTTCTCTTTGTGGTTTTTGTGAGTGGCGTCAATGGTGCCTCATGACGTTTGGTACCCATTATTATTTGTTTCTAAGCACTACCTTTCTTTGATGCCATTGAATGTCATGGCTTGTTTGTTTAGATTAGATTAGATTACACTTTATTAGTCCCATGGGGAAATTCAGATGCATACAGCAGCATAAACATAAAAAAAGATACAGACTCATAGGACAGATACTGTAATACATTTAATCAATAAAAATAAATTTAATGAGCACATTAAAATCCATGAAAGCATTGAACTGCATGATAGCAGTGCACAGAGAAGAACCCCAGTGGTTCTTCTCAGCAGACCATGGACGAATGAACCTGTGGCTAAAAGTGCTCCGAGACAGGGCCTCCTGGGGGGGATTTTTCAGCCAATCAATCAATCAATCAATAGGTAAATAAATAAACAAATAGTATAAATAGTACAATTTACTACTCACTGTGGTTTTTGTGAATGACATCAATGGTGTTTCATGTTGACGTTTGGTACCCACTACTGCTTATTTCTAAGCTCTACCTATCTGAATTAGATTAGATTGGATAAATTCAGATGCATACAGCAGCAAAAACATAAAAAATAAGAATACAGATTCACAGGACAGATATTATAGCCAATCGATTAATCAATCAATATATAACAATAAACGTGATGAGTACATCGTGAAGAAGCATTGAATCGCCTGATAGAAGTGGACAGAAAAGACCCCCAGAGTTGTTTTTTAGCAAACCATGGTGGAATGAGCCTATGGCTAAAAGTGCTCCAAGAAAGTGCCCTCTGGAGGGGATGGAGGGGATTTTTTATAATGGCATCCAGTGTTGTCATCATTCTCCTTTCCATAACAGCTTCCAGTGTGCCCAAGGTTTGTCCTGTGTTGGAGCAGGATTTCCTGGTAAGTTTGTTCAGGCATTGTGCTTCTTTTGTGCTCAGGTTGCTTTGGCAGGATACCACAGCACAGAGCACCACACTGGCTACTATGGACTGGTAGAACATTTCCAGCAGTTTGCTACAAACATCAAAAGACCAGAGTCTCCTCAACAAGTACAGTCTGCTCTGGCAATTCTTTTACAGGACCGCTGTGTTGTCAGACCAGTCCAGTTTGTTGTTCATGTAAACCCCAAGGTTCATGTAGCTCTGTACCACTTCCACTTCCACATCCTCCCCCTGCCCCCTTGTTCGCCTGACCTCCCAACTCCTGTGTGGGCTATGTGCACTAATAAGCACACTTTTGTTAGCTCTGTAGTATCTTAGTAATCTCTTTCTTTGATTTCAAACGTTAGACTCACTGATGAACCTATTTTGTCCCTGTATTAGGGAATGTAGGTATATGCATAGTATCAAAAATAATCAGGATTGGCCTAAATTTGATGATTGCCAAGAGTAGCACTAGAGCAAGAGTGGTAGTGGCCAGATGTAGCACTTTAAACTGTTATGTGACTTATTTGGAAACTTGAAGTTATCTCCATGCATGTTGAATGGATGAGAAATGTATAGACCCAGCTCAGACCACCCACCCCTCACTTTAAGGTTGTGGTACTAGCACTGATAGCAGTTATAATCAGCGGAATAAGAGGTTGCTGATTGACAGAGAGGTGCAACATGTTTAAATGACCAACCCTTTCTAGCTGCAAATGCAAACAAGAAAAGGCTATTACTGTAAATGACAGTGTTTAATCACGTATGAGCCCTAGGGTGACTTTATTCCCACTTAGAGACTCTTTATTACATAGACCTGAACATAGTGTCCCACATCCCCACCATAACCCTTGGATGTACAGTACATACTTACCAGCCTGTCACAAAGATGTAGCTGCAATTTGCAGCTCCACTTATGGTCACTAAAAAGGTGACTGCTGCTGTGGCTAAATACTTCCCCACTTCTGTTATACTGTATGTATGACACCAGGTGACAGACAGAGCACCAAAACAAACAGGAAAGAAGGTTTAGACTTTAATTTGTGCATTATAGGTAAGGTTACTAATGTTCCTAAAACATAAGCAAAGGTAATTGAGTGCAACAAATTGCCAATACAACACTGAATGAATGAAAGCTCTTCTTGCTACTAGTCTATGCACCCAATACATCTAAATGGCTAGGTGGCTCTTTGTAATAACCTGATTTGTCTCCTGAATAGATGTGGCCTCTGAGTGATGGAGTGGGAAACCCTGAATGTTTGCTTTAGCTCTGAATTAATGCTGGTCTTGTGTTTCTCTGGTGCTTCTTTAGGACCAACGAGATGAACCATAGTAGGTTAGCCAACTCTCCTTTTATGTTCAGATGTCATGGCCTTTGACCAATCCTGGCTAGACAAAACTTATGTCCTTTAACCTTCTACCAACTTAGCATTTCACTTGCAGCCTTGGGCTTGGTCAAATGTCTTTTTGTATTTTGCAGATGCAGAGTGTGAGATTAATATGCATATAGAGGCCCCTATTTCTTAGTTTATGCTAGTTTGGACCTGGTAGGACACACTTAATAGAAAAGGTTTTTCTTCTGACTAGTGAGAGTTTTTCTAAATACATGCTTTACAACTTTAAAGATTTATGTCTTAATATAATATGTAAAATATGAAAGTAAGACACACCAAACAATCGTTTATAAGTCTGTCCTTTTGTACAACAGGCACTCCAAAAACCTGAGGGCTCATTCTTACAACACATTGTCTCAGACAGTAGGATTTAGAGGGCTCCTCTTCTTCAAAGTTTCCAGCATAGCTTCTCAAGGCTAAAATTGATTATAAAAAAGAAAAAAAACTGTCTTAATGGACCGGCTATAATTTCCATACAGCATGCTTTGGCGCAGGAAATTGAAACAGAAGATACATTTAATATCTCTAGTCCGCAGTCATAAAGGTCTGATGCACACACTTCCGAAAGGCAAGCTTAATTAATGTAATAACATAATTAGTGTAATTATGCTTTATAGATGTTTCTATGCTGACAGTCTGGTTTGTGCAGAATTTTTTCCTGCACATGGTACACTACTAATACACTATTTGTATTGGTGTAAGATGTGTTGTTTTTGAACCATCATTAAAACCTTGGAAATCGTGCAAGGCTCAAGCTGTCATACAGCATTAATAACAAGTATTTAAAATGGAAGTATTATAGGGCTACAATATTTACTGTTTATGTGCTCTCCTCTATTGATTGTGATCTTGCTAAATTAAAGGAGTGACACTATTGTGTTTTGCCTAGATCAGCTGAATGGTATGTGCTGGTCCTGCATATGATAGAATGGTGCTCTGTCCAGAGTTGGTTCCTGCCTTTGTCCAATGCTCTAAGAGTAGGCTATAACTCCCAGAGCCCTAAAGAATTAAGCAGATAAGAACATGGATGGCTGGATGTTCATTGCACACAGTAAATGTCTTTAGTTGATTATAACTGGACTAAGCAGAGACAGATAATGGCTGGATAAATTGATGGATAGAAGTAAGGATTTTACATTATATATGTCTTAAGTTAAACACTGACATTAAGAGGGCCTCTATAATATTGATAGGTAAGTCATACTAGATTAATGCTGGATCAGAGAATTAAGATGTTTTTAGCATTGCCACTTCATTCTGATATGTGTTACTTGTTAAGCATTTTTCTCAGGGTCCAAATCTCACATTATGACTCCATCTGACTGTTTTGGGCTGAGCCCAAGTAACTTATACAGATGTTCAGCAACTAATACCACTTGGTTTTAACCCTTGTCTTGGTTCATTAGCTCTTTTTCATGTTTTAGGTAAAGTATGTTACCCTTTTAAATTTATACAACTCTTAACTGGTCTAGGACCATTTGTGAATTTCCCATGTGGAGTTGGATTAAGCCACTAAGGATAGGGTGTTCCAGTCTATCCAGCATTTCTTGTTGGTTCTGTGACCATCTCCAGGATAATTTAAGTGAAAATGAAGTGAAGTTAATATGCATCCATCTATTTTTAAATATTTGTAGTCCAGTTCATGCAGGGACCTGTACATGGAACACAGAACATTCATAGAGGGTATAAGGGGATTTGCTCCTAGTCTGATTATTATATCATAAGCCAGTTTGTATAAATTAAGAATGACAAGAGGCAAACAGAAAAGTGCAAACAGGAAGAACTCCTCCTGAGTGAATAAACAATCTATCACTATATAGTGCCTATAAACAGTTTTGACCTCCTTGCATGTTTTCACATTTTATTATTATACAACATTATATTGCAGTGGATTTGACTTTTTGACAGTGATCAAAACAAAAAGATTCTTTAGTGTCAAAGTGAAAACAGAAAAAGTGGCCTAAATTAATTACAAATATTAAAATCAAAATAGATTTTTGGTTAAGTATTCACCACCTTTTACTATGACACACCTAAATAATCACTTGTGCAGTCAATTGGCTTTAGAAATTACATAATTAGTTCAATGGCGATCACCATTCTGTAGTCAAGAGGTTTCAGTTTATTGTAGTATAAATGTACCAGTGTCTGGAATGTTCAGCTTGTAGTCAGTCAGTATGGTGGCCTACCCTACACAATGAAGACACAGATCACTGAAAAACACAAGTCAGGGGTTGGAGATAAGAAAATATCCAAGTCTTTCAAATTAGTGGTGAATCACATGCTCGAGAACATCAGTGGAAAGTAAGGAGGAAGTGCAATTATGACTGAAGCTAGGAAGCATGTCTTTACAAAAGAGTTGCAAGAATCTCGAATAAACTACTGTAACCACCAGGGGGTGCCACAGAGCCCCAAACCACAGACAAAGCAATGCAGCACACTTTGATGTGGTACAATAAAGAATATTTATTCCCACCAAAAACCTTTTCTAAATACTTCTCTCCAATAATCAGACATAATACAATAAATGAATAATAAAGCACACGTTTTCCTCGTTCTCTTCACTGCTGAGTGTTGCCCACTGCCTCCCAACTTTGACTCATCCATGTGTGACAGTGAGCTTCCTTTTATGCCGCAACCTGGAATGCTTGTGGGGTTACACCACGTCTTCCGGGAAGCACTTCCAGGCCATAATGAAAGTAGGGCAGGCAGCACCCTCTTTTGTAACACAGTTTTCCCTGAGAGGGCTGCACTTCTGTACTCCATATCCCAAGCACTCCTGCTGGTGTCCCAACTGGGTCCCAATGTGAGGACAACTGCCACCTGTTGGTCCATCCATTATTTTATATCAGCCGGCCAATCTATCCATTGTTCCTCTTGGGCCTCCTATCCAGGCAATAAACCCTGCTTGTCTGGGATGCCTGTTCTTATCCTACACTACTGAGACATGTAGAAACAAGCAGAAACCTTGACAACCTTTAAGAAGTATCTGGGGCAGCTAAGTTGTCAGATAAATAAATAGCTTGATGGACTGAATGGTCTCCTCTCAATTATCAAATTTCTTGTTTTTCTTATTTTACTTAGTATCTTTTGAAATCCAGTAAAATCAGTCATTAAGAAATGGAAAGAGTATGGCACATCTGTAAATCTGTCTAGATCTGGCCATCCACAAAAACTGAATGATGGTGCAAGAAAAACACGAGTGAGGGAGTCCACCAAGTGATTTATGAGAACTCTTAAAAACAGATCACACGATGCCTTGAGTAGATCACTAGAAGGCATATGGGAGACACGAGACAGCTGGAAGAAGGTCCTATGGTCTGAGGAGACCAACATCAAGCTTTTTAGCCACCAGTTTAAATGTCATGTTTAGCTTAAACCAAACACTGCACATTGTCCAAAACATATTCTCTCCCCCATGAAGTCTGGGGGTGGCATCATGGTGTGGGGATGTTTCCCTGCAGCATGTCCTGAAAGTCTTGTGATGGTAGAGGGTCAAACAAATGCAGTAAAATCAAGAAAATCTTGGAGGAGAACCTGATGCAGTCTGCAAGAAACCTGTACTTTGGGAATGTTTTTTTTCTAGTAGGCCAAAGTGACACAGGGCTGGCATTTGCAAAGTGGATAAAGAACTCTGCACTCAGACTCAAAGCTGTCATGGCTGCCAAAGGTGTATTAACTAAATGCTGATCTGAAGGGAAAGAACACATTATTTTTTTATATTTCTTGGTCATTTACATTACTTTTTCTGTTGATCAGTATCAAAAAATCCAAACTAAATCCATTGAGATTTATTATTATGTAATAATAAAATACGAAAACTTCCAAGTGGGTGTGGATAATTTTTATAGGGAACAACAGGGAACATACCAACTTCACACAGATGGCATCCCATGCTCAGACTCACAGAATAATGAAACAATTATGGTCAAGTCCTTTTATTCCTTTTATCTGCTCTAAACATATTTTTTCAATCATTCAGCTTGTGATACTGCTTATAGTTTTTGGAGACCAGTAAATGTATTTGTACATGCTTTGAGGTGATGATAGTGCAGATAAAGAGGTATAAAGGTCTCTTACTTTAAAGTGGCAGCAAAACTGAGTCTCAGTAAAAAATGTGAACGAGCCAGCACTGTAATTTTCTGATCCCATTCTTATCATCACATGGAGTTCAAGGCTATTGTCATTGCATAGTGCATAAAGATTGAACTCATCCTAGGCTGGATGTCAGCCTGGATGCAAATTATGCACAAATTTATATCATGCTATAAATGGAATGTATGAGGAAAGTTGTTCAGACACAAATACTCCACAGAGGCTGTGAATAGTCACGGTACTTTGAGACAGCAGTACTTACCAAAGTGTTAACATGGTGCCATGATCCACAAGCTCAGTTTTGGAATTCAGTTTAACACAGAGATGGCAATGGTTTAAATTTTAGAGGTGTGCTTGGGGGCCTAGTAGGTAAGGAGGTGGACTTGAAAACCACTGGTTTCCTGTGTCATTCTAAGCACGTCCTTGCTGCTCTATACTTGTATATATAGCACTGGTGGAATTGACTCTACCAGGAAAGGCACTTAAGAATGATCGATTGCATTTTGTCAGCACTGTGCTTGGCCGAAGATTCCATTTGACCCTGGATATCCTTGTGTATCTTGTGTTTTCTCTTCTTGTTTGTCATGGTTTCGTTTAGAGACCCTGTTTCAGCAGTGATGGCACACAGCAGCAGACTGGCGCCCCATGTTGTTTCCAGCTTGATGCAGTACAATTCCTTAACTTTCTAAGAGGGCTTTTAAGGTAGGATAGGCCAATAAATGACTGAAGCATAGTTAATGATTTCCATGTACTGTATAGTTAGAATATGCTGAACTGATTCTAGAAAGTATTTTAAGACAGAATAGTCAATGTGGATTTTACATAATGTTTTTAAAACCAAGCACTATTATTAAGCAATTAGGAGTACAGAACAAGACAATAAATAGGTCTTTGACTTTGCTTGAATAACAAATATGGATTGAAAGTCTAGAGGAAATGTCATAGATGGCATATGGAATGAACACCCTGAGTACATTTCATAGCACAGTCTGGTTGTGCGATATACGACCCTGGATCCAGATAAATGTTGAGGCACCAGTTGGCCCAGCTTAAATAACAAAAAGTTTTAAACAGAAATAGTGTGTGATCATGCATGTAAAGCAGAATAAAAAGCTGCTGTTGGTACCTTTTCAAATCTGGTTTGGAGCTCTGTCTCTGTCCAGAATGAGATGCCACATATTCTGAATATATGGTCCTCGGACCGGAAGGGGCAAAGTCAGTTGCCCTCATAGGGTGTCTTCTCTGGGCTGTAGGAACAGAAACAGATAATAGTGTTAGTGACAGCGCTCACCCAAGGGTGGGAATGCTTACCAAGGTTGAACCAGGGTGGGGCTGATCTTCAGTTGGACATGTGTGATAACAGATTATTAAAGATTACTGGTGCAGTAGGAAAGGATTTGAATATTCAATAAGTGCTTTGCAGAGTACGGACCATGTCTTTAAAGAAGAGCTTGATAAGGATTTGAAATTAAAAGTAGATTTCAATACAGGGCAGTATAGGGGCACAGAGGTTAGTGCCACTACTATATGGATCCAGAAGACTAGATTCTATGTTTTCCCCTATCACTAACTGTGTGAAGATTGCATGGGCTTTCCTGTAGTACTCTGGATTATCTGCCATACACTAAAACATGTGCTAGGTAGATTACTGACTCTGTATAAGTGCATTTGTGTGTGTTCATGACTGGTTTTTAGTTTAGACTTGTATCTGGTCCAGAGTTAATTCCTACTTTACATTTGATGTTACTAGCAAAGCTGTCTGAAAAAACGAATCAAGTATTTTCGGTTATGGGACTGATAACAAAGTACTAATGGTAAGGAGCATTGGGAAGAATTAAAAGAAAAGGAGTTAACCAAGTTGGCAGAGGAAGGAACTGCAACACAAAAGAATTACAAACACACAAGCAAAAACCTAAAACATCATGTTGATAAGCTGCCAGGAAACATTCTCACACAAGATGAAGAGGAAACTCTGCATTGCTACTAAACACATGAGATGACCACTAGGAGGCAGCATTACCTTTTCCCACCAAGAATCTAATAACAAGAAGCAAACTTGCTGCCTTAAATTGTTTGAAGTTCACTTACGGATTGCATGTGGTTGAGCAACAGGACTTCTTCTGTCTTTTCTCTGTAATTCCCAACAAAGCCATTTATTTTATTTTTTTTTTGAAGCCTTATACTGATGACCCATAAGAGAAGGATACATGAAATGAGGTGTAAGGTCTAGATACTTAAAATCTTGACCTTGTCTCTGGTTTTGTGGTATTTACCTGCTTTTTTCCATGTCTCATTGGTATTATTCTTCTTGTAACTTCTTGTTTTCAAGCTCCATTCCAAAGGCATAATGGTTAAGCTAACTGCTGACTATAATGTGACTGTTTGTGAGTGAGTGTGTGTGTGTGTTTGACTGAATGAGTGATCCTATTGAAGGACTGTTGCCTCATCTGGTCTACCCTAGACTCTAAACTGGACTACACACGTACTGAAAATTAATTAATGTATTATTAGGTAAGAAGGGCATTCAAATGACACAATACCAGCATGTAGATGAATTTCAACAAGAAGATAATACCTTTTTAGGGGTGTTCACAGTTAATACATGGGCTATTAGGCCCTAAATTACAAAAGTTGTGTTCTTAACAAATATTTTTTTTTGGCTGAAAATAATTAATTTAGATCAAATTAGATTAGATTAGATTAGATGATTAATCTCATGGGGAAATACAGATGCATACAGCAGCAGAAACGTAAAAACTACAATACAAACTCACAGAACAGATAATACAGCCAATCAGTCAATCGATTGACAGATAAATAAAGAAACAAATAAATAGTATAAATAGTACAATTTACTTCTCTTTGTGGTTTTTGTGAATGGCATCAATGGTGCTTCATGTTAACCTTTGTACCCACTATTGCTTGTTTCTAAGATCTACTTTTTTTGGTGCCATTGTATATCATGGTTTGTTTGTTTAAATTAGATTAGATTAGATTAAACTTTATTAATCCCATGGGGAAATTCAGATGCATACAGCAGCTGAAACATAAAAAACAAGAATACAGAATCACAGAACAAATAATGTAGCCAATCAATCAAGCAATAAAAATTAACTTGATGAATGCATCAGGAGGAAGCAAATTGCTCCAAGAGAATGCCTTCTGGAGGGGATGTAGGGGATTTTTCATGATGGTATGCAATTTTGCCATCATCCTCTTTTCCACAA
This sequence comes from Erpetoichthys calabaricus, assembly GCF_900747795.2. Lineage (NCBI taxonomy): Eukaryota > Metazoa > Chordata > Cladistia > Polypteriformes > Polypteridae > Erpetoichthys > Erpetoichthys calabaricus. Next base: position 29,900,805 of record NC_041407.2, read on the forward strand.
CATCATCCTGAGAAGTTTGTTCAGGTATTGTGCTTCTTTTGTGCTCAGGTTGCTTCCTCAGGAGATCACAGTGTACAGCAATACACTGGTTACTATGGAGTGGTAGAAGATTTCCAACGGCTTTCTGCACACACCAAAAGACCTGAGTCTTCTTAGCAAGTACAATTGGCTCTGGACCTTCGTGTACAGCGCCACTGTGCTGTCGAACCAGTCCAGTTTGTTGTTTATATGGCCCCTAGGTACTTGTAGCTCTGAGCCACTTCCACATCCTCCCCCTGAATGGTGACTGGTCTCAGAAGTCTTGTTGGCATGTAAGAACTCCACCACCAACTGTTTTGTCTTGCTGATGTTGAGTTGCAGGTTGTTGTCCCTGCACCACAAGATGAACTCTTCCATGACTTTCCTGTACTCGGACTCATCTCCATTATTACTGCATCCTATGATGGATGAGTCATCTGGAAAGTTCTGTAGATGTCACGCGCTGGTATTATGCTGGAAGTCCGTTGTGTGGAGGGTGAACCGGTAGGGAGACAGGACAGTTCTCTGAGGTTCTCCACTATTACACAACACCATTTCTGACACACAGTCCCTCAGCCTCACAAACATGCTGTCTGTTGGTCAGACAGTGTCCATGATCCAGGATATCATCTATATTACTAAACGACAGTTTAATTTATGCATGGCGGACGCACCGAAGCGCATGCGCACTGCGCCGCGGCGCCCCAGAGTCAAACGCAGCGGCTTCCCAGAGTCAGTAGGTGGCGCCCAAACAACACAACCTGTAAACTAAACTTGCTGTAATCTACTGTGCCAGCAGTCTGTGTGGCATGTTCAGTTATAATTCCTAACAGTAAACAACGTCTACCTAATGACACAGCCACAGAACAACAAAGACGAGACAGCATAGATAAAAACAGTAAACAGAAGCTCCTACAACGCGCTTCAAAAACACCACACGCAAAGAAGTCACGGCTCCGGACAACAAAGACGAGACCGCATGGATAAAAACAATACACGGAGACTCCTACAACGCGCTTCAGACACACCAGAAGCAAAGATGTCACGGCTCCACAATGAAAGAGCTCAACTAACGGAAATACAAAACGAGCCCGTATGGATAAACACAATGAACGAGCACACCCACAACGCACTTCTGACACAACAGAGGCAAAGGAGGCTCCAAATGGAAGGAGCTCAATGATTAGTAATACAAACACGAGCCCGTATGGCTACGACCTGTAAACGAGCCCGTATGGATAAAAACAATGAACGAAGGTGCCCACACAAAGAAACCACTTTAGTACAAATGGGTTTATTTAATTAAATGAAAACATTACCATGGCTACGACCTGTGAACTAAACCTGAGGTAAAGCGTGCACGCCAGGCTGTACAGCCGCCCGAACGCGACCGCCCACACCACCGCATATACCACGTTCGTTTAGTAATGTGGCCCTGCATGCCCGGATCCACCGCCATGGTCACTTCAGCACGCAAATCCACCGCCGTCAGCAAACGACTTCTCGCTGACGACACAGCCATAGAAAAACAAAAAAGAGACTGCTTGGATAAAAACAATAAACGAAGGTGCCTACAAGGCGCTTCTGAAACACAAGAACCAGATGAGTCACAGCTCCAAAAAGAAACCGCTTTAGTACAAATATGTTTATTTAATTAAATGAACTTTCCCAGGACACACCCACCCTCCATGATATTTCATCCCTCCAAATATCGGAGGGAACAGAAAGTGATTGCCATTCTTGGATTTGCGATTCTTTCGAGATTTGCGGGCTTGCTAGTAAAATATAAACATACAGTAATTATTTTGTCTTGATTTCTTCCTGATGGTAGCTATGTATAGCTACACTTGTGTGTCTCCGTATGAAACATAATGTGGTATTCAGCTAAAAATTTAACACCAAGAGTGCAACAAGTTAGTGGATTTTATTTCTACTCTACCTAATTATAGTATGAAGACACAGAGTAAATCTGAACCACAATTAGGATTCTTCTTTTTTTCTTTCTTTTCTGAGCAACTTGAATTTGAATTCACCTCCTTAAAAAGTGGATCAAAAATGCTTTGTCTTCTAATCTGGTGGCTCTCTAAGTGTTTTGGACAGAGGACCACTGTATCAAAGTCAAAACTATGGAGGACCACCTATAGCCAACTGCCACTTATTACTGTAAATTTCACATTACAGTTCTACAGGTACACATGTGAAAATATTGTAACAGCCTTAGGTGTAAAGAAGAAGGGTTGAAACACAGGCTCAAAAATTGAGATATTAGGCCCAAACAGGCCTGTTTTACCTTTCTTAATTTAAATGCCTTGTCTCCTCCTGCGGTTATGCCATTAGAAGGTGGTCTACGAATGAAATCAGCATGAACAAAACTCTGTCACACTTGTAACTGCTCCTCAGTCTCTTTCTTGTTGCAAGTTCATTCTCGTACTGCTACTCTATAATCGAGCATGCTGGCTGTATTTTGTTGGTTATATCTGCAGGCCTCCTCCTCTCCCCTGCTGTCTTCTGTCAGGTCTGGGTGGTGTACACTCTCCCTTTTTGAACCTCGTACCTATCAGGTGCTTAATTCTGCACAACTAGAAGAAACTGAAATACAAACGTTCCTGGGTTTACATTTCAAAGTCCCAGAATTTAGCCAGTGATCCATAATAACGTTTTGAAGATTGTGTTACCACACCGATTTGGAAAACTCATACATCAGAAGCAGTGTGCTTCATGGAATTAAAAGACTGCTGTTTCCAGGGATGGGCCATGAGATGGACATGAAAGTGGATATTACAAAAAATATGAGTAGACACCCTTCTGTAACCAGCTGTTTGTCACTTTTGACCATCATTTTCGTTTGTCATGGGTTGATGTAGGATGCTCCCCAGGTTGTTGTTTTGGTAATTTCTCCTATTGTCTTTTTCTGTACATTCCTGTTTCATATGTTCCTTGTATAATTAACTGCTTTTCTCCTTTTTTCATAATGTTCTTCATTCACTGTTAAGTACTTCTTGTATATTTCTTTGGGTGGCGACTGCCTCGGCAAGGTGGGTCTTTGTTTACTGTTTTTGCCCTTGTTTTCATTACAATCATGTTTTGCTTGTAATAAGTGTTAGATCCACTCATCCATCCATTATCCAACTCGCAATACAGTATCCTAACTACAGGGTCACCAAGCACACACTAGGGGCAATTTAGGATCACCAATGCGCCTAACCTGCATGTCTTTGGACTGTGTGAGGAAACCGGAGCACCCGGAGGAAACCCATGCAGACACGGGGAGAACATGCAAACTCCACACAGGGAGGGCCCTGGAAGCGAACTCAGGCCTTCTTACTGCGAGGCAGCAGCGCTACCACTGCGCCACCATGCCACCCTTAAGTGTTAGATGGTATCCTTATTTACTTTGATCCATGTTTGGCTTCAGCCTCACTTCAAATGTTGTCAGCTACTAATTATTTGCTATTCAGTGATATATGTCTGCCCATAGGAATGAAAAATTAAAAAAGAGATCCTCTTAATATCGTTTTGGTTTCTCCCAGACATCAATAAGATCACAAAGAAATAAAATGGAGACATTATCTTTGTTCACCTGTATCTCAGATTTTTCTCCTGAGAAAAAAATACCACAGTATTCTCCCAGTGCCTCCTCTTGAGTTTCAGCGGAGATCCCAGCAATGTCACAAAATGGGCTCAGATCTTCCAAGTAGTGTCTTTACATTTTTTTTACAATTTGAAAATATTTGCAATGTGTGCTCAGTAATATACGGTGAAATGTATGAATGGTAGTAATAAAACACTAGTCCTTGCTTCTGAATATTACTATTAGTTGCTCTCATTTATATTGCTCTACTGTAGTTATATCATACTCATTCAAGAAGTCAAGTCAGGCAGTGTGGCCTAATGCTTAAGACTTGAGGCTTCACATCCTGAGGTTGTGTATTCAAATCCCCCTACTGACACCACTGTGTGAACACAAGCAAGTCATTTCACCTGCCTGAGCTCCAATAAACAAAAGAAATGTAACCAAACATATCTCAAATGTTGCAAGTCACCTGGATAAAGGCATCAGTCCAATAATCAGTAAAAATGTGAAGTCTTGAAAGAAATGAGAACAAGAGTAGAAAGAGATCTCAAAAAATGTTACCTGCTTTTCAAACCAAACTCTAAATTTTGCCTCCTTTTACCTCAGTTGTATCTCATAGCTCCTTTTTATCTGAAGGAAGAAATTTTCGGAGAAACATCTGTGACAAAGTTGATTCTTAAATGAAACATAAATGAGAATCTCATTTTGTGAGACATCAAAGATCAACCTTTGTGGGTGTACACAATGTAATTATTATTTATCTTAATAATTTTGCCTGTTATTCTTTTGTTTATATATGTTTATGTTGTACCAACAGCCTTGATAATTGACATTTACATGTATTATCTCTTTTTTGTGTACAACATTTACTAAATATCTGGGAATTGTATGTGTTTAATCCCCAGGTCTTGAACTTGGCCCTGAAGAAGAAATGATTTCCTGAAATGTGTCAGCCAATATGCTCAATATTCTTACACAAATTGATATCTTTCTACTGTCTGAAGATCAGATTTTGTTCCTGAGATTTTGATTTAAGTCTTGAGACACATGGACATTGGTTTATTGGGCCTTTGACCCAGAGAATTTATTATTTGTAACATTTTGATTTACATTGTTTTATGTTCTCACACTGGTGTTTTTTTATATATTATTAGATTCCTAAGATATTTAATATAAGAAGTATTATCACAATTATTTGGTTGAAAAAGATCTTTTGTGTAAAACAATAATCTTCTTCTTTATTATTGTTTTGAAAAGTGTCCCATTTAGTGAATAAGTTATGATGGAAAGCACAGAGACTGAAGAAATGTCGAAAGACCAGGAGCAACTGTTACAACCATATAAATTCAAAGCCGGAAGAGTAGTCATGTCATTTTCTAACATGCCTAATCCACAACAGGGTTGTGTGGGTTCTGGAGCTTATTCCAGCCAGCATAGGACACAAGGCAGGAGTAAACCCTCCAGACAGGGTGCCAGTCCGTTATGGGGCAAATGCACACACATACACCTGCACAGCAAACACACACTGGAGGCAATTTAGCATCACCATTCGCTTAACTTGTCTTTGGACAGTAGGAGGAAACTGGAGCACCTGAAGGAAACTGTGGTCTTGCAGGGGATACACCAGCTCCCCCAACCCGACACAAGCAGATACAGAGACAAGTCCAGCAACACATAGGGTTTTTATTTTGCTGTGGAAAACACTTCCCAGTTGTTTCCCACAATAAAGCACAATCCACAGGTCCAATAAGTATATTAGAATAAAGCACACAGCCCTTTCTTTCCTCTTCTTCTTTCTCTCTCCATCTCTCCTTCCGGCAAGCGTCATCCCTTCCTTCCCAACTCCGGCTTTTGGAGCATTGGCAGCTGGCTCCTTTTATGCCGCACCCGGTAGTACTTCCTGTGGTCCATTAGTGTAGTGTGGAAACACTATGCGGAAGCTTGGCGAAGTGGGGCTCCGCAATCCCTGCAGCAACCCCTGACGGCACCTCTGGAACCCAACAGGGATTAGCCACCAAACTCCAACTCCCAGCATGCCCTGTGGGAATCCATGGTGCCCTATGCCTGCTCTCTCACCTGGTCCTTTCAGGTGAGAGGGCCATGGCTGCCCATCACAAAACCCACACAGACTTTGAGAGAATCCTAGCAGGAAAAGACTCGGGATTTGAATCCTGTTCTACTTATTGCAAGGCACTATGCCACCGTGCCACCCCAGAACAGAGTAATGAAAAAGAAAAACGTGTTATTGACTGTATAAAATCAGACAGGGCACTCTGTGGTCTGTGTTGGTGACCCAGTTCTTCTAAGAATGAAGATTAGGTCAGCTCATGGAGCACCTGGAACCTGAACTACACCTGAACCACACTTTGTGAACCACTGTTCTAATTCATTGAAAGCATATTATCATTAACAGTGCAATCATATTTTATTTTTCTCAGTCTTTATTGGACCATATATAACTTGCTGTGTTAATTAACTGTAGTTGTTCAAAGAAGTATATTGTTAGTAAGCTGACAAATAATATGTGCTTAGCTCATTACGTGTGTAGGATTTGACTAATGTAATAATGCCAGAGGCACTTCATGAAGACAAAGGCGTTTGAGATATGCTTATTTTAAGAATATAGAAATGATTGGCTCTAGATGAGCATGGCTGAGTCCTACATGATGATACAACGTAATTGCTGAAGCCCACACGCTGATGCAGTGTAATTGTAACTTCTCTCCCTCACACACTGTAAGAAGCATGCAGTGAGTATTTAATGAGTTCACCATGTATTGTTTTTTGCTTGTCTGATACTGTATACTTTCTTCTCGGTGCAGTGTTTTGTGTGGGTGCCTGACAGCTCCAGAAGGGTGGATTTTATTCCAAGCTCACTCACTGTCTGTGTGCAGTTTACATGCCCCCCCCCCCTTCATTTTTTCCTACATTCCCTGCTTTATCCTCTACTCCCTAAAGAGCTGAGCTTTGGCCCATTAGTGTGTGCCTGGTGATGCACGATCCCCTTGTACTCTGTTAGTTATTTTTTAGGTGCTCCAGGTTTCTTCTGTCAAGCTGCAGATCCCATTCCAGTTTAGGTTAATTGATGGCTCTAAACAGGCCCAGTGAAGGTGTGTGTGAATGTGCCTGCAATGGACTGACATCCCATAAAGACTTAAAGCACAATGCCGCTAGGATAAGAATCTACCCTTTGCCACACTGTAATGGGTAAAGTGGTAGGATACTGGTTGGCTGAAAAGACATTAAAATGCAATAACAGCAATCACATTTCCAGTAGAGTGTGGCCACATTTTTGCATGGCAAAGCTTCTATTACTGTTATCTCGAGGAAACAATAAAAAAATAACGATATTGCACGTCCTCTCTCAGCTTCCATAGTCCCTGAAATATTCTTTTGTTTCCACAAATTTTTTAAGTAAGCCAATTGTAATCTATGGATAAACTCCTTTTAATGAGACAACTGCAACTTGTTTTTACTCTGTCTGTAGTCAAAAATACCATAATTTCTACTTAATTAATATTTTTATACAGGTAAAATTCCGTTACAACGAATATCTTTACAACGAAATTTTCATTACAACAAAGTATTTTTATGGTCCCGACAGCTTCCCCATATGACAGGAGTCTACAGAAACCTCGTTACTACGAAGTACATTCAGTAGATACTTTCATTACAACGAAGTGCACAAAAGACCTTGAAATGCCTGAATGAATCATCCAGAGAGCAGTTAGTTCTGTGGCCGCAGCTCAGTTGTGCACAACGATCCCCAAACAGAAACACTGTAATTTTTTTTCTTTCTTCGAACTTTCCTCGTAGGCCCTACTGTTTTTTTTTTTTGTCATTTTTGTTTCCTGCGTTTTCAGTGATACCTTTTGCTTATTGCTTGTCATTATTTGAAAAACATCCATTGGAATTTAACTCATTGTCTCCCTCCTATAGAAACGGCAGACACGAAAAAACGATAACAGTTCATATTAGAAAAAAAAACTTCACATTTTTGCAGCTCTCGATTGCGGTAAAAAAAAAAGACGTTGCCAGTGAATTCGGAATTTCGCCATCGACGCTGTCAACTTTCTTGAAAGACAGAGCAAAAAAAAGTAGAGAAATCTCTGGCTGCAAATTTATGTGAACTGCTGCATTTGAAAACGTCGAAAAAGCCATTTTTATGTGGTTCGGTGATTCTCGTTCAAGAAACATTCCTATTAATGCGGCACTCGATCAAGAAAATGTGAGGTTTGTAAACTCTCTTGGGACCTCCCCCAACTGGACAGCAAGCCAAAGAGCGTCCCGAAGTGCGATCTCCGTGTCTGTACGGGGCAATAGCAGATATGTTGCGTCTCTCCGCCAAAGTAAACAGTGTCATGCTTGGGTCACTGATTTGCACAGAAACACAGAAGATTGTAGAGACAGGAACTTTATTCAAACACTACAAACAAACATGTCTCTTTTTCAAAAGTTTAAACGTGCTCCTTGACAAGACGGTGATGACAAATCCCTCTCACAATTAAAAGAATGCAAACATATCTTCCTCTTCAAAAGAGTGCGCGTCGGGAGCAGGCAAGGACAGAGATAGAGAAAGGCAAACAAACAATCAGCAACTGACGGGTGCGTTTGGACTTTTAAGTCTGCGAAGTACCACGCGGATCACGCGATAGATCAGCCGCAAGTAAGCCCAGCAGCAAGGGAGCAATGTGAAGGTAGTCTTTCAGCGTCTTTTTTTAACCTGTAGGGGTGCGATCAGCCCCCCAGCTCACAACAGAAAAGATCTCGAGGGTTAGGAGCATGTAAATTGTAAATGCAGATACTGTAACAGGATTACTTGATCACGGACCTGGCCACGACTCTGCCTGACTGCTGTGTCTGTGTATAGCTGAGTGGCAGATCACGCTACAATAAATAACTGTGCCGTTCCTGTTTCAAGCTGAATAAAGCCGGTTTTCCTAAAGTACTGAGACTAAGCCTCGTGTTTTGGAGTGCAAGACAGGGACTTATAGCGCCACCCCGATCTTTTATGATTTGCTTCTGTGGCGCTTCATTGCAGCGCTGTGATCCTCCTATTGCCCTGCCCCAGCAACGGACAAACAATCTTCCACAGACTCGCTTCAGGACGCACTTCAGCGTGTCGTTCCCATTGGGTGGGGGTCTCAAAACAGTTCAGAAACCTCACGATATGACGAAGAAATAATGATTCGGCTCCTGATTGATAACTGTGCAGCCCACAACATGCTTCCACATTTAGATAATGTTCGCGTTGAATCCCTCCCACCCAATTGCACAGCAGTGCTTCAGCCATTGGTTTTGGGCATCATTCACACCCTGAAAGTGTATTATGGCAAGGAAATGCTGAGAAAAATTCTCGCCAGCATAACTTGTAGGCAGGAGGAGATTAAAATTAACGCGAAAGAAGCTATTGAAATGATTGCAAACGCCTGGATACAAGTTAAAGAAAGCAGTATAGTAACAAATACAGAATCTCATTACAACAAAATTTTCGTTACAACGAAATATTTTTTAGGTCCCTGTGAGTTCGTTGTAACAGAATTTTACCTGTATATGAAAAAAGTGTATCTCATATACAGGGAAGGAGTATGTTGACTTGTACAAACAGAATTATTAGGCATATACTGTATAAAAGAAAGACCTGTATGTATATGGAGGTGTTCGCTCCGCTTACGCTCAACCGCAGCCACTAGATGGCGCATGCATGTGCTTTTAAATTTTTTCGGTGCTTTCACGCACTTCACTTCTCACTACGAGACACCAGTGACCAGCAAAAAAACGTTGTGCTAATGATACAGATGAAGAGACACAGAGTCGAAACGAAGCAAACGCTGCAAGTGAAATACCTCAGCAACAGAGGACAAGACTTGAGGTTTTCACTTAAACGTTGTCTTTCTGGAGGTATTTTCTTGACACAAAGGTTAATAGAACTGATATGCCAGCAATATGGCTGAGTTATGGTATCGCCAGTGTATTCCTGCAAATGCCAGTGGGGCAGCAAGCAATTCTTAAGAGTTAGCTGATGCCTCTCCAAGTTTACGAATATAGTATAACTTCTAGGGAGTCTTCAGGTTGTTTTTGGTCAGGAAGACCACACGCAGCTAGTTTATTCAAAGTACTTGGATCGGAGTGGTATGGATGGTACAGTGGTTAGTGCTTCTGCTTCACAGGTTCAACATTTTTGATCTGAATCCCATACCCAGTCATTGCCTTTATGGAGTCCACGCATTTTCCTTTTATCTGTGCGGGGTTTTTTATGCAAGTACTGGAGTTCTTCTCACGATGCAGTTTATATTAACTGGCAACTGTAATTTGGTACCTGTGCAAGTGAGTGTGGGTGTTTGCATGAGTAGGCTCTGTGATGAACTCTTCAGTCCAGGGACACCAAATGTATCACATATTAGCCAAAATCTGGATCCAATATGGAACCCATCAAATTGTTCACCCAAGGATAATATGGAGCCCAGATGCAGAACCAGTCAACCCAATAAGTGACATAGGTGGCTGCCTAGGGTGCAGTCATCTGAAGGGCACCATTTAAGAAAGTTAAGCAGTGTGTACTCCATAGGGTTACTCCTTGAAGGCTATGGTATATGCACAAAAGGGTGCTGTTTGTGCTACTCTAGATATGCACACTCTGGACACTGAGGGGGACCCCCTCAACCATTATGAAAAATGAGGAGCGACATTCATCCACGCCACCTAGATGGGCTTCATAAGGCACTACCCATATGGGTTAGTGCACTGTTGCTGATTGCCTGGTATAGGTTTGTTGGGAGTGAGCAAAAATCTTAACAGTTTGGGGGTCCCTGGAGACTGGGTTGAGAATTCCTGGTTTAGATATCATATACCTAAGCTTGAAGTGTCCTGACTCCATAAAGACGTAAAGATGTAAGGCAACAGTATCCAATGTGTATCTGAAAAATGTATTGTAGGTATGAGAATCATTTACATACTTCTATAAATATTAATCCTTTCATTTTCTAACCCTGCTTATCTAGCTTAGGGTTATGGGGAGCTGGTGCTTTATTACATAGTAACATTGGGTTCAAGATGGAAATTAATTATCTGGAATCCAGCAATTAAATTGATGATAGTCCATCACAAAGCACATTCAAACACACAAGAACTCATACAAATTTAGAGACATCATTAAAGACAGCGTACATGTTTTTGGCATATTGGAATAAAGCTAGACAGGCACACTCTTAAAAGTAAAGGTGCAAAAATGTTTCTTCAGAGCATTGCCATAGGGAAACCATATTTGATTTACAAAAGAACCATCGACATGAAGATTCCAGAAAGAAACTTTATTTATTTAGGACTCTAACAGGTTCCATAAATAAATGATAACAGATTTGTGAAATACCATTGAGTTTATGTTTTTAAAAAGGCTCTTGCTGGGTAAAATAAAACAGGCAAACTGCAGGTTTTCTTGATCTGTTGAAACCTGCCTGGTAGCCATACACATTAAAGATTTCTGTTTTGTCCACATATTAGGAATCTTTGTAAAGCTCAAAGAACCAATTTGATTGGCAAAGAACTCTTCTCAGACTGAAATGGTTCATTGTTATTAGCTCTACGAGGAACCACACAATCCAGTAAAGTAGCAGTAAAAAAACGTTATTTTAAAGAGTGCAGACACGGGAGAACATACAAACTTCACATAATGTATGGGATGGGATTTGAATCTAGGACTCTACACGTTTAAGGCAGCATTGTGCTGTCACAATATATACGCGTGAAAATGATTTACACACCTGTAATACTTTAGATATCTGCTGGTTAATTGATGTGTTAAATATGTCGTGTTTCAACTCATCATCCATGGCATTATGCAGAATCAAATATGGATACGTTTCTTCTAAACACAGCATACTTAATGCCTGAGAAAGATAAAAAAAATATTCCCTAATGTAAATAAAAGTGTGAAAATATTTTTGCATTAACCATCGTCTGCGGGGATTTTATTCACCCCGCTTAGAAATAAAGCGGCCGGCAGCGCTGAAATGAAAACTCGCTCTGATTGGCTAGCGCCTGGCCGCGGTTTCTTAATGATCTTACCTCTCTGTTATCACACGACGCTGAGAAAAGCTTGGCTCACAAACGTGCGATTTTGTCGCTGTTCTGTTACAAAAAAACTAATTAACACGGAATAAACAGGCGGATACAAGGAGCGCAATCATGACAATCAAACACTGTGATTACAGTCAGCACTACCGGCCTCGAATGGCATGTCTGAAAAAGGTAATTAAGACTATTTCCTTGTTCTGGGAATTGATAACATATATACAGTAAATGTCTGCATGTTATAATATCTACCTATCTGTAAATGTTGTGATAGTGGCAATGTGATGAACGTAACGCCAAGCGGAGACTCGGGGCTGATAATCTGGAGCATCCTTAGCTTGGTGGTAATACACACGAGGTTGATTTACAATCTGTTGTTTCTATCGTAACGAGTAGTTTTCCTTGTGACAAGTGCAGGATTGTAGGGCTGTAAAAATTTCCTGTAGACAGTAGACTCCATGATCGGGATGCCGTTGGCTTCGGTCTGTTGACTGGATTAGCCCCACGGCATACACGCGTCGCCCACTCCTTTTCACGAGTGTCTCTGTCTGAGCGCTCCCTCTCCTTCATTTAACTGTGTCTGTCAATTCGTTTACCGATGCAACGGGAGTGACTTGACTGAGTCGTCTGTTCGCGTACATGTAGTGCTTAAATACTGGAGCCTGCTTATTTATAGTTCTTTTTGACTTTGAACATCCTTTGATTTATTTAGCTTTAAAAACAAATATATTTTGAAACCTCCCGGACATCCGCTGCCTTGCGCGCTACGATCTTGTCAAATAAAGAGCAGCACTATCAGATGCAATGCCCGATCATCCCTGGAGCACGGAGGAATGTCAATTATATGTACAATTATTCCGAATGCCATGGGGACGTTATGATATTCAAAGCTGTTCAACTGATTAACATTCTCAGGAGCTGGAGTTACTTTTTCCCTCAGCTCTAGATAAATTGTATCATCACACTGATCCTCCAACCACCATTCATCCATTTTGCCTGCATCCACTTCCTTCAGTAAAAAAAAGGTTCGTGTTTTTAAAATTCCTGCTTGAAAAGTATCAACCCTCTGTGACCTTCTTTTTTTATTCTTGTGCTATTGACATTATCGTTATTAAAGGGATTATCACCACTTTGGCATTTTCAGTCTTTTTACAGCACCACTTCCTCTTGGCTGGCTATCATAGTACACGTCTTTTACTCAACCTATCATTAGTTTACAGTTTATTATCTTCATTTAATATAATGTTTCAGAGTTTTCTCCTTCTCCCAGTGTTTGCATGAGTTTTTCTGAGCAGGTACTTCAGTTTTGTCCCCCATGTGAAAAGCATACATTTTAAGTGAACTGATGACTCTCATTGTTCCCTGCACATTAGTGTACCCTGCGCTCTTAAAAATAAAGATGCCAGAATGCACATTCTTCAGAGTGGTGCCATAGGGGAACCATTTTTAGCTCTCTAAAGACCCATCAACATGAAGGTTCCAGAAAGAACCTAATTTATTTAGATCTGTAACAGGCTCCATAACAATAGATGGTAACAGATTTGTGAAATACCAGTTGGGTCTTTAATTGCTGCATACAAGAACACAGGCTAAGTTCAGGTGTTCTTAATCTATTAGCATCACCCTACATTAAAGAGTTCACTTTTTTTTCTACATATTAGGGTGTTTTTAAAAGCACAAAGAAAAAACTTCATAAGCAAAGAACCCTTCTCAGAATGAAATGGTGCTTGGTCAAGGAATATTTCTACAAGGAACCACACACCCCAGTGAAGAACCATAAGTGCCATTAAAGAACCAGCATTTTTAAGAGTGTTATGACAGGGCTGGAGATCCATTCATAGTTGGTCCCTGCCTCATGCCTGCTGCTGTTGGAAAAGGCTTCAGCGCCCATGGCCTTGAACTGAATTAAGTTGGTTGGATAATGGGTTGACAGCTGGTAGCTTGCTGTTTGGATGGATGGGTTTCACTCATTGCCTGCACTCTTAAAAATAAAGGTGGTAGGGTGGTTCAGCAGAGCTATGCCATAGCAGAACCATTTTGGTTTCCAACAGACCCATCCACATGAAGGTTCCAGAAAGAACTTTTATTTATTTAGGCTTCATACAGTAAATAACCATGAATAGATGGTAACAAATTTGTGAAATCCTAATAAGTCATGATTTTAAAAGGACTCTTGCTTCATACAATAACACAGACTACGTTTAGGTTTTCTTAATCTGTTAGTGTCTTCTAGGTAGCCCATCATAGAGTAAACATTTCAGGTTTTTTTTCTACCTATTAATAAGTTTTTCAAAGCACAAGGAACCAACTTCATATACAGAGAACCCGAAAATGGTGCTTTGTCAAGCAACAGCTTTATGAGGAACCACACAATGTAATAAAGAGCCATAAAATGTCATTAAAGAACCAGCATTTTAAACAATGTGTTTGCAATTTTGTTCCGTATTTGCATGTTGTTTTTTTTCCTAACACACCCCAAAGATGTAAGTTACTCTTCACTGAGCCTGTGAGTACGAATTTGACCTATGATGGCCTGTCACTCCATCCAAAGTTGGGTCTTACTTTGTGTCCATTGCTGACAGTTTGAGGCTTGGCTTCCTAAAGGGTGAAACCAAATTATGGAGGTTTGATTTTTGATAACTGGATAATCTGACCATGTTTTTCTATCATTCATCAAACAGAAAATGCAATTGTAAAATAATTTGAAATATTGTATATTCATTACAATGCACAGCAATGATCATAATTGTTTGTCAGTCTCATGAGGCCATTAGATTTATTATTTGTATTACTATAACTTGGAACATGTCCTGATTTGTTTCATTTTTCATTTGGATTATGTTTATTATATTATTACGCATCAGTGATAGAACTAGCATACGACGGCAATGGATGGTCATGGATAGTAGCCCTCCCTGTATTACATTGTAGACAGCTCTTCTGCACAGCCATTTGGCCAGGGTTAGACAGAGTTTGACTTGTATAGACCACACATTCCCAGATGTTTCCCTATGTGAAAAAGGAAAAAGAAGGAAATGTCAAGTTCCTGTTCTCAGTTACCACATGCCCTTTGCTTAATTAACTTTACATTATCACTCAGTTTGCCCCCCAGATTTCTGCCTTGTGCACATTACCATCTGATAGGATCTGACCACTGTAACCCTAAATTGGTTCAATAACAGATTATTATTTTCTTGCATTTGCATTACTAGTAGACTTATGATAGAACAAAAGAATTATGAATATCTCTTTGGTTTCAAGATGGTATGGTGGTGTAGTGGTTAGCGTTAATACCTTGCAGCTCTGCAGACTAGATTTGCTACCTGGCTTGGCTGCTTTCTTTATGGAGTCTCACCAAGTTTTTCTCTGGGTACCATGATTTTTCCTGCAATATCTCATACTTAGGTGTGTTAGGAAAAATGTGCATCTCTTACTTTGCTTGGCATGAGTTTACCATTTCATGGACTGGTGCACCATTCAGGGTTGGTGCCCCCCTTTGACATAGTGCTGCTGGAATAAGTTGATCTCCCTAGGACTAAGAATAAGAAGGTTTAGTAAACTGAAGGGTTCATGCATGGAGATGTACTATACACATATGTGATTGTACAGTTATATGTATATTTCCTAGTTCTTTGTGCTTTAACTTGATTAAACTGTAAAATGTGTAAGAGTATGTGAATGAAAAGAATGCTTTAAACTGAATGTTAATTGTGGCCTCAGTGTGTTAGTGTGGTGCTTGCCTGTTTCCCAATGTCTGGGCTCTATCTATCTATCTATCTATCTATCTATCTATCTATCTATCTATCTATCTATCTATCTATCTATCTATCTATCTATCTATCTATCTATCTATCTATCTATCTATCTATCTATCTATCTATCTATCTATCTATCTATCTATCTATCTATCTATTGTGAAGGGTATAGGGCCCCACTGAGCCCCAAACCCCAAACACAAATGCACAAAACAGTCCTGCATTCAAATGAAATGGGTTTTTATTACAAGAATACCTTGTACAAACATTAAACAGGTTGTCTGTCCTTCTTTCACTCTTCCTCTATCTCCACCACACTGCTATTCCTCCAAGATGCATGTTTCCTTCCTTCCTCTCAGCTCCAACTCACCTAGAGGCAGTGTGGTCTCTTTTATTGAGGACCTGGGAGTATTTCCGGTGATGTGACGTAGCCAGTTGGGAACACTACCTGGTTATGAGAAAGCCAGGGATGTCCTTCCCCGAAGCACCCTCTATCATCCACCAGGGACCTCTACAGGGCTACTCCTCTGGACTCCAACTCCCATGCAGCCCTGTGGGTGTCCAAACTGGAACTCCATATGAGGGACACTGACACCTATTAAATTGGGAATGAACTGCTGATTGCTGTCTTCCCCTGCCGGTTCTTGTAATATTCAGGCATCCCACCCAGGATGTGGACCATAAGCATCCTGACCAGGTATTACCCCTATTTAGTCCAACCTTCCATTATGTCATTCCGGCCAGGTAAGGACTCCACCTCCTATCTATCTATCTATCTATCTATCTATCTATCTATCTATCTATCTATCTATCTATCTATCTATCTATCTATCTATCTATCTATCTATCTATCTATCTATCTATCTATCTATCTATCTATCTATCTATCTAGATACTTCTGTTTTTGTCATATCTCAAAGATGTGCATGATAATTTACTTAGTAACTGTAAATTGTGAGTCAGAGTGTAAGTGAGTGTGTGCATGTATATTGTAGGCCCTGTAATGAACTGGTGTTCCGTTCATGGCGTGTTCCTTCAGTGTGCTAAAAATTACCTCTGACCCTAAAAACTGGAATCAGCAGGATGGACTGATTATTTAACACGGTTATCTATTTACTTCATGCATATTCTTCTCAAATATATCTGACCTTTAACTAGTGCTCAACATGTTGAGATGTGATTTGCATTAAACTAATATTTAGCAGCAAAAAATCATATTTACATATTCAGCTGGTTAACTTTGCAGTACCTTATGTTAATAAACACAATAACATACAAATAATTTACAACCTCACGTACCACCCTGAATTGTTGACAGCTAAGGTGTACTAATCTGAATATTAAAACCCATCATATGATGAATGTGAAGTCAGTGTCTGCTGAAAAACAGGGGACAACCCTTTCTGATTTTTAAATTTCATTTCCTAATTTTATTTAATTCCTTTCACTTAGTCCTTTCCATATGCCAGTAGTAGATGAAAGTGTTCTTTCAAACAGTAATGTTACAAAAATCCTGCTTTATCATTATTTTGTCCAACACAAATCAGCTTGTTTTCAATTTGTGAGGAAAGTAACAAGTGAACGTAGTTTTAATCAGAGGGCATCAAAAGTGATTACTGATCCAAATGAATTCTCTCCAAATTCTGACCAAATTATGCTTCTACAAATCCAATAGAATTTTAAGGTCACCTCCAAGGTTCCACAGGTCTCACACGCTATGGGGTCAACTAAAGTCCACCACCATGAAAAGTCTGAAACAGAATAACTTTTCCAGAAAACTACTTGAGGAAGAAACACTTGATCTTCAAGAAGCATCTTGCTCTATGATTTAATTGTGCAAAAAGATGCATAAGGGAAGTAGAGGTTCTGCAACAACACGTTCTTTAGAAGTGAATCAAAAGTGGAATGTCTGACAATAATTTAAAAAAGTCAAACACTGTTTTTGAAAGGAGATTCCTCAAACTAGCACTCAATCACAGTATTGGGAAGGTGATGGCTTGGGCTAGGATTATTGTCTCAGGTTCCAGAGACCACCTTGAATTCAAAACGATGGCCAAAATTTTCTGCTGGAGAATGTGAGACCATAAATATGGCAGATAAACTAAGCCAGTGTAACAGGACAATGATCAAAAAAAAACTCTACAACAATATAGCCAATAAAGAAGATATCTGAGATTTTACAATAGCTCAGTGCAGGATTAAGTGCAGAAAGATGACATGCTAAAAAAATAAATTATACATTCAGGATAGTCCTCAAACATCACACACGTCAAGAAGAGTGAAAATGAGTGAGCCCAAAGGTTTTCTGTACAATATGAGAAACTCATATCATGCAGGAAATGTTTATCTTACGTGAAAAGGGTGAAAACAGTCACTAAACCAAGAGGGCTGCCTGCTTTTTCACATATAAAAATATAATTTTAGTAGTTGTTTTTAAAGGAAAGCTCCACCCAAAAATGATATATATTTTTCTGTTATTTACCCCATGTGATTTTTAGTGATGGTTAAGAAAAATTCTCAATTTCATATTTTCATGGAGAATGGAGAGAAAAATGTTTCCAGTAGAGCAGAAGCTTATGGTGACCAATGTTGGACAACAGCAAGCAATATCAAAAATGTCCATTAAAAAATCTCACTTTACTTGTATTGCTTGTACAAGAAAAATGGGAGAGATAAGAAAGTACTGGAAAGGAGGTTGAAGTGGTATGGACATGTGATGAGGGGAAAGAATTGAATATTTAGGCAATAAAGAGATATGAATGGAAGTACAAGCGAAGAACAAGTGAGGGAGGCCAAAATAGAGATGGATGGATAAAGTAAAAGAAGAGCTAAAGGAAAAGTGTTTGACTGGTGAGAAAGTGCACAACCAAGCTGTTTGGAGAAGGTTGATCAAGCACTTTGACCCCACATAGCAGTGGGAGTAGATGAAGAGGAAGAAGAAGAAGACTTGTGCTACATAATCTACATGTCAAGCCATCCAGTACGCTAACAATGTGCAAAATGCATGCATTTTTTGCTAAAATATAATTAAATAAATACGTCTGGAAAATGAAAGAACTCCTCAAAAAGGCAGCCAATTCACATGGGTTTGCATTTTTGAATTGAAGACAGGGCACTTGACCAATGATTGAAGGGGTGAGGTGGGTCTTCAATTCGAGAGCAGTGTTCCTTTCTGTCAGATCAGCATATTTATAATGAAGATTGCTCAAAGATGTATGAGTATACCTAGCAGCAGACTGACAGTAGCAGTAGGGGTCTAGCAGAGTTTCGATTTTGGGATAGGCTCAGTCTATCTGCGACTCTGAATTGGAACAAGCAGTCAGCATATCACTGGACAAGACATTGAGAATGGTATGTGTTCAGATGAACAGTGGTTAGATAAAGGGATTGAAAAGGCAGATAGTGATTGCATAAATACACCCTTTGCCAATTAGTTAAAATTAGTATTTCAGAATATGTGGATTAAGATTCCTAACTCATATGGGTTAAAATTTAGTGCAGTATTATCCAAGGCAAATGAAAATACAGTTTTTTCACATTTTTTGTTGGATTAATACATTTCTAGCTTTATGAAGTAGAGGAATTTGAATGCCCCTGAACCAGTCCACCAGATGGAACACGTGCACAAATATTTCAAAAGGATTCAAAGGATTCAAAAATGAGCTTATGAAACAGCTTTTGTGAATGTGACCTTAGTAGCAAGAGGCTAATCCTTTAATGATATTACTTCACTGTTTCTGTTCAATAAGAACACTTTGTTGACTTAACCTTAATTTTTCCGAAGGAGAAGATGTAGAAGTGAGATATGTTTGGCAACACCAGTTTTTCTAGATTTCTGAAACTGATAATTGTCTGTAATAACTATAAGAGTGATGTTGTATGGAACTAGCCAAGTCCTTATTTTAATTTAATACATGCCTACATTATCTGATTGATAAGTATGAACATGTTCTTAAATGCGCAGACTATTCCTTCTGTTTCAACTCTAATAGTTTAGTGAACAAAGATGGCTGACACTATATCGCCTATTTTCTTGATTGTATCCAAAGAGTTCTTGTCTCACAAAGGTGATAAGTTTCCTTTAAGAATATCTGGAAAGTTTCATACTAGCTAACAACAATGCTTTATTTCTTGTATATCCCTACATCACACAAGGAATGGGCTTTAACAGGCTTTGTTTTCTGAAAACCCTCCAGCCTTGACTCCCTAAGAAGACAAGAAAGATCTCCCCCTCCCAATATAAACCTTGTCGTAGAAAAAAAAAACCAGGAAAAATCTTGGAAAAGGTAATTCAGAAAGAGACCACATCCCAAGTACTCTGGGCATGCAATGGGTGTCAAAAATTGGGGTGAATACAATACACAAAACAGAAAACAATCCTCTTCACAGAGCTAGATATACAATCTATCATTGCCACTTCAGAAATACAACACGGTAGTAGAAATTACTGTCATTTTATTAATTCTTGGAATCATAAGGAGGCCTGCATCTTGAGATTTTAATGTGTGCTCTGGTTTGTAAATAATGATAAGCTACAATAAGTAAGCAGGGCCTTAGTCATTTTAAGGATTTACATGTTAAAAGGAGGAATTGGAAATCTGCCCTAAAATGAACTGGGAGCCAGTGTAAGGACTTGAGAACTGGGGTGTTTGTGTTTGTGTTTTCTTCTTCTTGTAATAATTCTTGCAGCAGCATTTTGAATTAAGTGAAAGCTGTAAGAAGAACAATTTAAGCAGCCAGTGAACACCACATTGCAGTAGTCATTCATACTAGAAATAAAAATAAATGTATACATTAATTTCTCAGTATACTGCATATTTAGAAAACATCTTATTTTTCCACTATGTTTTGCATAGTTTTGTAATGTATTCTTTAACCGACATGCTAGTGTCAGAGATAACGCTTAGATTGTGGTCTGATTTAGTAAAATTAATGGTGATTTCAACTAAGTTAAATAATGACAAAATATTGTTGAGATCAGCATCATTCCCTACCTAGCTAAGGGACCGTCTTGATGATGGAGGATTTCACACCATTCAGACTGCTGGTCCAACCCCTGTTACACTCCAAGACGAGCTCAAATGCCAAAAGCCTAGTCAATAACAAGAAGATTTTAGTTCACATGTAACATTAGAGGTTATCCACATTTTTGGATATCCTGAAAATGGCTGTGCTAACCTTTATAAAATTGCTTTGATGACATCCATATGTTGCACATTCTGGGGATTTCTGGGTAGGATTACTATGTAAATGACGAATGCATTGACTCTTCCAGGCCAAACCTCATACTAAATTCAGAATCCTTAGGTCCTAACACACCTACATAGATGTATACTTTGTAAATATTCATTGAGGAAAACTCACAAAACAAATAATAAAACTGCTCTGAAGTACTGTACATTATAGGCTATTTGAATGATCTGACAGATACTGAGTATACTGGGTATACTTCTGCATACTGCTGGGTATGTTATGTTATGGCCTGCATATGCTGAAGCCCGTAGATGGTGTTGAAAACTTAATCATATTGCTAAATAGTGCCGTGATCTGGGAGTCCCAAAAGCACAGCTAAAAGGCTGTGCAAGCCTCAAAGCACCAAAGAGCACAAAGGAGATGCCTGAAAAGGCAAGGTGTTACACAGTAAATAAAGTCCCAAAGCAGATTCGAAAAAACGAGGTCGAGTCCCAATCTAAAATCCAGAGGTGAGGTCAAAAAACAAAGCAAGGGTTAAAAAAATCCACAAAAATAACAAAACAAAAGCAAAGCACAGCACAGCAAAACTCACAATAACTCTCCACTCCTAGTGGATTTAATGAACTGCAAGGAACTATGGGAGGCCCTCCCTCAAATAGAGTGAAGGGCCGCTCCTGGCGGCAATTGGAAGGTGCCCCTTCAGGAGCCACCCACAAAACACAAGGGTTTTGCCCCTTTCCCAACACACACAGAGTAAAATATAAAAAAGAAGCATTAATACAAATAAATGATACAAAATTTAACAAAACAGGTAAGAAACATAACTACGAACTCCAGTCAGGAGGAAAATGCTTTCTGAAACATGACAAACAGCATTAGACTCTGGAACAACAGCCCATGTCCAGTGTAGCCCACACCTGTTGTGAATTGGTGACACAAACATAATGAAAAGTGTGAAAGGTCTCCAAAATAGATGCAAAAACCAGGCCAGGAGTTTCATTGACCTGCCTAGAGAAAGGCTCCGCACCAGACATCCTGACGCCAAACTACACCGGCAGGACTTAGTCTCCATTGGCCCAAAATTGGAGACTGGCTTTTAAAGTAAAAAAAAAAAATATTTAAATGTTAAAAAAGCACAAGCATTCCCTTGAAGGGAGAGGCTAAAACCTCTGAGCAAGAGGAAAACACATAAATACGGCAAAGAGTGAAATGGCAAAAAAAAAAGAAAAGAGGCAAAAAGAGTTTGCATGAAAAAGCAGCCGAAAGCTAAGAAGTCCAATCTGTTATCCAATTCTCAGGATACGTCTTGGGGTACCATACACAAAACACAAGGAACATCACAAAATATGCAATACAAAAATACTAAATGAAAAACTAAACATAACTACATTAACAGAATTTTCATAGTAATAATAATAATGAATGAAAATAATTATTAATAAACAGCAATAAAAATTAAAATAAACATGTAATATTACACACGCTCCACAGTCACTCACACATCTGCTTCTATTCCAGCTGGATTTTGCCTCGTGCTGTTTATTTCTTTGGCGGGGTCTGAGACCCTCTTTTACCTGACTTTGAGATTAAAGTCTCATTGTCAACAATGCTTGTGTTTACTTTGACAACTTTGGAGTTCAGACACACTTGTTCCCTATTAACACCTGCAGTTCCTATGCCATTCAACTCTTCAGCAGCCTTTGTGGATAAAGGAGTACGAACATTGATGTTACTCGTCTGAGACATAAGGCAGAAGGATTCCCTCTGATTTTCCCTTCTATATCATGAGATATGGCAGCAAAATCTCAAGTGTTCATATGCTTATTCATCTGGAACCCACAGCGCTGGACAATATGGCTCTACCTATACAGATATTTGATATTTGAAATAGGCTAATCTGTTTCATGGCCTAGGTAATTGCCCTGCCTCTAAAGTATAAGTTGGATATCAATGCAGCTGTGATCACAGTTATTCAGGCTGTCTATTGTGTGCTGCTAGCACAGTACAGCACGTTATCAAGAAACTACAAAAGCTGCTGTCTGAACATATTATTCAGTCGGTGAATGTGTCCCCATAGGTGTCAGACGTGTTCTAAACTGAAAAAGAAACTCTAGGTCTGCAACTGTACATGGATTTAAGAGCTGTAAAAAAGACAGAAATTTCTGAACATTATCCATTGCAACTATAGAAGAACCAGCCCCCCACTTTCATGACTCAGAAATTTTCTTTCAGTTCAACCTTCATTAAGGTTACTTGAGATCCCTCATGCTGTTATTGCCTTTGTCGCCCATGCAGGTGAATTCTTTTATACAAGAAATCATTTCAGAATTATCTCCCCCCATCCGCTATGTTTCCAAAAGATAGTGTTCACTCATCCTTATTAGAGACTCAGATGTTGGGTCCAGATGTCACTGCCCATAGCAAATACCTGCAGACAACATTCACATCACTCAGTTTATATTATCTTGCATTCACTGCAGACATTTCTTTTTACTTTGTCCACGGTCATCATTTTTTGGATTTCTCCTTTCTGTTTAAATCCTCTAACAAATTCAAATATATGTGTATGCTATTCTTTGTGATTCTGAAACAAACTGCTTAACAGCTTGCCTGGTTTCTGGAATGGCAAGTTATTGCAAAGAGGTCTTTTAATAATATTCATCTGTTTCTCGTTCCGTACTTCAACTACATTGGCAAATGAAGGCTTTCAGGACTCTGTTATGTGATTTGGCACAAACTTTCAAACTTGAACAGTTGGATCCTTGGCATCTTCTTTGTCACAACCCATTTCCACCAAGACAGTCCAGCAATGATGACACCTTTTTATCACCATAACCTAAAAAATTGGATGCCAAACAAAAAAAAAGTAAAGATATACTTAACAGTAATAAGGCTGGTGTTGATGTAAGGTGCATAGACATTAACTATAAGGAAGAGATAAGAAGAAATATGTGAAAGAACTAGGACTCTAAATGAAAATGCTGAGGTGGGCTTTGTGTATTGGTCAATCAAAAGTCAAATCAAGCTATTGTTACGTATACATTATACAATAAAATTCTTACTTGCATCTCTTCTCATAACAGTTGACAAAAATACAATAGAAAAATCGGGAGAGGTCTCCCTGAGACTTTCTTGTATGCTCAAATATCAGGATGGATATTTGAGGAGTAAACCACAAGACAATGATTATATTTTTATATTATGTACATGATAGAACCATCAACAACAAATCAAATCATATTAGTTATATATTGAAGAATTATTATAAAAGTAAAGTTGAATAAATCGGACGCCACAGCTGCATGAATAAAAGGTAAAGCACCAGTTCCAATTAATGGAAATTGCCCTAAAGTTGATAAAAATCTACGTTTTGTACTTAACACTTGTATGCAAAATTTGGTTGACCTAAGTGAAAGCGTACTCAGGTTATCGTGTTTATATACACTGTCACACACGTGTGTTTAGGAGACAGCTAAAGGGCTTAAATACAGGAAATTCCATGCCAGACCAGGGGGTGGCAGAGTGCACTAATTTTCCCTCTCGATCTTTTGCAGACCATTCTAGGGAAATACCACCCGGCTCTGGTGCAGCCACTGACGTCACTGCTGGTTCCGGTATTTATGACATCACTTCCGTATTTATGACATCACTTCCGCTACTGGCCTTTAAAGCTGCCATCTTGCTTCATAGAAATCAGTTCTGTTTTGGACTCTGTTGAATGAGCATGGCTCTATATTTCGATCAGTTTTGCAGCCGTAAACGATTAAATGGGTGGCTGCCCCAAACCTTCTCGATGTCTTGTGGTCGTTTTTGTGACAACACACACACAGACAGACACACAGACATATTTTCAAAAATGGTAATTTCAGATTCTGGAGGATTCCAATACTTCCTCTATACTTCATATATGAGAAAGTCAGGGAGTTCTAAAATGCTGAGATTCATTAAAATTTTGACATTGAATATTTTGATGATTACAATACTTTCCCTATAACTTGTATACAAGAAAGTAAAAATTAATAAACTAAAAATATACATTGCTTGCAATATACTGGAGAGTATATACAAGGGTTGTCTGGGTTCCGCACGGAATTTGTCGAGTGTCAGCCTGTCGAAACCTGTTCTGCTGTGTAGAGGGATTATTCAAGTGGTTGCATGTTTTTGTTCAGATGTTTTGCTCCCTCTTTTCCTTCAGAATGAACACAAGAAGCAAACGAACTGAGAGTGCGCAGCTGGCGCTAGCAGCGAAGCTCCCGACTCCGTGCGTGCGTGACTTTCGAGTGATGATTTTTTACGACTTTTCTGATGGTTTAACAGCTAGAGAGTGCTGCCAAAAACTTTCTCGCATCTTCAAGAAGAATGCTGCAAAGAAGATGATGGTTTTTAAGTGGTTCCAGCGCTTCAGCACAGGCCACTTCAACTTTGACGATGAAGAACGTGAACCGAAACCGCGAAGTTCAACTGATGGCAGAAATGCTGATCGTGTGAAGGAGTTCCTGGAAGAAGATGGTCGTATGACCATCAGGAAAATTGCCCTGGAACTTGGGATGACCCGGTATGCTGTCGACACCATCATTCGACAAGATCTTGGCTTTACAAAGAAATGTGCCCGATGGGTTCCAAGGCTGCTGACTGAGGAACAAAAGCAAACTCACGTGGAATGGTGCAAGTTTTTCCTTGACAAGTTTAACAATGGCCAATCGAGGACTTTCGCGAGTGTTTTGCGGCATGGGTCAGAAGAGCCCAAAAGTGCATTGATGTTGGCGGTGAGTACTTGGAAAAAGTTTAAAAAGGATCGAAGTACATGAGAAAAATAGAAAAAAAAAATCCTTGGCTACTTATTTCGAGTGATTCCGCGCGGAACCCAGACAACCCTCGTACTGTATGTACTAAATTTGAATTCTTATGAGTGACTGTTCAGCAACCTTACATCTTGTAGGAAAAACTGTCCCTGAATCTGCCAGTATGAGTGCCAGTGGTACAAAAAAGAAAAGCGACTATGCACGATGGCCGAATCCTTACTGTTCTTCCACAAGGCAGTGAGTGTTGCTTATGTCCTAAATAGACGGCAGTTTGGCGTTGGTAATATTTTGTGTCACCTTCATCACACTCTACAGTGCTTTACTATCTTGAGTCAAGCAGAGGTTGTATTAGGATGTAATGCAGTCAGTGAGGATGGATTGCACTGTGCCCCTGTTGAAGTTTGAGAGAACAGATGACAGAAATCCAAACAGACCTCAGATATCTGAGGAAGTAGAGGCTCTGGTGAGTATTTTTGACAAGAGATGAAATGTATTGTGCCACCTTCAGCTTGTCAGTTGTGATCACTTCATGAAATTTAAAGCTGCTCACTCTTTCCGATGTAAATGTCTGCGTGGTCTGACTTCTGCTTTCTGAAGCATATGACCAGCTCCTTAGTTTTGCTGACATTAAGGTTTAGATTGTCGTCCTCGCACCAATGTACAGTATCAGCAGATAGGCCACTTCTCTGTAAGCCCTTTCTCACCATTGCGCGGGACCAGAAGTGATTCTGAAACGTGAATACACATCTGGGGACAGTCTGTTAAAGAGTGTGTAGTGAAAAGTGGTGAAATCCTGTGCTCATAGGCTACACTAATAGGGTATCTTTCTAAAACACCATCCACCAGTTTCTCCAGTCTGTGCGTTTTGAACTGCTGCTGGGATTTTGACTTTTAGAGCAAATACTGTAATACTGAACAAAAGAATCGACAATGAGAGAAAATAAAGAGCTGTACTTGCTTTTATCCATTCAGAAGCTCACTAGCCCAAGGGAACTGAAGCTTAATGATTAGTTTGCATGTTGTAATGAGCACTGCAACACAGGAGACAAACAGACACATACATATTTACTGGGGTCCACATGTTTGAGATGTGCCTCTGTCTGCTGTGATATCTTTTTGTCATTTTGACTATTGGAATACTATATGACATAATAACAGAAAACAGAGCTTAGATAAGCATTGTGATCTATGGATACACACAGTGCCAGATTAACCAATAGGCACATGTAGCATATGCTACGGGCCCCGCAATTTCGGGGGCCCCCAAATGGTGGACCCAATATTTAATGAAAAAGTGTAGCATTGAAAAACTGGTCTTTAAAAATATTATCTTTACGTTTTTAAACTGCAAATTTCTTACACAACAAAACTTTAGGGGCCCAACACATAAAATTCACATAAATATTATAAGATTCTTATTATAATCGAGAGTAAAATAATTATTTAGTCCGGTTTGAACTGTTCAGAATCTAAACTTCAGATGATGCAGACCAAAAGGGCCCCCAAATTTGAAATGTGCTACGGGCCCCCAAAGCTCTTAATCCGGCCCTGGATACACATCATGTTAAAGTGCTGCAGCTATTTTATCATGGCATGTATATATTTCCAATTAGACAAATGCTAACTTCTTTAAGTATTTGTTTAGATGTGCAGTCAGAAGGCGGGTGCTGTACAGCTTTGTCCATGCTTTACTGGCGTTGTTAGGCAGACTTGTTGATTTGGGTGTTTTGAGTGCTGAAATCTGTATCTCCTGTGCTACTTTGTTATCTGCTTTTTTAATGGCAGTCCTTTTGATGTGGTGTGACAAATCGTTTAAAACAATGCTTAAGTCTTTTGCCAGAAATGCTAGTAAAATACACTTTCACAGAGACTCCTGTTATCTCCATAAACCAGGGTGATTAGGAATTACATGTTGTGACCTTTATAACGCCTGGACATGGACGACACTAAGCACTTTTCCAGGTAATTTGCTTAGCATTGCAGTTAGCAATCGTTCGACAAGATGTCAGCACCCATGAACAAACATGGCATTGAAATGATACAAAAAGAATTCAGTTATAGTAAATATTTTTATAGTATTTTATAGTAAATATTTTTCTTAAAGAAATTGTGAAGAAATTAAAAATTCCCACATTCCAAAACATAATATGGGAAACAAAAAGTACTCCAAAACCTACTTGAACGTGTAATAAGGACAAAATGAGATACAAAAAGGTCTGGGGATGGTTACTCCATATACATGAAAAAGCTATTGAAAACAATGCAAAAAAATAGAGGCACATCTTTACAGACAGGACTCCAAAAACAGAACTGACTAACAGGTTTTAAGATGGTCTATAAATATGGCTGAACGGAGGAAGAGGTAGAGTGAAGGAGGCCAGAATAGGAACTGATGTGACAAGAAGAGGGATTCTGCAAACCGGATATGTTGTCATCAGATGGTGCTGGAAGTGACGTCAACTGTCATTGACAGGCATGGTCTTCAGCTGGTCTGCAGAGGAACAAAAGGAGAAAGGATCAGTTGACAGCGCCAACCTCTGGTCCAACTGAAAAATAAAACCATTTGAGCCTTTGAACCAAAATCATGGGAGCAAGGTAACATTGGAGCTCCCTTGGAGGCATGGCTGTTTAAGAGCAATGTAAGGCCCAGGGCTGCAGGAACACCAGGGGCGACTGGAAGGTGCTCTGCTCTGGTGTCCCTGTTTTAAATGTAAGACTTCCTTTGAGGCTTGAATTAATCCCATGATAGGGTTCAAAGCAATCTGGAGTCCACTGAGGTTGGGAGATGATTCAGTACAAGGTGTCAGCTAACAGATGGAAGTACAACCAAAGGGAGAGAGAAAGGTGTAAGGTGACACCCCACCTGAAAGACAGTGTTTCAACTCCTGAATTTTGTCAGGTATAGAGAGGCATGAAGGTTTATTTTGTACTTTTGTCATTCCTTTTATTAACCCCCTTCCTTCTATTTTTACAATTTTAACAAAAAGACAGTATTTTGTGTAACTTTGGCCTCCTTGACTTTCATTCTGGGCTTAGATATGACTACAGAATGCCTCTGTATTTCATATTAAGGTGTAGTTTATTGAATGCATGTTGTTTTAATCAATGTATAATCGAAAAACGCAATAATTCTGCAGGTGCTAAAGTTTACAAAAAATGTATAATTAATTCATTTTCTGCTTGAAGGTTACACACTTTCTACAACTGTGTGATTTCAGCACCCTTTAAGTATGTGAAAAGCTATAGAAATGTCTTTGCAATATGACTGAATGAAAGCCATTGTAGTGTATATTGTATTCTGAATATCACCTAACAATGTACTCAATGTGCACTTTTTGAGACTATTAGAAAAGCACTTCAGTTATAGAATTCATATCCTATCATTCTCAAAGTATCTAATCCAATTCAGGGTTGCAGAGGGCCAGAGGCTATCCCAGCAGCACTGGGCACAAGCCAGAAAACATTCCTGAATGGAACACCAGTCCACCACAGGGCTGCCATATTGTATCATTACAACGATGTATTTACTTGGACAGTGATTAAGTTAGCAAATGCTTTTATGTAAAGTAACATTCAAATTATAGGTACAGGTGTTAGTAAACCATACCAGATCTCTTCCATTTTTATGAGGGTCATCACAGGATAGTAACATTTATAGCTATAACGGAGCATTATATTTACAAGAGCTATTGATATATCTAACACATGACATACCAGAATTTATGTAAAATAATTTTAAATTAGCTATCCATTGCACTGCCGGCATTATTATGTCAGTCTTAAAAATTTAAGTGAAATGTGAAGTGCTAGGTTACACTCGTCAACAAGCATTTTGCTACTGGGATTCTTTCATCTGTACTTTAACAAATTTCACTTGCTGACTGCAAATCTGAAAACCGTTTTCATCCAACACGTCCCGTTTTTTAGTTATGATGTTCCAGGTCTTGGACAACTAGGGTATCTGGACAGTAACGGCGATGCATTTCAGCATTTAAGAAATAAGTTTGGTCTTGAGAAAAGTGAAGCCAAAATTAAGGAAGGTGTTTTTGTTGGCCCTGAAATCTGTGAACTGATGCTTGACGATGAGTTCAAAAGGAAACTGAAGCCAACTGAATCAGCACCCTCATTTGTGCAGGTTGTCCAGAATTTTCTTGACAAGCACAGAGCAGAGAATTATACTGAGCTTGTGGAGAATATGCTGAAAGTATATTAGCTTAGGGGAGCCAGAATTTTTACATTCTCATCTCGACTTTTTTCCACCAAATCTAAGCGATGTCAGAGATGAGCATGGGGAAAGATGTCATCAAGATATAAAGATGATGGAAAACTGATATCGGGAAAAATTCACTCCATGCATGATGGGTAACTACTGTTGGTTCTTGCAAAGAGAGATGGATGTGCAGTACAAGTGCAAAAGCGAGTGCCTCCAACATTTTTGGGCACTCTGAACTCACTTTTATATTGAGGTTAATTGACATAAATATGCTTTAACGTGTCTCTGGTGTCGTCTTCTGTTTTTTTTTCAGAATAAACACATCAAAACAATTTTGGTGGGACATAGTCCAAACTCCAGATATCATTTTGATATATTATATTGATATCCAAATGTGTCAAAACGTCAATGATGTGTATTTCAAAAACCTGATGTGCTAGCATAATTCCGATTTCATATATGAAATCAGTGTAAAAAACTTAATAAAGAGACGCTCTGAAGTTCCTAGAAGCAAACAAAAAATATTTTTTTGTAGACCAGTGTTATCGTTGTGTTTTTTCTTTTTAATCTGGAGTTGACACTACAATGAAGAGGCTGTTCTAGTATTATCTGGCATGGGCTGAGGAGAGCAGTACATTTTGCAGGTCCACAGTACTGGCATTATGAAGTGACCAGGGGGTGTCTAACCTTTCTCGTCTGGCACAGATGGCTACATCTCTTAATGTGCATATTGCAGACTTTCATTTAAAGGAATTCTCTTAGATTTCAGTCACATCATGTGGAAATGAGAACACTTTTTTTTACATGGGCCCTGTAAATAAATAAAAACATTTGCCTCTGAATAAATTGTAGGGCCTCCCAGACATTCTGTACATTTGTGGAAACACGTCAAGGCAGATCATGCAATGTTAAGTTATTCCAGTGTAGTCAGGACAGTCTAGTAGTTCACAATGTCAGTGGCAGTGGAGGTGTTGAGAAGGATGAGAAACAGATGATAGGAAAGGAAAGCACATCAAGTGGAATCGAGGGTCTCAGATGGAAGTACAGTAGCAGCTGAATTTGAAGGATAGAAGAAAGACATATTTATAATTAATACAGTAGGTGGCTCTGGAAATGAAAAGATGGAGGAGATTTATGGAAAGCACTTTCCAGAATTTCTGACAACAGTGGTATGTAAAAATATTAAGTAAAAAGGTTAATTCAATTTTAATTTGAAAGCAGTAATAGTATATGTTATATTAATAGCAATTGATATGGTGGTGTCTTATTCATTTTTTAAATTTAATATAATATATCAATACCAGAGGGGAAATGATCTTTTTGCATGACCTTTTAGTCTTTCATTATTATATTATATATATTATAGCTGATAGCTCATACCTGCAGGAAGCAGGATTCAATAATTCAATACCTGGATGGGTTACTTATTATATTTATAGTACAGAGTTTATAAGTGTATGTTCATGTGGATTTTTTCCCTGTGTAACTCTCATTTTCTCTGACATGACATGTAAGTTAATATTAGATTAAATAACAAGCATACAATTGTTTGGTCTGAATGAGGGTGTGTGCTGTGATGGAGTGTTATTTCATTCAATCTGTGAAAACAGCAAACAACAATGTTGTGCATCAAAATGACATAAAGCCTAAAACTGTACAATGCAGTCCTTCAGGCTACTTGTGTCACTGCGATTAAATAGGCAAATGGAGATGTTTCAAAATTGATTTGTAATTGTTTCACATACCAAATTTCTCAGAATACAGCATCACAGTGTCGTTTCAAGAGTACTGTAAAGAAATAATGTAAAATATGATACAGGATAATACCAGGGTAAGTAAAGTAAAGGCAATTTGAAAATTAAGGGTTATTTGCAACAGATAGTAGCTGACGCAATACAACACATTCACAATGGCTTATGGGTAATTTTGAACATGCCCAGTGCAGCAGTCTGCCACTTGTCTAATTGAAATCAAGGTCAAATAAACATGGATACTCTGCTTTGCGATTGCACCATTGTTGAACTCTCTATCTGTTACTTACTTCTGAATGGTTTGACATACTGGATATTTATACGAGGGTAAGTCAAAAAGTATAGGCAATTTGAAAATTATGCGATAGATGCTGACAGAATACAATATGTTCACAATGGCTTATGGGTAGTTCAAGCATGCACAGTGAAGCATTCTGCCATTAGTTTAGTTAAAACCAAGGTCAAATGAACATGGACGATTTGCTGCCGGGTTTGGGCAGAGAGAGTGAAACCTCCTGAAATTCAGCAAAGGATCTTGGCTTGTGCAGATCAGTAAGCTGTTTGGGTAATCATCCTCTGCAAATTGTATGGTACCTCATTTCAGACTGTCCCTTTATCCACAGTGCAAGTCATCATGCACTATAGCACATTCAGATCCATAGATATATAAATGTACATCAGCAGCAGACAACGTAATCTTTTGCTGTTCTCTGATGAAGGCATTTGCCATTGTGACAAATAGGGGGCGATGTCATCCCCTTGAACCCTCAGACGCCACGTCAGACACCAGATAAAAGTCCAAATATTGACTTTATTATAATAACAGTGCACAAAGCACCCTCCACTCCACAATACTCAATAAATAATCAATAATCCAATACAATAATCACAATCCTCCACTCCCAGCAGCTCAGTCACCCTTCCTCCCAACTCGGCTCACTGCTGAGATTTCCCAGAGTCCTTTTATATATCTTAACCCGGAAGTGCTTCTGATTCCCCAGTCCATGTGATTCCCCAGCACTTCCGGGTCAGGTGAAAACTCCTCTTTTTCCTCAGCCCGGAAAAACGTCATTTCCTCTGTCCCTGTTACTAGGACGCACTTCCGGGTTATAGTGCAAATATAAATCCTTATGTCTCCCTGCAGCATCCTCTGGTGGCCCCCATGGTATCCAGCAGGGCTGTGAAGGAAAACTCCAAGGTCCATGATGCCCTGCTGGAATTTGGGTCATCTCCATGTTGCAGGGAGGGCTCCATCTGTCGGCTTGGGGGTATTGGCCGGGATAAATTGCTGGCCATATATCACACCATGTTGATGTGGGCTTGTGTGTGCAATGTTGACTGTTGACTTGTTCTTCCTCCCTTAAATTTACCTACCCATTTATAAACTCTTCATTGAGTCCTGCTGTTGGCACTTTTGTACTTAGCCAACATCCTTCCATGAATTTAAGCAGGTTTCACTCCCTCTGCCCAAAGAAATCTCAAGTTGTTCACCAATGATGTAACCCGGCAGCAGATCGTCCATGTTCATTTGACCTTGGCTTCAACTAAACTAATGGCAGAATGCTTCACTGTGCATGCTTGAACTACCCATAAGCCATTGTGAACATATTGTATTGTGTCAGCATATACCGCATAATTTTCAAATTGCCTTTACTTTTTGATTTACCCTCTTATAAATATATGTCAAATCATTCAGAAGCAAGTAACAGATAGAGAGTGTAAAATTAAAAAAAAATTACTGTACAGCGACAACGACACCTCCTAAATAATATGCCAAAATAGCATATTTTACCAAAATGAAAATGTTTTATTATATAAAAACGAACACGAGGAGGGATAAAAGTGGAATGATACAAAATCACAAATAAATAAACACAGCAGTAGTTCTTTCTATCACACTGGGCCTATTTAAAAAGGCTGGGACCCTGTCAAAATAAATTACTCAACTACATCACCCAAAGATTAAGTCCAACTCCCCTCCTTTTACTATCTGGCTGCCCTACCCCATATCAGACTGTCCCTTTACCCATGACCCACCTCTCAACTCCTAGTTCAAAGCTGTCTGGCCAATGGGCAGCTTTGCACCACTCCCTGGAGCTGCTTCCCAGCAGAGGCCACACCCCCAGACTATGGGACTGGAGCAGCAGAGAAGCATCTCTGGAGTGTTTGCAGGTGACTGCTATCTGTCCGCCACCCCCTCTTCCATGCTCTGTGCTGATTGCTTTCATGGCTGGCTGCTGACCCCCAATGATTCTGCATTTGTTTTCTTCTACTTATATCCTTTTTGTAATGTGAATTTTAATTTCTAAAAATATTGCCTTACATTTTTGTGATATACTGTGGAAATTATACTTACTCATTTCTAATATATAATAATAAAACTAAAGTATACGTTAAAGTGCTCACATATAATAACACACAATATCAGCGACAAGCTACAAGTACAATAGCTCTTTGCCAAAATGGTACTTGAATTAGAGCCTTGCACCATAGTGTGTTTTATGCTGACTTTATTATAAAGGAGCTTTGTTCTCAGAGGATTCAATAACCGAAGTATTACTGTATTAAATATTTACAAAAAAACAGTAAATTATGAGCTGGAAGTAAAGATATTAGAATTTATGCTAATGAATGGGCAAATGTATTAGGAAACAGCAAGGATTATTGCTTGGGGATTAATTATAATTTAAATGGTGGGAAAACTTCTTCAATGGATTTCTTTAGTAAAGGCTAAGTGCAGAGTGGGATTTATGACACCCCCAGTGTAATGAAATTACACTGCCCAAGTGGCCTTGGTTTTTCAACTGATAGTGCAAGAACTCCAGTCCAGTTTAGGCAGTACTTATGCTGTTTTTAAAGCAAATTAAAACTGCATGCTTTTTCACAAATATTATACTTTCATACACATACACTGTCTTTTTTAAGGATAATTAGTTAAAATAGATGTATTCAGCAACCATGCCTGCATGGTGGAGCTTCTGGGTCCTCTGTAACAGTTCACTCAACCCCACATCAACCATAGGAAAATTTTACTGCTCGAAGGTTGATCTTGGGTGGCTCATAAGACCTACATGAGATTTTCATTTATGTTTCATTTAAGAATTAACTTTATCACAGGTGTTTCTCCTAAAATTCCTTAGGAGAAATAATTTTAGACAAAATGGAGACATGAGATACAACTGAGGTAAAATTTGATTAGTTGTAAGTACTCTGTTTCTCGTTTTGGTATCCTCACTTGGTACCACTGCTTTACCACCAATTTGTTTGCCTACTTATTAAAAAGTCATCTCAGATGAAGGAGCACTGGAATCATCGGGTGGAAGGGTCCTTTCATCAGACTGGCTGGCCTAGCACTGATTCAGCTATGGAATGGCCAATAGGGAGGAGGCGGTTTGTTGGCCGAAGTCTCCAGGACCCTAACTGTGTCTGACTCTGTTTCTACAAACTGGCCATTATTCTACAATTAGCTGATGGACAGATGTTGTTTTTATTGTGTTGTATTCCTAAACTGGCAATAAAAGATTGGACTTCTAGCTCTGTGAAGAAGATTACTTATGTTCTGTTTTGTGTGTTGTATTTACACCATGGGCGGCACGGTGGCACAGTGCTAGCGCTGCTGCCTTGCAGTTAGGAGACCTGGGTTCGCTTCCCGGGTCCTTCCTGCGTGGAGTTTGCATGTTCTCCCCGTGTATGCGTGGGTTTCCTCCGGGCGCTCCGGTTTCCTCCCACAGTCCAAAGACATGCAGGTTAGGTGGATTGGCAATTCTAAATTGGCTCTAGTGTGTGCTTGGTGTTTGTGTGTGTCCTGAGGTGGGTTGGCACCCTGCCCAGGATTGGTTCCTGCCATGTGCCCTGTGTTGGCTGGAATTGGCTCCAGCAGACCCCCGTGACCCTGTGTTCGGATTCAGCAGGTTGGAAAATGGATGGATGGATGGATTTACACCATTTCACACCCAAACTACTTGGAATGGGGTCTCTCTCTGAATTGTCTTTCCCAAGATTTCTTCCATTTTGTCCCTACGAGGTTGTTTTTGGGAGTTTTTCCTTGTTTTCTTAGCGAGTCAAGGCTGATGGGCTGTCAAAAACAGAGCCTGTTAAAGCCACTTAAGGCATTCATTGTGTGATTTTGGGCTATACAAGAAATAAATTATTGTTGCTGTTGTTGTTGTAAAAGGAATCAAAATTGGGAATTTGTTTTGAAAAGCATATTATATTTTGTGAAATCTTTATGTACTCTTGTTTTAATCTCCAAGACTCCATGTTTTGTACTTATTAATTGGACTCGTGCCTTAATCCAAGATGACTTACAACAGTTACATTTATTTTGCCATTTGGAGCAAAGGCAGAGTAGTAGGGTCTGAACCCAAAACCTCAGGGTTTAAAGTCCAAAGTCTTAACCACTATGCCACCCTGGCTACCTTTTCTTCCGCCATGAGCATGATCTATTTGGAGCACAACAAAAAATATATAAATCAGAACAACTAATAATATTATTCAGAAGCAAGCACTACAGTTTTCTAATCATAATAAAATGTTTACCACAAGCAGCTTTCCATACATTTATTACTGAACACACAATGCAAATAACATTTAAACTGTAAAAAACAAATTTCAGGAGACTACTTGGAAAATCTGAGCCCATTGTATGTCTTTTCTAAGATCTCTGTTGAAACTTAAGAGGAGGCGCTGGTGAGAACACCGGAGAACTCTTTATCAGGAGAAACATCAGAGAAGCAGGAAACAAAAGGAAATTTGTCCATTTTATGTCTTTCTGGTCTCATTGTTGTCCAGGAGAAACCAAACAGATATTAAGGAGATCTCTGTTTTGATTTTTCATTCCTATGGGCAGCTTTATTGTACTTTTCATTTTATCCCTTTTCTTCTTCTTCTTCATCTTTTTACTTTCTCGTATACGAAGTATAGAGAAAGTATTGTAATTGCCCAAAGATTTGATGTCGAGATTTTGATGAACCTCAACATTTTAGACCTCCCTGACTTTCTTGTGTACGATATATAGGGAAAGTATTGGAATCCTTCAAAAATTCCATTTTGAGATTTTGATGAATTTTGAAGTTTTAGACCTCCCTGAGTCCGAAAATATAATTTTTGGGATTATGTCTGTTTGTCTGTATGTGTGTGTGTGTGTGTGTATGTAAACACGATAACCTGAGTACACTTTCACTTAGGTCAACCAAATTTTGCATACAAGTTTTAGGTACACAACGTAGATTTGTATCAGATTTTGGGCTATTTCTGTTAACTGGAAGTGGTACATTACCTTTCATTTATGCAGCTGCAGAGTCCTATTTATTCAACTTTACTTTTATAATAATTGTTCAATATATTATTAATTTGATTTGTTGTTGATGGTTCTTTATTGTACCTAATATACAAATATAATCATTGTCTTGCGGTTTACTCCTTTAATATTCACCCCCATATCTGAGTATACGAGAAAGTCTAGGAGAGATCACTTCCGATTTTTTTCTTTGTGGGGTTGATGTGCTCGATTAA
Source organism: Erpetoichthys calabaricus (assembly GCF_900747795.2). Lineage (NCBI taxonomy): Eukaryota > Metazoa > Chordata > Cladistia > Polypteriformes > Polypteridae > Erpetoichthys > Erpetoichthys calabaricus. The sequence goes on from NC_041407.2 coordinate 29,937,695, forward strand.
CCTTCTCCAAACAACTTGGTCCTGCATCTTCTCACCAGTGAATCCCTTTTCGTTCAAATCTTCTTTTACTTTATCCATCCACCTCCAATTTGGCCTCCATCACTATCTCTTCCTCTGTACTTCCATTCCCGTCACTCTTCTTTTCCAACATATTTCATTGTCTCTCTTCATCGCATGTCCATATCATTTCATCCTACCTTCCTTTACTTTCTTAGATATCTCTCCCACTTTTGTTGTACCTCTGATTGTCTCATTTTTTGTAACTCCACACAACCATCTTAACATTCTCATTTCTGCCACTCCTTTATTGCTCAGGTCTCAGCTCCACACATTGCTGATGGTCTTACCACTGTCTTAATATCCTTACCTGCAACCTTCACCTTAATTCTTCAATCACACAACACTCCTGATACCTTCATGATCCCTTTATCCATCAATTTTTCGGGTTGTAGGGAGATTCTGTTCTTGCAGCATTGGAAGCAAAGCAGGAAGAAAACCTAGTTGGTGTACCAGACTGTCCCTTGTATCCATTTTCTGATGATGGGCCTTCCATTCCCAATTCTAAATATGTTTCTGACTCCATACTTTAAAAATAACATACATTTGGAGGTGCCATTTAGGATGTATTCGCTATCGCACATATTCTCTGTTTATCCATATTACTAACTGAGAATGGTAAACCGGAAGGCACGGACGCAGGTACACGGCGATGGAACAGGAGACATAGTGCGCAGGCGCCTACAGCGCGGGTCTCATAAACCGTAAGCGAAGTCTGATCCACCGCGAATGAAGGAGTCACGGCTCAAAAACGAAAGAGCTCAACTAATGTAAATAAGACATGAAGCAACAACGCGCCCATAGCTAACGACTAATGACACAGCCACACAGAAAAGAGGATTCTGCACTGCACCCCAGAGTCAAACGGAAGGCACTACAGAATCCACAAAGGTCCACAAAGATAGTACGGAAGGCGCGAGAAAGTACGAAAGGCGCAGGCGCCTACAACGCGCTTCTGTACTAAACGTCCACACAACACAGCATGGTCCGGGTAATAAGAATAAACGAACTCTCCGTATTAAACGTACGGCATCCTCACACGTCCAAACCATATAGCATATGTGAATCACATTACAGTGATGTATTATTAACAGTACAACCACAGAAAATGCTCCGTATTAGACTTCAATTTACCAAATGTTCCAGATTCATTACCAACTCTACATTCAACACCAATAAATCTGCAAGAAGAACAACATATTGCGCAAACTTTGATTTCCAGTTTAAATACCTTACAATCTGCTGCTTTTAATAAGATTGTTCTTGCCACAGAAGACGACAGCCCGATACCCAAATGCTACTTTCTTGACGGCCCTGGGGGAAGCGGAAAGACATACCTTTATGAAACACTTATACATTTCTTTACTGCAAAACAACAGTTAATTATCGCATCAGCTACAACCGGAGTAGCTGCTAATTTGTTGATAAATGGTCGCACATGTCACTCCTTATTCAAACTTCCAGTCCCAATCACGGAAACATCGGTATCAACTATGAAAATGAACAGTAACAATGCACAAGAAATCAGTCTTGCAAAACTGTTGATTTTAGACGAATGTATAATGGCATCCAGTCATTTACTCAACACCATTGATAAACTTCTCCAAACGTTAATGAATAATAATATTCCATTTGGAGGAAAAGTACTGTTATTAGGAGGAGATTTTCGACAATGCCTAGCTATTGTTCCACATGCCATGTGTTCAGCTATTGTTCAGTCCAGTTTGAAATACGCAGACAATTGGCATTACTTTGAGACAATACATTTGGTACAAAAAATGCGATGTCCAGATCCAGAATATACCAATCGGTTATTGCAACTAGGAGATGGAAACCTTATCAATACATATGGACTTCACCCAGATATTATTCAGATCCCTCAAGCCTTTATCTGCGACGACTTAGTGACGGAGGTGTTTGGAACAGCAATCACGTTAGACCAGATACCACTAATAACACATCGGGCTATATTATGTCCAAAGAATATTGACGTTGATCGCATAAATAACCAGGTCATTGCGTTACTTCCTGGAGAAAGCCGCCTCTTTCTAAGTACTGACAATGTTGATTCTGAAGACGAGAATGAGCATCTTAATTTCCCCTTAGAATATTTAAACACTATTAACCCAGCCGGATTACCACAACACAATCTTAACCTTAAAATCGGGACAATAGTCATGCTATTAAGAAACCTTAATACTAAACAAGGTTTATGCAACAGTACACGTTTAGTCATCAACACCATGACAGACAATGTTATTGAAGCAAAAGTACTTACAGGATCACATTCTAACAATACTGTTTTGATTCCTAGAGTTGACCTGGAATTACCTTTTACACTTAAACAATGCCAATTTCCCATTAAACCTGCATTTGCCATGACAATCAACAAATCCCAAGGACAAACCATGGACAGAGTTGGCATATACCTCTCTGAGCCTGTATTTGGACATGGACAACTTTATGTAGTCTTCTCAAGAGTTCGGCGTTCATCTGACATTAAAGTTAAAGTTATAGATACTCCATACCAAGGAAAACTCATTCAAGGAAAACACACCATCTTTACTACAAATGTTATGTATAAAGAAAAATTCCAGTAAATCTTTCTAATGTGCCATGCTATGGGTTCTTTACTTCCTTTGTTCGTCATCTACACCTTTACACTCCAATATATCTCATACATACATCAATGTATTTTGGGTTACCCAACACCAGGGGTTGGCGAGCAAAGCGAGCAGGGGGCGGAGCCCCCTAGTTGTGTAGAACACCCATGTTTCAGATGTCATTTCTCACAGTATTTTCTTCTTAGTGTATTCACAAATACATTTATTTTCCACATGGAATTTGACCTTCTCAATAGTTCTCTTCTTTCACACACTGTGATGTAAACTGGGGTGACACCGGCTGTGAAAGCACCAACTCCGACTTATCTAGTTTGGCCTTTCTTGCATTCTCTGAGCTCATACATTTTCATTTACTTAGCAATTTCATTGCCAGAACTGAATGGTTTGTGGCAGTATTGGAGATTTCTTGTCACTAAGAAGTTGAAACCACAAGGTTATGCACCTCAGTCGACTCTCACAACCTCACATAAGCTGCCTGCTCTTGTCTTGGGAATTTATTCTCCTTTAGAAATGGAGCTGCTCTTATTGTATAAAGAACTCTGAGATAATTGTGCAGTTTGCATTGATAATTTGGGATAGCATTTGCATGAAAATCTCAACCTGAAATCTAAATGGCTCAAGGTTCTTTTTTTTTTACTCAAAACTCTTCAAGGTCTTGTTTATTGTATAATTTGAAGATATCTTGCATAGCTCAAGTAAAATACTTTACAATCCTGCAGTACAGACTCTCTCTTGTTAACATTTCATTACAGAAGATAACTCCAAACATATGTGTGCCCACCTAAAGATGTACAGCGTCTTTCTATTTGTGTTAGCTCTGTTGGTTACCTGCTGGATGTAATTAACTTAACAGAGGAGAACATGAAAGAGCTGTAACACATCACCAAAATCAGCTGTTCCTTATTTTGCAAACAGCTCTTAAGTGTCGGCTCCATTTCTCTTTTGACTTGCACTCTAATTAGTAAGCAATTCTCTGTCTTTTGGCAGTTATTGTCTTCCTTTTGTTATGCAAATGGCACATTCATATTATAAAAAAAAAAATGCCTTAATTGGTTTAGCGATGTCTCACTATCAGTATCTCTAAGGAGGACATGCGGCTCATCTTTTCCTTTCCTGATACTGTGCTCGTATGTGTTCCTTGATGGACCCCACTTTTACAAATCGCTTTGAAAAAACGTGTCTGCCATGCAAACAGCTGTAAATAAAATTAATATAAATGGAGCAGTTCAACAAGTAATGAAATACTGCCATGCTGAATAAACACAAGAAAACTGAAAACATTTTTTGTACATGCAGCAATTATGCGTTAAATGATAAAGCATAGTTAAAAAAAACTAGAAAGGCTCCCATGAGTAAATGCGTTATTTGTAATAATTTAGTGCTCAGATTCTCAGTCTGTGTCTGATATTTTATTTTATTCAGTTTTAACACATGTGAGCGATCTGAAAGTTTACCTTGACTTTGACAAAATGGGCCCATATTGAATTCTATTAGTGCACCCTGCTGAATGGGGCTGCTGGCTGAATGTTCACTCCAGTTCTACCCATGATGGGAGGCACACTGAGAGAGAAAAGGAAGAAGACAGTTGCAGTGTGGAAATGAGATGGAATCTGAAAATACAAAGCAGGAATCATTGAGGGAGTGCATCGGCTGACAAGACAGAATGAGACAGCCGCTGTCTGGGGAGGTCTTTGGGTGGCTGCACAGACTGAAACACAACCATCTTTGTATTCTGACAGGGGGGACACAAGACAAAGACAGCTGCTTTCTGCCTAGACAGATGACCAAAAAGAAACAGGGCAGCAGCAGCTTTGCTGGTAGACATAACGTCAGGATTTAAGTAGCTTTCTTTCTTTTGTTTATTTTTTTACATTTTTTGTTAACATCATCTATACCATTTTGAGAACCTCACCATTATGACACTGCACATTTTGAGGACACTGCATGGAGTTTGAGATCATGGCTGCCATGTTATATAAAATCAAATTATGGTTTGTTTAGTGTCTGTTCTTTTTTTTTTCCTCTAGCACAATTTGTTTTGATTTTTGAACGGCTTCGGTTCCTGTTTGGTTTAATGGTTTTTGAATCTTTGCCTGTTTGATGACTCACAACTTGATTTCCCAATTGTTTAATTTTTGTCTTTGTGGAAATGACTTTGCCTGTTTGACTTCTCTTCTGTATCTCTGTTTTAAAATCAAGAGAAATTTTAACAAGAAGGAAAGCACCCCCTCTACTCCCCCAAAGCATATTTATATACCCATAGGAAAATTTTCCTTCTCAAAGGTTGATCTTTGATGGCTCATAACACTTAAAAGAGATTCTCCTTTATGTTTCATTAAAGAATCAACTTTGTCACTTTTCTCTTTAGGAGAAAAACCTTTAGATAAAAAGGAGACATGAGATACAATTCAAAATTGAGAATTTGGTGTGAAGAGCCTGATACATTTTGTGAGATCTCTTTCTAGTCTTGTTTTAATTTTTTTCTAGACATCATATTTTCCTTTTTTTAGACTGATGCCATTATCCAGGTGAATTATAACATTTGAGACATAATTGGTCACTTTTCTTTTGATATGGAAATTGGAGCTCAGGCAGGTCTTGCTTGTGGTCACACAGTGGCGTCAGTAGTGGGATTTGAACACACAACCCCAGGATTTGGGACCCAAAGTCTTAACCACTATGCCTTGCCTTCTAGAATGAGTATGATCTAACTGGAACACACCTATGCAAATGAGAACAACTAATAGTATTATTCAGAAGGAAGGGCTACATTTTTGTAATTAAAGTGTTTTGTTACCGCCATTCGTACATCTCACTGTATATTACTGAGCAAACAATACAAATACTTTCAAATAGCAAAAAACACTAAAAGATGCTACATCGAAGATTTGTGCCCACTTTGACTTTGCTGAGATCTTTGAAGAAACTAAAGAGGAGACGCTGGTGAGGATACTGGGGTGTTTTGTCTCAGGAGAAAAATCTGAAAAACATGAGACAAAAGACAATGCCTCCATTTTATTTCTTTCTGATCTCATTGTTTTCGAGGAGAAACCAAAAAGATATTAAGGACATCTCTTTTTTGATTTTTCATTCCTATAGGATAGCATTAACATTAACAGATTATCTGCATGTTTGTTTTGGGGTGATGCAAGGTGAAAACACAATGATTATTTATTGGGGAGTATCAGAGCTGAGTAAATGTCTGAAAGTGAGTACAGGTCTCTCATATGTGAAATTATGCAATTGTTTGTGAAGACCAAAACACCACCCATAATCTGGTCCCATATTTATCAAGTACTTTAGAATTACTCCTTGAAGTTGACTAGGATAATAATTTGTCCTACCTCCAAGTAGCACATGAGAAGTATTTACAAAGCATCCTACACCTACTCCCAGTTAGGAGTGAGAGTTCACATTTGAGGAAGGATGATGCCCAAGCTGCAAACTGGAAATCAAGATGACGTTTAGCAGTTTCTGATACTAATGCTAAGGCTGCACCATAAAGATATTATGATAATAATATTAAAAGTAGTAGTAGATGAAGGAAAATATAATAAGGGAGGGTGTTGCTCTAAGCTGCATGCAATTGTTACCATTGTTATCAGAGTAAAACTGTAATGAGCAACAAGATGGAAAGACCAAGCACTGAATGAGAGTAAAGCCCAACATCAGGCACATTTATTTAACAATGAATGCTCCAGGAACTGTTCCTGCCTGGGATAGGCCTCAGTTTCCCTGTGATCCTGCTCAGGATAAAGCTTATTTAGAAAATGGAGGGATGGATTCAGTGTAGCCCCTTGCCAAACTGGGGTCCTAAGCAGAATTTTCTGGGGGCTCCCGCACCACTATCCTCCACCTCTGATTCGCTACATTAGTATTTCTTACAACAACTTTAATTTGAACAATAAAAATACTGGAAGTTGGATACATTTAGGTTTCTAAACACAAATGCAAGTGCAGCATGAGCTTCTTCTTCATGGTTTTGTTTTATTTTTTCCTTGTGCTCATTACTAGTCTTGACTTGAACATTAGAACATTAAACCAATGTAGATGAGAACAGGCCATTCAGCCCAACAAAGCTCACCAGTCCTATCCACTTAACTCTTCTAATGTAACAACAAATTGAGTTTTGAAAGTCCTTAAACACCTACTGTTTATCCCTAATGGTTGAAGCCAACTCTCTGCTAGTTAAAGGAAAATTATCACAGTAGGTGACTGTCAACGATGTTAATTTGATGATTCATGAATCTGATGATTTGTGAAACAGCTATAACCACAATAAGTCAAGCTGTGGACTACCTGCTCTCTGCTCTGTTGAGGAGGATGTTGCTTTGCGTTATACGTCAGTGATGTCACGTGAAATGCCTGGTTAACACTGTGGTTTCAGCTAGGGTTGTGGGAGGAGTTATCTGACTCAAGTCAAGTTAAGCACATGAGAAAATGTGCAATCTAATTGGCTGTCCAGCAGAGACTAAACATTGGCCCTGTGATCACGGGCCTCATGCACAGTGTGTGATTTGTGTATGGAAAGTGGTGGCTCTGAATGGATGAACAATCCACAGCCATATTTTCAGATGAATCTTCCTCCTGCGGTTATGACCATGGAAAACACCTCACAAATTACACAGTTAATGAAACTAGTCACAGCAATTCTTGTTCTGTTTCTGAAGTCACATTAATTCTTCCAGTGTCCCAATCGTCTTCCACCATGCCATGCCATGTCTCTTTCCATGATCCCACTGTATCTTCTGCAAGGACTTATTTATCTAACACCATGGGGGCGCTCTGCTTAACTTTTTGAACCTTCCCAGGTTTTTTAAATGTGACAGGAATGTTCCAGGGGTTTAAGGACTGCAGAGCTCAGTGTACTTGTGTGACATTTTACTGTCAATCATCCTTCCAGTTTTGTTTATCTTCAGGATAATATGTTGGCTACTACTGTACAGTTTATACAGGTAGGTGGCGTCACTAACCCCCAAACCCTCAGACACAATTGTACCACAACAGTCCCAGTTTAACTGAAGTGTTTTTAATTTAAACACATCCTTCATGCAGGCTTCTTTTGTTCACAGTACAGCACAACACTTTCTCTTCTTTTTCTTTCTTTTCTTTTTCTCCACCTCTACTCTCTCCTCTACACCTGACTCCAACTTCCCCTGAGTCTGGACCCAGGAGTGCTTCCATTGCTTAATCTATTGCCTCTGGGAAGAACTTCCAAGTCAGACAGGATCACCACAGTCCTTGTATCATCACTATCCTAGAGCTCTTCCTGGCAGCCCCCACAGGGCAAGCCAATAGGACCACAGCTTCCATGCTGCCCTGCGGGGATTCATGCCAGGGCTTGCTATGCAGTATGCTGCCAACCAGTGTACTGAGGGATTCACTTCCATATCAGGCAGTCGATTTCACTGTGCTGACCTTCCAGATTCCCAAGTCCATCGCAGATGTTGCTCAGTGGTTGTTAGGATACCACTATTGATGTAGCACCTGTAACATCCTTCCACCTCCATGTCCTGGTAAGGAAATAATATATCACTCCTTCTGTGGCCTTCCGTTATCAAGGTCTCCTGGCCAGGTAAGGGAGCAGTGTACATATCAGCTTGGATGCTGGTTTATCCGTCACAATCTATAATCGCTTGTGAGCTGATACTGTGATATCCACACTTAGGGCAATAATCTTTATGTTTATACCAATTTGCATGTATGACCCTTTCTTTAACATTACCTCATGTGTTATCTCATGTATTGTAAGGACTTTTAAAGTTTGGTGCAAAATTTGAGAAATAGTATGTTGTGCCATATTATACTATGGGTAGGTTATGACATATCCAATTCATTGCTATTGCAAAGCTGCATTTTACATGTAATGCTAAAAACACTTTCATTTTGGCTGACAGCACATGGCTACTCCACGTTGATGGAGCAATCATGTAATGTACAAGATTGGTCGTGGATATTACTCCATCTCTGTCAAATTGATATCTTCAATATTCATTGTTATCCAGCATTTACAAAAAAATTCTGCACCTCCCAATATGTGCATACTGATCTCTGCCTGAATGCCATCTTCTGACAGTTCCTAGCGAATTAGGACAGCTCACGATCTCACCTAAATCTGGGTGAAGTTAAGAGTAGCTTCCTAACTTAAGGAAACCGATAAAATGCCTTTACTCCTACTTCTGTGTTTCTGTGTGCTATAGCATGTGTAAACAAAAGAGAGGACAACGATAAAGAGTTGGGGTGCCAAGACAGCTACCCTATTCTGTAACATTTCAGTAATTGTTTACCACTCTGATGCTGATGTTTCTGATCATAAATTAGGTCATTATGATAGCAATCGATTAGAAGAATTCATAATTAATTGCAGAATTGCAGGGTTCCTCTAGAGTGCTTCTTTCTCTTGCATGATTTGGCTCAAAAAATAATCAGCACATTGTCATCTCATAACAGGCTTAAGTTTCGAGTTTGGTATTTTTCCTTCGTGTCATTTTAGCTCTAGGCCGTCCTCAAAAAACTGTGACACACAGACAAACACACATCCATCATTAAAATATGTTGTTTTTGGTACCTGGGGAATGTTGACATCTGTTGAAACCGAAGATTGAAATTTTTGACAAATCTAACGCTTTTGCTCCTCCCCCAAAGACGATAGATTATTGTGGAGGAGGGCACAAAGTAAAAACGTGCAATTATTGTGTCAGCGTCTCTGTACATGTGAGTTCAAATAGAACTACCAAAGATGGTGAAGTTTCTGGTTTTCAGTCTTCCCGGCAGGAAGAAGTGGATGGACACCAGAAGAGACTTCAGAGGTGTTCCAGCTGTCAATCATTCAGTCTGCAGAGGGAGAAAGGTAGAAAGATGTTAAGAAAGAGTGCCAACCCCTGGTGCGGCGGTAAAATTACAGTCACTAGAGTCCTCCAGCTGTCCCCTATGCGCATGTAGCAAGCTTTATTATTTTTTGAAAATCATTTGTCTTTGCAAAGTATAAACTGATAAATATCAGAATGTAACTACATGATCATGCAAATGCAAATCAGCCAAATTTCAAATATTTTTGATCAGTCTATGTAGGATGAAGCATGTGATATAATCATCAACCAGAAGAGTGCCAAATCAGACAGGGCAAGAATCAGAATCATGCCAACATGTCTTCTACAATCTGTTTAAATGATATCATATTAGACTGTATTGGCAAAGCATATAGACACATTTAAGACAGAATGGTGTGTTGGAATATGTCTGTGAGGCAGCTGTTATGCACTACAAGAAATAAATGAGAGCATGTGTCCTCTGTTACTTTTCATTTCAATTGTTACATAGATTGTGATTCTGTAATTGCCATTGTGCGGCTGGTTCACTGCATCTTGGCACAAACTATCAGTGATAGACAAGTAAGCTGTAGTGCTCTTAATAATTTCATATCAATCTCTGCGAAGATGAATATTCAGTATGACAATCCGTCTAAGATATGTCATTATAAGGCAATCTTATGTCATAAATCAGAAATCTGTTTCTTTGCTAACATGTCAGACAAAACAGGCCACATTGTGTGTTGGATTGATTTTGTATTTGAATCATGAGTTGTATGTTAGTCCTGTAAAACTGATAATGGAATGCCAACCTGTCTGAAATTATCTCGTAGATTTACTCATTGCAGTTGCATGTACTTTGTCTCTCTTGTTTTTTTACACAAATGTGGGTGATACAGTATGTTTCCTGCAGTTAAAATGAGTTTTATAAAATATTTAGAATAATAGTTATCATCCCTGCCAAATGTCTGCCACTTATGATGAAATTCTTTAGGGTATGCTTTGCATTACATTAGATGGTAACGGTTTTATTTATGAAGCTGTGCGGCTGGTTCATTTATTGCAGATACAGCTACTGTATTGGGGTATGCTAAGCACTTCCCCACCCCTGCCAATCAGGGATCTACCTGGCTGCAGTCTTTTCAAGAGCCTCTCTGAAACATGCAGGTTATACCAGATATGCATTAATAAATTCAAGAGTTAAGAAGTATGTGTGAAGAAGGCCAGTCAGTTCTTTAACATATAGGTCAGGCCTGCAACATTAATGTAATTGGCTTTTGTGCATGCTGTTAGTTTTTATTTACTAATTGTTTATGTTTTTATCTTTACTTTTCTGTCATCCATCACATCACTTTTTCTGAGTTTGTTATTTATTGGGCAACACAATTTTGTGAGTTCGTTTCATGATCGACACCACTTTGGTTGGTACATTATGTAGTTGCCAGGCCCACGTGTCATCCTTGTGACAATATAAATCTTGGACATTTCCTGGTGGAGCAATGCCATACATTTGGGGCTTCCTAACAAAAGGATCAGTTATTGTTTGCATGAAAGCTGATATCTGTGTTGCTTAGAGATATGAGGAGAATAAGCGAAGGCCCAGATACTTGCAATCATTCGTTCAAATTTATTAGTTGGAAAGTCGAGGGTCTGCTCTTACATGGAATTCATTTAAATATTAAAAATCAACCTAGGCTGAAGGAAAGATGGGTTGGTAATGCATTTTATTTCCATTAAGGCAATTAAAGTGGAACATTCTGAATAAAACTAAATTAATTCTGGCTATTGTATATATATACAGTATATATGGGCTCAGGAACAACTGCAGCACCCCCTGGCGGCACCCCCGGATCCCAATAGGGTGTAGAGAACTCCATCTCCCATGGAGCCCTGCGGGAATCAGAGGCACCACTGCCACCCAAGGGGCTGCCATCTAGTGTCTCGGGGGTGGTACTGTTCTGACCAAGCTTGCTCCCCCGGTCCATACAGTGAAGAGGCATCCCAGCTGGACAAGGACCCCAGCCGTCTGTGACAATATATATATATATATATATTGCGAGAGATGGCCGGCAGCTTATCCTGGCCAATACATCCACACTGCCAAATGGAGTCCTCCCTGCAACATGGAGGTGCCTGAATTCCCGCAGGGCATCATGGACAATGGAGTTTGGTTTCACAGCCCTGCTGGATACTATGGGGGCTGCCGGGAGACACAAAGATTGTCTCTATTATAACCCGGAAGTACTCCCAAGTCATGGGGATGGAAGGACAGAAGTACTTCAGGGCTAAAGAAAAATATAAATGTTCATCTGACCTGGACGTTCCATGGGATCACGAGGACTGAAGGACAGGAGCACTTCCGGGTCAATATCTATTTACAGGACTGTGGGAAACCCAGCTGACTGAGCCGGAGTTGGGAGGAAGTATGACAGAGCTGCTGGGTGGAGTGGAAGATTTGATTATTGTATTGATTTATTGATTATTATTGTATATTGTGGGAGTGGAGGTGCTTTGTGCACATTATTGTAATTATTAAAAATATTACTGGGACTTTTTACCTGGTGTTTTGGCGTGTTGTCTGCGGATTTGGAGGTGTGACAGGGCCCCCCCTATTGTCACTATATATATATATATATATATATATATATATATATATATATATATATATATATATATATATATATATATATATATATATATATACAGTATATATACTGTGGCACACGGCTGGGGGTGGTACCCAGCCGGGACACCCAAGAGGACCGGAGGAGGGCTCACACCTCCTCCAGACCACGAGGGGGCAACTGCCCTGGTTGCTTTGGGGGCCACGGGTGCAGAGCTTTGAAGCTCAACCCTGTAGGGGCCTGCGGTCACCGCCAGGGGGCGCCCGAATGCCTTGGCAGCCCTGGACCTCAGCACTTCCGCCACACCAGGAAGTGCTGGGGGAAGAGGAGCAGGGACACTCAGAGTGCTTCCGGGGATGCAGCCGGCACTTCCGCCACACCGGGGCGTGTAGGTGGAAGATTGCTGGGACACATCTGGAGCACATCCGGGATCTTAAAAAGGGGCCACCTCCCTTCATTCAAGGCTGGAGTCGGGTGGAAGAGGATGAGGCCTGGAAGGAGAGAGAAGGAGGCGGTCTGAAGGAAAGGCATTTGTTGAGGGCCTGGACTGTGGTGATTGGTGCTGCGGCACTGGGTTTTGTGCACTTTCATTTTGTAAATAAATGTGTGTTGGACTTTTAAAAGATGTCCGTCTGTCTGTGTTTGGGCTATTTCCCACTATATATATATATTTATGGTAAAATGTACATGTGGGGGCGGCACGGTGGCGCAGTGGTAGCGCTGCTGCCTCGCAGTTAGGAGACCCGGGTTCGCTTCCCGGGTCCACCCTGCGTGGAGTTTGCATGTTCTCCCCGTGTCTGCGTGGGTTTCCTCCGGGCGCTCCGGTTTCCTCCCACAGTCCAAAGACATGCTGGTTAGGTGGATTGGCGATTCTAAATTGGCCCTAGTGTGTGCTTGGTGTGTGGGTGTGTTTGTGTGTGTCCTGCGGTGGGTTGGCACCCTGCCCGGGATTGGTTTCTGCCTTGTGCCCTGTGTTGGCTGGGATTGGCTCCAGCAGACCCCCGTGACCCTGTGTTTGGATTCAGCGGGTTGGAAAATGGATGGATGGGTGGATGTACATGTGGAGTTTCAGGATATATGACATTGCACACATCTGACTGGCTATCTCATTCAGTCAACGAATGATTCTAATCAAAGAATTTGATCTTTTATGTACCACTAAACTCCTTCCTTTCTCAAGCTATAAATTATTTCTGTAATTTCAAGCCCTAGGTATCCATCTGTTCCCAGGTGGTATATTAATTAACCTCCTTAATGTTAGACATGAGTGTCACTCGGGCTGTGAAAACAGTGTTTAAAGCATTAGTCCAGAGTTTCACTTGGGCAACTGTATAGATGCGTCTCAAGTAGGAGTTAGACCCTGAGGATTACTTGGGCTGTAAAAGTGCTAACAGCGTTAATCCCAAGCATTACTCAGGCAACGGTGTAGAGACGTCTTCTTGTAGCCTCATAATGGCATCTCATAAGAAATATTTTTCAGCAGCCCAGGTGTTGCATGCTCTTTTGCATTGATGCGAGCAATGATGTTGGGGAGCCTCTCATTAACAGTGATGACGAAATGAATCTGTCTGCAGGCACAGAAACTGAAACAGACAGTGAAACTGAAAGTGATTTTGTTGAATTTGTAAATGACACTCACGTTTGGGTTTCTCTTGATCCTGCTTCAAATAAACCAGGAGCACATCATTTTGATGTTGTGGGGCAGCCAGGAATATAAGTGAGCATTGAAAGCCAAGAGCCACTTACTTTGCTGAAGTTATTTCTTGATGATGATGAAAGAATTGTTGTTGGGATAAACCGTTATGCTGAACAGTGTTGGTAAATGACTGTACACCTAAGCAGACTTCCCATTCAAAGATATACCACACAAAAGACAGTATGCATGGTATTTGCATCATCATTATTATTATTATTCATTTCATATTATTCATTTTTCATCATTATTATTATTTGTATCATTATTATACTTTTTACTCTTATGACTTTGAACTTTTAGTGTTTTGCACATTTTTCAGAGTATATGGCATTAGCATCATCATCATTATTATTCATTTCATATTATTATCATTATTATTATTTGTATCATTATTATACTTTCAATTGTACTTTTAGTGTTTTGCACGTTTTACAGTAGAAAGGTGAGATTTAATAAAAATTAATTTTTCAATCTAAAAAATGCAATGCTTTTTACATGTTTTTTGAGAAAAAAAATGCAACACTAAGGAGGTTAAAACAGATTCTATAGCATCTGTATTTATTTCCCATTCCCAGGTCATAAACCAACTGAAAAAGAAACTGACTGGAGCAAATGCATAAATTACTAGTACAATACAAGAAGAACATAACAGAAAGGGGTCTTGCAATGCCTGTAATTATAATCCTGTAAATTCAGTTCATCTTGGTTCGTTTGAGTGAAATAATTCAAATTTAATATAAACGGTCTGCAGTTCAAAAACGGAAGATTTTCTACTGCAGGACAACTCTCAATTAAAGTCCTTTCTTTAGGAGAGTGGCATCTTTCTTTTAGGGTCATTTGATGTCAAATGGTGTGAATAAAATATTATTTTTCGTATTTCATGCTCCATTAATTGTAATATGTAGGGGAGTTGTACTTTGATGAGAAAAGGACTACAAAAGTATGTGCTAAACATGAAACGTGAAAGACGGATACATTTTGAAGCTGGCTGGTAATTCTAATTTATATGCAACAGTCCCTGTTTGTTTAATTATGTTATTGGAACCTGTGCTTTGCTCATCCAGACCTTTCTGAGTGAATTATCTCTGCATTGTGTCATCATGGTTATGCCCCCATTCAGGCAACCTCTTTCCAGTTGTACGAACCCTTGAGACGAACCCTTGAGAGTAAATAGAACAAACCCCCACCCAACACCAACATATTTTTATTTGGACAAAACTAAAACAAGAAAGTGCTCAGAGTTTGTATGTAGTTCATTGGACCTCAGCATTCTTACCTGGAACAAGACCTTCATGTCTGAACATAATCGTGTCAAAAGATTGCTGAGTTGCTCTGGTGTGCTTCAGCTAGTTCACCTTGTGTTATGGGTTAGAGAGATCAGGGAGCCAGTAGATTTGTTACAACAATTAGATAGATAGATAGATAGATAGATAGATAGATAGATAGATAGATAGATAGATAGATAGATAGATAGATAGATAGATAGATAGATAGAGTTAGGTCCATAAATATTTGGACAGAGACAACTTTTTTTCTAATTTTGGTTCTGTACATTACCACAATGAATTTTAAATGAAACAACTCAGATGCAGTTGAAGTGCAGACTTTCAGCTTTAATTCAGTGGGGTGAACAAAACAATTGCATAAAAATGTGAGGCAACTAAAGCATTTTTTAACACAATCTCTTCATTTCAGGGGCTCAAAAGTAATTGGACAAATTAAATAACTGGAAATAAAATGTTAATTTCTAATACTTGGTTGAAAACCCTTTGCTGGCAATGACAGCCTGAAGTCTTCAACTCATGGACATCACCAGATGCTGGGTTTCCTCCTTTTTAATGCTCTGCCAGGCCTTTACTGCAGCGGCTTTCAGTTGCTGTTTGTTTGTGGGCCTTTCTGTTCGAAGTTTAGTCTTTAATAAGTGAAATGCATGCTCAATTGGGTTAAGATCAGGTGACTGACTTGGCCATTCAAGAATTTTCCACTTCTTTGTTTTAATAAACTCCTGGGTTGCTTTGGCTGTATGTTTTGGGTCATTGTCCATCTGTATCATGAAACGCCGCCCAATCAATTTGACTGCATTTAGCTGGATTTGAGCAGACTGTATGTCTCTGAACACCTCAGAATTCATTCGGCTGCTTCTGTCCTGTGTCACATCATCAATAAACACTAGTGTCCCAGTGCCACTGGCAGCCATGCACGCCCAAGCCATCACACTGCCTCCACCGTGTTTTACAGATGATATGGTATGCTTTGGATAATGAGCTGTTCCACGCCTTCTCCATACTTTTTTCTTGCCATCATTCAGGTAGAGGTTGATCTTGGTTTCATCTGTCCAAAGAATGTTTTTCCAGAACTGTGCTGGCTTTTTTAGATGTTCTTTAGCAAAGTCCAATCTAGCCTTTCTATTCTTGAGGCTTATGAGTGGCTTGCACCTTGCAGTGCACCCTCTGTATTTACTTTCATGCAGTCTTCTCTTTATGGTAGACTTGGATATCGATACGCCAACCCCCTGGAGAGTGTTGTTCACTTGATTGGTTGTTGTGGATGGGTTTCTCTTCACCATAGAAATGATTCTGTGATCATCCACCACAGTTGTCTTCTTTGGACGTCCAGGTCTTTTTGCGTTGCTGAGTTCACCAGTGCTTGCTTTCTTTCTCAGGATGTACCAAACTGTAGATTTTGCCACTCGTAATATTGTAGCAATTTCTCGGATGGGTTTTTTCTGTTTTCGCAGCTTAAGGATGGCTTCTTTCACCTGCATGGAGAGCTCCTTTGACCGCATGTTGTCTGTTCAAAGCAAAATCTTCCACATGCAAACACCACACCTCAAATCAACTGCTTAATTGATAATGACATAACGACGGACTTGCCCACACCTGTCCATGAAATAGCCTTTGAGTCAATTGTCCAATTACTTTTGAGCCCCTGAAATGAAGGGATTGTGTTAAAAAATTCTTTAGTTGCCTCACATTTTTATGCAATTGTTTTGTTCACCCCACTGAATTAAAGCTGAAAGTCTGCTCTTCAACTGCATCTGAGTTGTTTCATTTAAAATTCATTGTGGTAATGTACAGAACCAAAATTAGAAAAAAGTTGTCTCTGTCCACATATTTATGGACCTAACTATAGATCCCCAGGTGGCTTTTTTACAGAAGCTTTTTAAATAAATACATAAATACATAAATTCATAAATGTATGAATAAACAGGCGCAATATTGTCTGAATACACACCGGAATGACTGAAAAGCAAGAAAATTAAAAAGTAAGAAAAACTTTGACTTGGCAGTCCCAGGCATATTGCTGTTAGTATAAAGGAGCCCCCATTGCGTTTCCTGACACACTTCTGCTGAATAAGTCATTGGCTGAAAGTCCTCAGTGCCAGTGTGTCAGAGAGAGGATGAGCAGCATTGTTCATTGTTTTGTTTTTTTCTCTCCTTTGCTACAACCTCCAGGGGGTCCAAAGTGTGTCTTACAACTGAGCCTGCCCTTTTAATTAACTTGTTGATTCGTTGGGCCTCACTTGAAGTGATCTTACCAGCCCAGCACAAAACACTATAGAAGATTGCACTGGCCATCACTGAGTTGTAGAAGATGTGAAGGATGTCACTACCTACATTAAAGGACCACTGTCTCCTAAGAAAAAAGAGCCTGCTCTGCCTTTTGTTATATTATTCCTCTGTGTTCCAACACCAGTCCAACCTGTCATTGATGTGGACCCTCAAGTACTTGTAGGAGTGAACCACCTCTACATCCACTTTCTGAATAATGACCAGACATAGAGGCTCTCTGGTGCAGCAAAAGTCAATAACCAGTTCCTTGGTTTTGCTGATGTTAACATGCAGACAAGTCTTTTTGCATCAAGAAACAAAGTTCTCCACCTGACTCCTCTCCTCTGTCTCATCCCCTTTATCAATACACCCCATAAGAAAAGAATCACCTGTGAATTTACAGAAGTGACGTGACCTGGTGTTATATTTATATTCTGATGTGTACATTGTGAAGAGAAAAGCATACAGGACTGTTCCTTGTGGTGCTCCAGTGTTGCTCACTTTCATAACAGAGACACAGTCTTTGAGTCTCACAAACTGCAGTCTTCCTGACAGATAGTCCATTGTCCAGGACACCATAGGCTCATCCACCTGCATATCTCTGAGTTTACCCCTTAACAGGGATGGCTGGATGGTATCAAACAACATAATCCTCACAGGGCTGCCAGCTTTGTCCGGGTGAGAATATATCTTGTGGAGCAGACAGATAGTTGCATCCTCCACTCCAATCTTTGTCCGATAGGCAAATCACAATTAAGTTACAACCTCAACTTTGACAAGCATCTTCTGGTTATTCTTCTCTAAGGTCAAACATTAGATTCAATTATGCTTTATCTTAGTAGCATAAAACTGTAAAAAATAGGTGATAAATAGCACACTATACCAACAAACCTATCTCCTGCCAACTGTTGGTTTTTACTGACTTACCAAAAAAGCTTTGTCAATCTCCATCCAGTTTATGTCTCATGGTGTGGTGATGATTTATTTCAATAGGAGTCAGAGATTCTAACAGGTAAGGGGAATCCATCCATCCATCCATTATCCAATCCACTATATCCAAATTACAGGGTCACGGGGGTCTGCTGGAGACAATCCCAGCCAACACAAGGCGCAAGGCAGGAAACAAACCCCGGGCAGGGCGCCAGCCCACCACAGGGTAAGGTGAATCCTCTACCCTTATTACTGAAGGGTTGCATTCAGTTTATGGTGTGAAGCCCGTTGGGAGAGCTCAGGAACATACAGTAACTTAGAGTTCTTCTCATAAACCAATAAGCAATAGTAAACACACAGCGAAGGCGGGATGTTTTTTAAAAATGGACATTTTGTGTCACTTTGTACACACTCCATCTCACTCTTTCTCATTCTCTCTCTCCTTTTTTGAATTACTCTAGATTGAAGCTCTCGTCATGGAGATGCAAGATCCTAATGCAGGAATCAAAATGCAGACCCAAAGGCTTGTTATCACTGCCATTCCTCATGCCATGACAGGTAGGAAATGCAAGACTTTTAAGTAACTGAAAATATGGTTTTGGTCACAGGTACTGTAGGAGAAATGCTTTACATTGTCATAATAATGAGACATCACACTGATAAAGGGTTGGGGCAGCCACCCGTATAATATGGTATCCTGGCTGCTAAGTTGTTTCTTCAAATAAAGAGCACAGTTGTGCATAATACAGAGTCCAAAACAAGACTGACACATAGGGGAAACGGTTAGACTTTTAAAGGGGAAGACAGGAAGTGAGGTCGTATGGGTCTGGCTCAGGATCATCGGCCATTGGTTCAAGCCCGGAGGTGACATCACAGGGGCCGGAGCCGGTAAGGTCTTCTTCCATTGGCTCGGTCCCGGAAGTGACGTCATGAGAGCCAGGTGAGATCTCCTGGGAATGGTCTACAGGCAAGGGAAAAAAAGAATCAGTGCACTCTGCCACATCCCAGCATGCCTCAGAACTTCCTTCCCTCGAGCCCTTTAGCTGCCTCCCATGCGCACGTGTGTGACAACATCAACAAGTTTTACTTTAGGCTAAAGTGTAGACTCTTCAGTATCAAGGTCATACTCAAGCAAGATTAGCAGAAATGTTGGCCATGAACAGACTACTGTAACAAAATAATGACACAGGAAGCATCCCTAACAGTTATATACTGCCTTCAGAAAGCATTCAAAGCCCTTCACTTTTTTCACGTTGTTATATTATAGCTGTGAAAGAACTCAAAAAGACACAGGAAAGGGTTTGGGGGCAGCTACCCATATACAGTGATCCCTCGCTATATCGCGCTTCGCCTTTCGCGGCTTCACTCTATCGCGGATTTTATATGTAAGCATATTTAAATATATATCGCGGATTTTTTGCTGGTTCGCGGATTTCTGAGGACAATGGGTCTTTTAATTTCTGGTACATGCTTCCTCAGTTGGTTTGCCCAGTTGATTTCATACAAGGGACGCTATTGGCAGATGGCTGAGAAGCTACCCAACTTACTTTTCTCTCTCTCTCTTGCGCTGACTTTCTCTGATCCTGACGTAGGGGGTGTGAGCAGGGGGGCTGTTCGCACACCTAGACGATACGGACGCTCGTCTAAAAATGCTGAAAGATTATCTTCACGTTGCTACCTTCTGTGTGCAGCTGCTTCCTGAAGCGACATGCTGCACGGTGCTTCGCATACTTAAAAGCTCAAAGGGCACGAATTGATTTTTGACTTTGTTTCTCTCTCTCTCTCCCTGCTCCTGACAGAGGGGGTGTGAGCTGCCGCCTTCAACAGCTTTGTACCGGCGGTGCTTCGCATACTTAAAAACCAAACAGCCCTATTGATTTGTTTGCTTTCCTCTCTGTTTCCTTTGAAGAGGAAGATATGTTTGCATTCTTTTAATTGTGAGACAGAACTGTCATCTCTGTCTTGTCATGGAGCACAGTTTAAACTTTTGAAAAAGAGACAAATGTTTGTTTGCAGTGTTTGAATAACGTTCCTGTCTCTCTACAACCTCCTGTGTTTCTGCGCAAATCTGTGACCCAAGCATGACAATATAAAAATAACCATATAAACATATGGTTTCTACTTCGCGGATTTTCTTATTTCGCGGGTGGCTCTGGAACGCAACCCCCGCGATGGAGGAGGGATTACTGTACCTGAAATAAGCTGCCGAAAAATGAAGGTTGTGGTTCAATATTGTACAGACTTCAGCCCAAAACAAGAACAAACAGACAGGCAAACATGGCATTTTTAAAGTCGGGCAGGGGAAGTGATGTCGTCAGGGCAGGAACTGGAAGTGACGTCCTCGGGGCCAGAACTGGTGATGTCATCAGGCCTGGAAAAAAAAAACGGAGGTGACATCATCGAATCCAGGTGAAATTTCCTGTGATTGGTCTGCCGATGAAAAAGAGGAAGGATCAGTGCACCCTGCCATCCCTTGGTGTGGCGTGGAATTACCTTCATTTGAGCTCTTTAGCTGCCTCCCATGCGGATGTGTGTGACGCAGCCTTATGTTAAAATTATTTCAATTAATTTTTACCCAATATCAAGCAACACTCAATACCCCAGAATGATCGAGCGAAAACAGAATTTTAAGACTAAATAAATATATTACCTTGACATGGGGATTTAGACCCTTTGCTACGACACTTGAAATTTGACTCAGATGTATCTGATCATCACTGAGATACCCCCCCACATAATGTTTGGAGTCCTCCTGTGATCGATTCGATTGATTGGACTTGATTAGGAAAGGCACACTCCTGTCTATGACACGTCCCAGATGTGTATCAGAGCAGAACAAATTGCCTGCAGAGCATAGAGACAAGATTTTGTCGGATTGTGCACAGATCTAGGGAAGGCTATAAAAATGTGTGCTGCATTAAAGGTTCCCAAGTATTGGAGATTACTTATAGCAAAATTAAATGCAATCCAACATGTTAACTACATTGAAACACATTTGCATATACAAAGGGGGCTATTTAATTTTGGCACGGATTTATTGTGTCATAAATAAAAATGTATTAACCAGATGATTGATTGTTTTTCATGATGGAACACAATTTTCCTGTCATTTTAAAATTCAAAACAAACACGAATTGCATTTTAATTCTTGTTCATAGATTATGTGTCAAAACTAAAACCAAAGCAGATGTACTGCATCCTGCTCAGCGGTAGTTCCGTGTATATTGCATTTAGATTCGAGACCATCGCTTTAATAGCACCAGAGCTAAAAATAATCAAATGACCAATCAGAGTCAAAATGCAATACAAATGAGAGCAACTAATACTATTATTCAGAAGGAAGGACTACAGCTTTGTAATCAGAGTAAAGTGTTTTATTAGTATCGTTCATACATTTTACTGTATATTACTGAGCACAATGCTTTAAATTAAAAAAAAATGTCACTACTTGGAAGATCTGAGCCCATTGTGTGACTTTGTTGTGATCTCCACTGAAACTCAAGAGGCGACATGGGTGATAATACCAGGGTGTTTTTCCTCTAGAGAAAAATCTGAGACGCATGAGACAAAAGACAATGCCTCCATTTTATTTTTTTCTGATCTCATTGTTTGTCAAGGAGAAACCAAAAAGATATTAAAGAGATCTCATTTTTGATTGTCCATTTATATGGGCCTGCTCTCCCTGCTGATCTTACCTGGAGCAGGCATTGTTTCGAACATCTGGGGGTGGTAATCGGTAACAAAGAGGTGGATGACAGTAACTGGGACAGCTTTTAGATAAAGGTACAGCCTTTTTAAATTAATGGAAGTGGATCATGGCCAAACTTTCTTTTAGGGGCCGGGTATTCATTATTAATAATTTAGTAGTAACTATGCTGTGGGGCGGCACAGTGGCAAAGTGATAGCATTGCTGCTTCGCAGTAAGGAGGCAAGAGTTCTATCTATCTATCTATCTATCTATCTATCTATCTATCTATCTATCTATCTATCTATCTATCTATCTATCTATCTATCTATCTATCTATCTATCTATCTATCTATCTATCTATCTATCTATCTATCTATCTATCTATCTATCTATCTATCTATCTATCTATCTATCTATTGTTCAGTGTTGTGATTGCATCAAAAGATAGACTGTGAAGACTCAAACTTTATATTATACTAGCCAACCTGCGGCGTAGCATATGCCGCATAATTATTTATTGATGGGTGAACACTTCCTGAAAGACACAGTTGTCCAAATGGGGTGGGTTTTTAGGATACGACTGTAGGTGAATGAAAAGATGGAACTCTGGAGAGGGCAACATACAATTGTCCGTGACTGAAATCTGGAGGACCGCCGTCGCGCCTCCACCTCCCAGATCGAGGGACAGGGCTGGACGGCACTCGGGCGCGGAGGGCAGAACGGGGGGAGAGGGTAAGGACACCCATTCCACCCCCTCCACCCCGGCCCTCCCGCCATTCTAGTCTGCTGATTTCATAGTCATCTCTTAGTCATCGTTCAGTACACACTGCCTGCTCATGTGCCCGCCCCCAACTCCTCACCTGAGTCGCTTTTGTCTGTGTACAGTCCACATGCACCTGTGAGTCACGTTGACGTTTCATTTTCCAAACACCGCCTCAGTCGATTTTGTCTCTGCTACAGTCCACATGCACCTCTGAGCCACGTTGACGTTTCATTGTTCTTTGCGGTTCCGGCTGCTTTTCTATATATAATCCACCAAGTCACCCGACCATGGTAGTAGCAACGGGGGGTGTGTACAAAGGGCAGGGACATAATCAGTGCGAGCGTATGACCCACACTTACTGGGAATTCCTCGCCACTTGTACCTCTAAGAAGTTGGACGCTCGGGGGTCGCGTAACTATTTAGCAGGAGGGAGTTTCGTTCGTTATCAGAATTAACCAGACAAATCGCTCCACCAACTAAGAATGGCCATGCACCACCACCCACAGAATGGAGAAAGAGCTATCAATCTGTCAATCCTCTCCGTGTCCAGGCTGGGTGAGGTTTCCTGTGTTGAGTCAAATGAAGCAAAAGGCGCCACACCTGGTGGTGCCCTTCTGTCAATTCCTTTAAGTTTCAGCTTTGCAAACATACTCCCCCCGGAACCCAAAGACTTTGGTTACCCGGGAATAACGCCA
This sequence comes from Erpetoichthys calabaricus, assembly GCF_900747795.2. Classification (NCBI taxonomy): domain Eukaryota; kingdom Metazoa; phylum Chordata; class Cladistia; order Polypteriformes; family Polypteridae; genus Erpetoichthys; species Erpetoichthys calabaricus. The sequence continues at coordinate 29,961,132 of NC_041407.2, forward strand.
CCGGATCGCCAGCATTTATGGTCAGAACTATGACGGTATGTGATCGTCTTCGAACCTCCAACTTTCGTTCTTGATTAATGAAAACATTCTTGGCAAATGCTTTCACTCTTGTTCGCATTGTTGGTGGGTGGGGCTCTGTGAGTTGGCGGGTGTGGCTCTGTCTTGCATGCGTCTTGCTTGCCATGGATTTAGTGAATTCTTAGAGTTGGTGGGCGTGGCTCTGTAAGTTGTCGGCGGGTGTGGCTCTGTGAGTTGTCGTCGTATCCCATGGTCTTAGCGTTGGTGGGCGGGTCTCTGTGAGTTGGTGGGCGTGGCTATGTCATGCATATCCCATGATTGTCTTGTGTGCCCTGTCGGCTTAGTGAATTATATAAATAGATAGATTTTATTCAATGTGAGGGAAAACACAAATCCAACAGTTTTATTCATAAAAGATTAAAGATCACCGTAAAACAGAAGTGATTACCTAAGTGTCAGTTTATAGGCAGAAAGAAAATGTATTCAACTTTAGGCAATAGGAAATGAGCTGAACTCAAGAGGCAGCTTGAGAGTCTGTGTAATGAGAGAAGCAACATCACAAAAAAGGCAACTGAGAATGTCAGGAGCCAGCTCTGATAGTGCGCTTTGATGCTGCTCAGAGTGTATTTTGAGATTTGTACTATGAACCTCCTATTCAAACTATCAAGCAAACTGTGTGATGATAATCAGGAGTGGATGTGGTGAGGTTTTAAAGGGCAATGGCTGGAATTTGTACAGTAGCTGCTTTCCAGTCATACTGTTTATATTAAAAATTTTCTGCTGTCTGACACTACAAACTCTTTTCTTCAAAAATGAAAAAAATTCAATCTCCCAGGAGCTTGAGTGACTGGAAAATATATGTGGTGCAGAGATTTTGGGACCAGAGCTCACAAGGGGCTCTAACAATTTATAATTGTCTTTTTTTTTATTGAACCCTTATAATCGGATGGCTTATTCAAACTCTCTAACAGCCTGCTTGGAATTAATAATGTTACATTCATTTTTGTGTATAATGTGTCTTTCATTTTACTGCTGTACATGAGTCTCCTAATTTTGCTACTTTTGTGAAATATCTAACTTGTATGTGGAAGCTTAAAAGATTTTGATAAAAAACTGTATTGCAAGTTAACGATTTCAGAAGGTCTAAAGTACCAAATGTATTCAACATTTTAAATATTCCAAATTATAAAGTTGGTGAACCTATATAATTATTTTCTATAATTATCCTACCTTTAATAATTGCATTAGAAAGTAAGGTATACAAAAAGTTTATAAAATTTGCTCCTTTTCAAAACAGATTGCATACTCTTTGCCTTATCCATCCAGGAAAGAAAGAAAGAAAGAAAGAAAGAAAGAAAGAAAGAAAGAAAGAAAGAAAGAATTTGAATTTATCAAGTTATCAAGTTATCGTGGGGTCCAGCGGCTATGGGGCATCTGTTGGTGAAGAAAGGTTCACGGATCTTGACTTTGCTGATGATGCTGTAATCTTTGTGGAGTCAATGAGAGACTGAGTGAGTAGTCTGAGTGTCTGGGCTTGTGAGTGTCCTCGATAAAAACCAAAATCCAGGCCTTTAATGACCTCTTGGGCACTGCCATCAGCAGTGTGTCTGTCTGCGGAGAGAGTGTTGATCACGTCGAGAGGTTTACTTACCTCGGCAGTGACATTTATGTCTCTGGTGACTCTTCCTATGAAGTCAGTAGATGGATTGGGAGAGCATGGTGGGTCATGAGGTCGCTGGAAAGGGGTGTGTGGCGCTCCTGATATCTATGCAAAAGGGCGAAGGTCCAAGTTTTTAGAGTCCTGGTGCTTCCTGTCTTACTATATTGTTGCGAGACATGGACCCTATCCAGTGACCTGAGACGAAGACTGGACTCCTTTGGTACTGTGTCTCTCTGGAAAATCCTGGGGTACCATTGGTTTAACTTTGTGTCGAATGAGCAGTTGCTCATGGAGTCCCAAATGAGGCACATTACCTGCATTGTGAGGGAGCGTCAGTTACACCACTATGGCCATGTGGCGCATTTCCCCGAGGGTGATCCAGCTCGTAAGATCCTCATTGTTGTTGACCTGAGTGGCTGGACCAGGCTAAGGGGTCACCCACATAACACCTGGTTGCAGCAGATAGAGGGTCATTTCCAGAGGGTGGGACTGGACCGAAAGTCTGCCTGGGGGGTTGCCAACCGGGATCCTGAGTTGTTTCGTCATGTAGTGGGTGCGGCAACACACTGTACCAGTGCATGCTCCCCAACTTGACTTGACTTGAGTTGACTTTTAAAGCTGAAGTACTGAATATGTCAGCAGTACTTCAGCATGTTCTATTATTTCAGGACAACATTAATGAAAAAGTCCTAGACTGTAAAGAACTTTTTGGCTGTTCCTCACAAAGTGAATTTGATGTTTCCTCCTTCCCATTTTGATATGTTAGGTGGGTTAGAATTCTGCTAGTTGATCAAGATGACATAGTGTGCCAGCAAATTACATTAACCTACCACAGTAGACTGTTCATTAATTATAATAATAATTTTTGCATTACTCAAAGCAATTTACATAGTAAGTGGGGAGCCACTTCAACCCAGACTAATGTGTAGCTTCCACCTGGATGATGTGATGGCAGCCATTTTGCGCCAGTACACTCACAACACATTAGCTGTTAGGTGGTGAGAGAGATAGACAATTAGAGAGAGGGGACGATTAGGGGGCCAGACTATCTATGTCATGGTGGGCAATATAGCCTAGACACCAGGACACTTCCTGCTCTTTACGAAAGATGCCCAGGGATCTTTTATGACCACAGGGAGTCAGGACCTCAGTTTTATGTCTCATTTGAAGGACAGTGCTGTTTTTACAGCACAGTATCTCCATCACTGCACTGGGATCCACATTTAGATCACAGGGTAAGCCTCCCCTGCTGGCCTTGCCAACATCTCTTCCAGCTGCAACCCAAACTTTTCCTGGTTGGTCTCCCATCCAAGTATTGGCCAGGCCACAACATTGTTGTTGAAATAAAGTCTGAACAGTGGACATTGCTAAAATATGTGACCCAGTGAATATGGTATTTAATGATATAGCTCACAATTGGCTTCTTGACTTGGGTACATTTTGAATTGAGTAAACAAAGATATGTCTGATGTACAATGTTTGTTTGGATCAGAACATTCTCTTATAAGGGTCTGATTGACAGTATCATCTTATTCTCAAAGTGTCTCCTGCATTCATACCATTTGCTATGTGAGTCATCCACCAAAATTTCTACTTAGCTGGCAGTAATTAATAGTAACTGATGTACAAAGCAAAGCATATAGGAAGGAAACAGGGCAGGATTTCATCTCCATGACTAATCAAGCCAGTATAGGTTTGTATGTTTCTGGTACTTTCCAAAATTTCATAACAGATATATTTACAACCCAAACGTTAGGCATGGCCACAACCCTGATTCTGCTTTACACCTCTGTAGACTAATTTAGTTTCTCTATGGCCTATTTATGTGCAAGCTAAAAGAAGTTTAACTCTTTTTCTTAAGTAAAGATCTGCTAACATCCCACAAAGTAGGCCAGAGCCTTCTCTAACCTGCCCAGATATGGGCTCACCCCCAGGCAACCAGCCTCCAACCACCACCAGCAAGCTGTAGTCTACTCAGGCCTAAAAATAGAGAGCTGGTTTTAAAAGTTCAAAATGCACAACAAGACAGAGGAATCACAAAATCTCTGGGCTGATGAGATAAATCCCACAAAAAAATGTTTATGAATCGATGAACTGTGATTTATTTAAATAAAGGTGAAAAAGCAAAAAAAAAGAAGTTGAGACAAAATAAAGACAATTAGGATTTTTCTAAAAATTCCCCCCTGAGGCTAACAAGTTCCAATACAAAATCAACAAGCAGAATCCAATAACAAAAGTGAAAATCTGAGACCCAGAAAGTATCTGATGAAAAGAAAACTCCAGCATTCAGCTCTCTCTGATCTCGATATAAAGGCAGAGGGATGACGCAGCAGCCGTGATGTCAGGGTGGTTACGCCTGCTGCATTTCCACCTATAAAACCACATATAAAGACATAGTACCCAAAACTACCAGAAATGACATAAAGACATAAAAATGTCGTAACCGGAGTCCTGTAAATACTTCCGAAATTGCCCACTAGGGGGACTTACCATCAAAACAAAAAGGGCCTAGAAAATCTTCATAAAATAAAATATTTATTCTAACAAACAGTAGCACAAGTAGCTCAGTGGAGCATAAAAAATAATTGCCTGAAGGCCAGACAATCCAAGGCAACCATGGTCCCAATACAAAAATCAAAGCAAGGTCAAATGATGGAACAACAATTGAAAAATCCAGGTAGTCACAATAAGCACAAGAGATACACAAGTAACTCCACTCCCTAGAGCATTCAAAATGAACCACCAGGAGCTGTGGGAGACTGGATTTATAGGGCAGAGGGCAGGTCCAGGCAGTGATTGGCTCATGGCGCTGCCTCTTGGGTGACCACCCACAAAATACATGGGACATAACCAAGGCTTTGACACATAGACAAGATGAAAAACAATACAAATAAACACAAGTAGTATTAATGTAAACATAAGAATCAAAAATGAACAAAATTAACCAAGATCTGAATCACAGCTAGAGGAGAAACCATGGTTGAAATATGACAGAAAAAGAAGATCAAAAGTAACAAAAACAACAATAAAACACAAAAATACACATAAGCCAGTGGAAAAATCCTTGACACTATAACACATAAAAATCTTTGGAGGTTCATTTTAACAAAGTTTAATCTCCCAGCTAATGATAGACTCATAAATGATGGTAGCAGTGACGAACTGCAAAATGGCATCTATGACTCATCTACTACTATCTAAAAAGACCTACCTGTAATTTAGGAAACTTCACTGGGATTTAGGAGAGCTTGTGAGCTGTTCAAGCATACAAATCCTGAGAAAGCTGAATTTGTTGGAAACGTTGAACAACAATCTTCTTCTTCTTCTTTCGGCTGCTTCCATTAGGGGTTGCCACAGCGTATCATCTTCGTTCCATATCTTTCTGTCCTCTGCATCTTGTTCTGTTACACCCATCACCTTCATGTCCTCTCTCACCACATCCATACACCTTCTCTTAGGCCTTCCTCTTTTTCTCTTGCCTGGCAGCTCTATCCTTAGCATCTTTCTCCCAATATACTCAGCATCTCTCCTCTGCACATGTCCAAACCAACGCAATCTTGCCTCTCTGACTTTGTCTCCCAACCGTCCAACTTGAACTGACCCTCAAATGTATTCATTTCTAATCCTGTCCATCCTCATCACACCCAGTGCAAATCTTAAAAAGATAACCACTTTGACAGAGATGGAATAATATTCATCAGAAAGTTTGTACATTACATGATTGTTCCATGTATGCAGAGTGCAAAGCCAGCCGAAATGAAAATGTAACGTGACATATAAAATGAAGCTTTGCCATAGTGATGATTTGTATGTCACAACGTTTCTTGAATTTCGCAACAAACTTTACAACATTTGAGGTAATAATGCAGATTTACACATATCTCCACCACTCCACATGAGGTAATGTTAAAGCAAGCTGCATTCATGCAAATCAGTATGCACATAAAGATCTTTACCCAAAATGTGGATGAGCATTCATACATTAATAGGAAGTGATATCATTGAATCAACACCCAGGTGATCCTAGATGCACACTGTACTGAAGTAGCCAGCAAATTACCATGAAGAAAAGCGGGGCTCAAAAAAAAGGCAAGCGGAAACTGTTGAGGTCATTGCAGAAAACAAGCATGGAGAAACGCAGACCACACCACAGTTCAGGACACTGAAGAGTGAACACAACTTCTGAGGCAGCGCAAGAACTGATGTGACTAGCTTCAGTGAAACTGTCACTTTCCATTGGCATAACAGCATCCTTCAATCCATCCATCCAATCATCTAATTTCCAAACCTGCTTTATTCTGAGCAGGGTCACGAAGAAGATGGAGCCTATACCAACAAGCACAGGGCTCGCAACAGGAGCAATCTTTGAAGCATTCATTGTTAAGTAAACGTGCCTGATATTGAGCTTTACTCTCATTCAGTGTATGTGTGTGTGTGTGTGTGTGTGTGTGTGTGTGTGTGTATCTCAGTCTTTCCATCTCGGTGTTCGTTATAATATTATTCACGATGTTACAAAGTGCCACAACTGATGTGCAGCTTAACACAATATCCTACCTTATTTAATTTTCCTTCTTTAATGATGATGATGAGGATGATTATTATTACCATTATCATCTTGTGGTGAAGGCTCAGCGTTAGTATCATCATAGCGGTGCCGTAAAATCATGGTGTCATTTATTCTCAGGTTTGAATTCCTACTCTTAGCTGGGGCTGGGACTATGATGCTGTATAATACTTCTTACTTCTGTTCTACTCTGAAGCAGGACAAATTCCTATCCTGGAGTGACATTTAGTGCAACTCCTAGGAGTAATTCTGAGTTTGATAAATATGGATCCTAGATTAGGTCCCATCTCTGCCTTCTCTCTTCAGGACTATAGAATTCCCTGAGTCTGCAGGATCGAGATATGCTCTTTAGTCCATGTTGTTTGAAGCACAGTCCACAGATGACCTCAGTTCATGCAAAGCATTGTCTTTTTATCTTTGCTCTTTCCTCCAGCAGCTCAAGCAGCCTAAAATCCCATGGTGTAACTTATCTTTGATGCCAGTAGTTTTTAGACTCAGAATTACATTTTAGTGTCAACATCATATGTATATGTATATATATATATATATATATATATATATATATATATATATATATATATATATATATATATATATATATATATATATATATATATATATATTACTTCGGACCTACAGGCTGTCAAATTAAACAAACTACACGTCGTGGCGCAGTGTAAAGGGACTTCATCTCTGACGTTGACGTCCGAGGTTCAATTCCCCAAGAGGGGAGCAGTAGAGTGTGTACGCCTGATGAGCCCAAATGAAGGTGAAACACGTGTCGCGTACTCTTTGCTTTATTTGACAGTAAAACTATGCAACATATATATATATATATATAAATTTTATGAATTATGTCCTTCACTTCTTTAAGCACTACTGGTAAAACCCCATGAAGCCGCTCAGCACACTGAGGGCTTGTAGCACATTTGACATTTGACTCTTCTATTTACAGCCTTTGAACACAGAACTTGTTTTTGTTTCTGCCTGGAGCCTTCACTGTTTTTCTTCATTTGTACATGCATCTATGAAATATTGATTTAGTTAATTTGACATTTACTGCTCATTTTCGAGTTGTTGTTGTACGACCCTGAGCAAGCTTAAATTCACATTTATGGCTCTTCTCCTGAATTTTATGACCTTTTGAAATAATTCTGGGGAATATTCTGAAACAGACCTGAGATCATAGTACTTGGAATGAGATGTAGATACAAAGGTTTTCTGCTGAGGTTGGCAGTCAAGAAACCAAAAATGAAATAAAGATATGAGGGTGTGTGTGTGTGTGTGTGTTTGTGTGTGTGTGTGTGTCCAGCATGCAGTGTTAGCTCTACAGATAAATTGAAGAAGGGCAGCTCAGCTTACAAGACCACCTAAAAACCACAACAACAAATACAGTCACAACACAAATTATAATTTTATACTTAGTTTATATTAAATAATCATGCAAATTAAAATCCATGTCAAGCTTTGCTGGGAGACCCTCATTGAATATCTGTAGTTTGCATGTTGCAGTAGTGCTTAGAATGCTCATTCTCTATTTTCTGTTTTAGTGGAGGCCCAGTATACCACATGATTTTTCCAGTCATACTTATCATTCACATAATCTTAATGAGTCGCAGGCAGTCGTGGTTGGCTCACATTGACCATTAGTCATGTAGCCTTACATCTCAAGTGACTCAGTCCAACCACTCTGTGATTCTCCCTGACAACATGTTTCATTTTGTCTTAAGTTGTAGGGATGGGCTTCTGCGTATAGGAGAGCTGACAACAACTGAGCACTCAATTGTTTTAGATCTTGCAAACAGCAGAGGCTCATCTGTCTGATGATGCATCTTTTATGTACCATAACAGAATGGAGAAGAGAAAACAGGGCAGAGATTGCAGGTGAACTTGCTCAATTTGTACAGCACCATCTCTGTTAGATGGCACTTTGGCATGGTGAGTTTGTGATATTTTAGAAATGTGAAACTGTGCTCGGAAGCCGTCACAGAGTCGTATAATTTTTCATTCCAGGCGATTACTAGTCATGTAACTTGAGATCCTCAGGTGATGAGATCAGCAACTGCTTTTGTCAAGTTTGACATCTCTTCCAACTAGAAATTTCATAATGTGACACTGGCTTTTACTAAGGCTCTGTGGCCTCTCTGGTCTTTATCTTCTCCAGGTGCTGTCAGTGTGGGCAAAGGTTTTCAGGCTGGTAAGTTATAAGGGAACACAATTCAAAAATGGTCAGTGGTTGCAGTGTTCCAGTTTATTTGAGTTTCAATGGTTGTGAGGTTCTCATTTAGCTGAACTGGTGGCTGTGATTCCATCAACTATTTTTAAATCCTGATGGCAGAAATGTCTCAGGGAGGATATGTAGCAGCTGGGACAAGCCTGTTGCAGTGAGCTAATTCCCCACTGGCAGGGGATGAATGTAACAATGCACAGTTAAGGGAGATGCTCCATAGGAAAGTAATGTCAAAAAGCTAGCTGCCAGATCTGCAGGTGGTTTAAGTGGAGTTATCCTTTATGTAACCAGTAGAACTAGTGGCTTTGAGTCCAATGGTTTGAATACACAATGGGAAGTCTGAAAATTGAAACTACACCTTTTGAGAAGGATCTAGGAGTCTGCCAAACACTGTTCAGAAGCAATTAAGAAGGATAACAGAATGAAAGGTTATGTAGCTCCTTGATGTGTGGAGTACAAGTCCAGAGTCTGCTAAATCTTTATAACTCACTGGTGAGGCCTCATCTGGAGTACTGTGTGTAGTTTTGGTCTCCAGGCTACAAAAAAGACATAGCAGTGCTAGATAAAGTCCAGAGAAGGGTGACTAGGCAGATTCCAGGGCTACAGGGAATGAATTATGAGGAAAGATTAAAAGAGCTGAGACTTTACAGTTGTGGAGACTGGCTCGGACACAGACAGGCAGACACGTTCATGTCACCCAACACACGTTTATTTACAGTAATATTTACAGTCTTACTGTGCTCACAGACCCCAAAGACCCCAAAGTCCTGGCCTCTCAACAATGCCTTTTCTCTCTTCAGGCCGCCTCCTTGCCGTCCTCCCGACACCATCTTTCTTCCTCCCGACTGTTGTCCATGACTGGAGGGAGGCGGCCCCTTTTATACACACCTGGATGTGCTCCAGGTGCTCCCCGGCAATCTTCCACTGGCACTCCCCAGTGTGGCGGAAGTGTCGGCTGTGTACCCGGAAGCACTCCGGGTGTCCCTTCTTCTCTTCCCACCACACCCGGAAGTGCTGGGGTCCAGGGTCCCCAAAGCATCAGGGCACCCCCTGGCGGTGGCCACGGGCCCCTTCAGGGTAGAGCTTCCAAGTTCTGTACCCGTAGCCCCCAATACAACCAGGGTGGACGCCCCCTCGCGTTCTGGAGGAGGAATGAGCCTTCCTCCTGTCTTCCTGGGCGTCGTGCCACACAGTTTAAGCAAATGGAGATTGAGAGGAGACATGATTGAAATGTTTAAAAATATAAAGGGAATTAGCACAGTTGATAAAGACTATTACTTTGAAATGAGTTCTTCAAGAACATAAGGACATAGTTGGTAACTTGTTAAGGGTAAATCTCGTACAAGCATTAAGTTTTTCTTCACACAGAGAACCACAGACACAAGAAATAAACTACCAAGTAGTGTGGTAGACAGTAGGACTTTAGGGACCTTCAAAGCTAGACTTGATGTTATTTTAGAAGAATTCCTGTATATACTCGTGGATAAGTTCTCCCCTGGATAAGTCGGGAGTTGATTTTAACTTATAATTTCTGGTATTTTATAATGTCAGTCATATAAGTGAATGCGGAAAACTCATGTTATTGGTCCATGAGATTATGATATGCTAACGCCCACCTGAGAGAGTAACCATGGAGCACACTGCCTTTTTTTTCTATGTGGGTGCGACAATGCACTGTATCAGCACGCGCTCCTAACCCCTCTCTCTCTCTCTGTATTGTACCTACGTGACCACACGGTAATACCAAAACTATTCCGAAACAACATTTTCACTGATTAATGTTTTTTGTATCTCACACCCTCATACACCTTTATCGGAAGAGCATCCCTTATCTACAAAGGAGCGTTTGATCAGAAGAAAATATGAAGCTGGTTTTAAATTAAACGTCGTTGAAGTGGCAAAAGAAATTGGTAACTGCGCTGCTGCAACAAACTTCGATGCGTCTGAGAAACTGATGTGAGATTGGAGGAGGCAAGAAGATGTATAAAAAAAAATTAAGTGTCGTATTTTTGAACAGGCGCATAAGTAGGGGTCTGATTTTATGATTGATTTTTCGCGTTTCAAGACCTGACTTATATGTGAATATATACAGTAAATGAACAGGACTGGCGAACTCTGTTGAGCTGAATGGCCTGTTCTCATCTGGATTGTTGTAATGTTCTTAACTCAGGGTCATCTTCTGGGCTCATCAAAGGTAAGCACCACCACTCTAGGACACAAGGGGTTACTGTTGCTGAAAGTATTGTCTCATTCTCTTCCCACAGCTCAGACAAACTGCCCAATAAGAGCAATTGACCCCGCCTCTTGCCTTCCAGTGACTATAAAGTCAAGAGGTTCCTGGAAGCGGTCATCTCATTTCGGGAAGAGCAGACTACCAAACGGAACTCCAACCTGACCCTGTGACTATGTTTTCCTTGCACCATGTCTTAACGATTTCATATGCAATGACAAAGACATTAATCTCTAAGGGGGACACCCCAATCCCCCCCTCTAGTCAATTTCATATCCACATAAAGGGGAGGACAACTGGGTGGATCTAAAAGAAGGACTTTTGGATGTCTCTTTTTGGGAGCTTGCAAATGAGTCTGCCTAGGGGTGCAACACACTTTTAAGTCAGCCCTGGTGACACGGTGTTAATTGTTGTGGTAATCTAAAGTAAATTAATAGGTATAGGACACCCACTCATAGAAGGACATGATTACACCTGTCTACAGATTTGTGGCAGAAGTGGCAGATTTCTTTTTTACTTTGCCATACTCCTAGTTTGTCATTTGTGCGTTCACCTTGTTAATTTGTGCATGTAATAAAAAGTCTGTATTTATGCATTTCCTGTGAATAGCACAAGAGGTCTTAACAACATGTTACAAGAGTGTCAAGATGCCACCAGCCCAACACAGAAGAAGAGTGATAGTAGGCTCGCAGGTTAAACAAATATTTGAAATTTTTGAGTTGCTGACTTTCTGGCCTACAGGAGGGCTGGGAATTTCAAGGTTGTAGGTTTGAGTCCCAGTCAAGAGTTCTGTACAAAAATAGATTGAGCCGACTTGATTTACGAGTAAATTGAATATACTATAAAATCAATGAATTCACTCCCAATGCCCCAGCCTTTTAATTAAAACCATAAACTGAGGTTTCATATTTTGTTCTAATATACAGTTATATTTTCTTAATACGGTGCGTCATAACTCTTGGTGAGCATCTCGCTTGAAGCTCACAAGCATCGGGTTATTCAGACCCCTCCCTCCCCCCACAGAATTAAAAATAGAATACAGGATTGTTTCTGAGCCAGTCACTTTCCTTAAATAAGTGAGAGCTCCCTGAGAATGATTAAAAGCGGCGCCGCCATTAGGAGCTCAGGTTGCCTGGTAACCAAGAGTCTCAGACAAGCAGAACAAATGAAGGAGCAGAGTTCCAGGGGTTCAGTGTCTAATTAGTGAATGCATACATGCACATCCACTCAGGCTCCAGTTTTAAAGATGTTCCAAGTAAGTGTGGGAAGGTGGAAGAGAGGAACGAGTGTAAAGTTGTGAGAAGAGGCCAAATCAAAATGGTGGAATTAATTGAATTCAAAGCTTGCTGTAGGCCGACATTGCCTCATGTCTGATAAATCTGTTGTAAAGACACTAAATAACATGAATGTGGTATAAGACTAAGCATACGTGCAATGCCACGGGACAACTGTGGAATAATAGAAGGTAAGATTTGGATTATATCTGTACAGTGGCAGCAGTGTTACATTCACTGTCCTGCCTTGCTTATTTCAATACAAGTAAACCCATCTATCTATAAAATGTCTTAACCATTTTAATCCACATTTGACACAGCAATGCTTAAACAGTGTTTTGACTCTGGGATACAACCAGCATCTTGAAATACCTCAAACGACTGTTCTAAATATGTTATGTCATTTTAGACACTTATCTCAATTTTGTAAGCTGCCAAGTTGTTTGTGATTCTTAATTCCACTTTAAGAGAAATAATGACTTAAGGAAAATGACAGCTCCTTCATCAGCCAGCTACGAGTATTTAAACATGGTGAGTCATTTTGTCACTCGCTTGTGTTTACTGAATCCCTCTGCTAATTCAAATGCTGTATCTGCAGCTGGCTTTTTGTTTATGGAGGAATGGGCTGCATAACCTTCTCCTACACCACAGTGATTCCTCTTCTCCACAATATAAGCACAATTTACAGTCAACAATGTTCTGTAACTGTTGTTATCCATAGTTAGCGAGTAATGGAAAATTAGTAAATGTGTGAGTGTGAATGTGGATGTGGGAGAGAGTGGGCCCTGCAATGAAGTGTCACCCTTATCCTGCTCTGGTCTTGTGATCCTGGGATAGACTTTGGGTCCTTGTAACCCTGAACTGGATTAAACAGGTTTGAGACTATAGACAGTATATATATATATATACATACATACTGTAAGGGATGGCTGGGAGCCCTACCTGGCTGGGATGCCCATGAGATGGAAGGACTGGGAGAGAGTATGCACAGGGCATTATCTCCCCTGGACTGCTAGATGGCAGCTCCCCTAGTTTGCAGTAATATGTCGGATTCCCACAGGGCAGCATTGGACATGGAGTTTTTCAACTCAGCCCTGTTGGGTTCTGTGGGTGCTGCCAGGGGCTGCTGCAGGGACTGGGGAGCCCTATTTCATGGAGTTTCCATCTCACCCAGAAGTGTTTTTGGACCGCATGTATGGAAGACCACAAGTGGAAGATAAAAGGAGCTGCCTGCCTCAGATAGACAAGCCAGAGTCAGGTGGAAGGTGAATGAAGCTTGCAAGGAAGAGTGAAGGAAACAGAGGAAGAGTAACTGTGAGAGAGAAGGGAGAAAAGAGTTATTGTGTGCTGCTGTACTTATTGCACTTGTGGCTGTGGTGGGAAATGCTTGATTCAAAGACTTTCCCACAATTAAAGACTCTTTGTGCCTTTTAACTTGTGTCCATGCCTGTTGGTGTTAGGTGTTTGAGGAGCTGGAGTGCCCCCTGTTGTCCACTCTGTATATATATATATATATATATATATATATATATATATATATATATATATATATATATTCACGGCATTCGCAGTCTGAATCACAATCTGATTGTATGGGTGGTTACCTACCAGGTAACGCTTGTGGTTGGTCAGCAAGTCGGCTAACATCCATCACGTGCCCTGCGCAACGTTAGGGGCTTCGCCTCTAGCGCTGACGTCCGAGGTTCGTTTCCCGTAAGGGAGTACAGTGAGCGTGTACGCCTGATGAGCCCAGAATTAGGGCGAAACACGTGTCGCGTACTCTTCGCATTATTTGACAGTAAACTATTTCAACCATATATATATATATATATATATATATTCATATATATATAAATGTATGTGTTTAAGTAAATAGTCATAAAGACATTTAATTGCAAAGTGTCCTCCACCTACATCATCTGTGCCACCCCTGAAACAAACATTTTTTCTCAAAATAATTATTTTATCCATCCATCCATCCAGTATCCAACCCGCTGAATCCAAACACAGGGTCACAGGGGTCTGCTGGAGCCAATCCCAGCCAACACAGGGCACAAGGCAGGGAACCAATCCCGGGCAGGGTGCCAACCCACCGCAGTAATTATTTTATAATTGATAATAATAATAATAATAATAATAATAATAATAATAATAATAATAATGATTAATTTCATTTATATAGTGCTTTTCTCAATACTCAAAGAGCTACCAGACAGGGAGGACCAGGGACGCAAACCTATCATCTCTATTACTGCAAGGCAGTAGTGCTACTGCTGCACCACAGGTAATTATATATAATTAATTTATACAAAAATACTTCCTTGAATGTAGGTGTAGAGTATGCAAGCAGCAGGGGGCACCACTCAGCCCTTAAACCCCAAGACACAACCACACGGCACCGTCCTGGGTTCAAACAGAAGATACTTTTATTTTACAACACATCCAAATTCTTTTCCATAAAGGTATTATACAATATATTCTTTTGTCTCCTTCCACACCTTCCACGTAAACTCATTACACTCTCCTTCCAACTTTAACTACTCAAGCAGGAAATTCAGTTTCTTTTATGCCAGACAAGTACCATGGGATTTATTTTGAGCAAGAAGGGTTCTGTTGTGAATTTGCTTTCCAATTAATGAGCTTTCATCAATGGTTAGACTTTTTAATTGTAATATTAGCTAGTATTTTAAAAAACTGAATGTTATACAAAGCAATTAACAATTTGAAAAGACTTGCTGATGTACAGGATGAGAATGATAGATAGATAGATAGATAGATAGATAGATAGATAGATAGATAGATAGATAGATAGATAGATAGATAGATAGATAGATAGATAGATAGATAGATAGATACACAAATACACACACGCCTATTCTCTTATTAAGCTGGATTATTTCCATGGCTTTTGCACACACAATGTTTTGCCAGGCTGGACTGGATGGTATAGTGAAGTCTAAACTGAAACGATCAAACCTATTATTTTTTAACTGAAGGCACAGAGAAATGTATTATAATTCCTCGCAGCTTTTGCAGCCTCCCAGTGGACCCAGAGGAGGTCCAGTGCTGCCTTATTCTTATACCCTGTCACACACCATGGCCTGCAGGGATGATAAATGGGGACAGAGTATGACATGTCATTAAGGTTTAGAGAACAGAACTATATGCCATTCAGCCCTTATCAAAAAGAGCTCACTATACATAAACTGACACCATTTGTGTAGAATCAAATACTGTGCTGGAGGGGACAATAGCTTCTGTGAGGTGGTGATGTGTCAAGTTGCTAGGTGTGATTTTAATTGATGGCCCAACCTGTCAGGAGATACATGTATAATTATACAACAAGCAACAGCATTGCTACCCTCATGAGATTTAGTCTTAAAACACACTATGAGGCCACTATGTCAGTACTTCCACTCAAAGTCCTGTTAAAGAAGATAAGTATTTGGCTTCAAATTGGGAAAAAACTGGGCTGCAGACTTTCTTTAACTCTCACAAATGGCGTATGCCAATTTTTGCGACTTATTAATTTATTCCTGTTGTTAACTATTTATGGTAATGACAGATCGACTCACAAACCAAATTCTTGGTGTTACAGAGTGAATGAAGTGTGCTGTGCACACTGGCACTTTTTCTCGGACTGCCCTGATGGTGATGGTGATATACACAAATGCCCCTCAGGCCTGTGCCTGTGTGAGACACAGAATGTCACCAGAGTCACTCCAAAGGACTTGTACTGAGACATTTAATGCTAGACATGGCCTACTATGTCCTTGGCTGAAAGGGTTCTGTATTAGCAGTGTATTCTTGTATACCACGCGATCGGATTTGACTTAAATAACTCTTCAGTGTTCTTACCTCAGGTCAGCACCTGCTGTCTCCCTGGCTTTGCAGCTTGTAATCTGCTCAAATCTGTTGATAAATCAGTCCTCCACCGAGCAAGAAAAACATGTGAAGTGTGCCATGTGAATCCCTGGCAGACTGTGAGCAGTATCAGTTCAACTGAAATCCATTTATTTGTTTGCTGTAGCACTGCAGACAGGTTTAAAGCACCTATCATAGTTTAAAAATTACAAAACAGTAGTGGAAACTGACAAAAAAGCATGGAATATTGGCATACAACATAAAGGAAGTGTAAGAGAATGCCTTCTTGGATTAATTTTGATGTTACAATTTAACATTATGTAAAATTCTAAAACTCACTGTCACACATGTGCCTTGGGGAAAGCTTAAAGGATCTGCTGGTGGTAATTCCTCGCCAATCTGCAAGGTGGCGCCGTTTACTAATGCAGCTTCTCTTCCTCCCTGTACAGACTAGATGATTGGCAGCCCTACCACTTCCACCACGTCACTTCCGATGTCTGTCCCCCTGCACCTGCCTCTGCCTGCCTGGCCTGTACTTAACTGGAAGTGTTGCCATCTTGTTGCAGTCACTCTTGAGACTTACATCTGCAAAGACGTTTTTTTTTGTCTTTCCTAACACGTTTTTACTTTGCATCTTCTTTCAGTTATATGGGGTGTGGCTGAGGGTGTCCCAGCTTTTTATGCTTGTTTGTGCTTTTTCACTACACCACTTAACTCAATTTAGGTTTGTGACGGGCTGAAGTCTATCCTGGCAGCACTTGTTTCAAGGCAGGAAACAGCCCTGGACAGAATGCCAGTCCATTGCCCACTCATACACACACACACGCAAACACATACTTTTGCCTTCATACTGGACCAGTTTGGAATTTGCAATGAACCTAACCTGCATGTGTGGCGGGATATGGGAGACAAGTTTAATGCTCAAGGATAATTTTGCTTGTCAGGTTAAACTTCTATTTTAAACAAAAGTCAGAGGATTGTCTTATGTGGTGCTTAGCCTTAAGTCACACATCTATTCATGTACACAAGGGTCCAGCAGCAGCATTCTTTCCTCCATCAGAGAACAATAAAGCCAGTGATGTCACTAACTCATAACACTGGTCAACAAGCATTTTGCTACTGGGAGTCTTTCACCTTTACTTTAGCAGGTTTCACTTGCTGACTCCAAATCTGAAAACCGTTCTCATCTAGCACGTCCCGTTTTTTAGTTATGATGTTCCAAGTCTTGGACAACTTAGGGTGACTGGACAGTAAAGGCGGATAACCATTTTGATAAATACCAGTAATTCTACTAGGGATGCCATTGAGATAAAATTACTAACAGCTGTGAGTTGTTTACCATGTCATTATTAATTTTATTTAAAAATGATTAATTTTTAACTAGCAGAAAAAATATTTGTTACTGATTACCAGGTCTTATATGACTCTAAAGAATAATGACACAACTCATACATGATGGCGCAGTAGGTAGTGGTTTTATTTTTAAACATAAAATTGCATTTCAGGACATTTGTTTGTTAGATTCACCATTACTTTGAAAATTTTGTCAAGGCGATGGACAAAAATGTTGATGCTGTTCAGCATTTAAGAAATAATTTAGTCTCGAGAAAAGTGAAGCCAAAATTAAGGAAGGTGTTTCTGTTGTTCCTGAAATCCGTGAGCTGATGCTTGACGATGAGTTCAAAAGGAAACTGAAGCCCACTGAATCAGCACCCTCATTTGTGCGGGTTGTCCAGAACTTTCTTGGCAGTCACAGAGCAGAGAATTATACTGAGCTTGTGGAGAACCTGCTGAAAGCGAATCAACTTATGGGAGGCCGAATGTCACTGAAGACATTTTTACATTTTCATCTTGACTTTTTTCCACCAAATCTGGGCAATGTCAGCGATGAGTATAGGGAAAGATTTTATCAAGATATAAAGGTGATGGAAAACTGATATCGGGGAAAATTCACTCCGAGCATGATGGGTGACTACTGTTGGTTCTTGCAAAGAGAGACAGATGTGCAATACAAGCGCAAAAGCGAGTGCCTCCAACATTTTTGGGCACGCTGACCTCACTTTTATATTGAGGTAAATTGACATAAATATGCTTTAACGTGTCTCTGGTATCGTCTTCTGGTTTGTTTTCAGAATAAACACATCAAAACAATTTTGGTGGGACAGAGTCCAAACTCCAGATATCGTGTTGATATATTATATTGATATTCAAAAGTGTCAAAACGTCAATGATGTGTATTTCAAAAACCTGACGTGCTAGCTTAATTCCGATTTCATATATGAAATCAGTGTAAAAAACTTAACAAAAAGCTGCTTTGAAGTTCCCAGTAGCAAACAAAAAATATTTTTTGTAGACCAGTGTAATGACAAACAAGCCAGTCATGACTGTCCGTCAATCTGATGATGACGCTGTCCATCCCTGTCACTCCCCCTCCTATGGGTATGGTGGTGGTGGTGGTGGGAGAACAGCCCAATTTGGGAAAGTCAGACCCAGTGACATGATGGGCAGAGGAATTGCCACTCTTTTCTC
Source organism: Erpetoichthys calabaricus (assembly GCF_900747795.2). Classification (NCBI taxonomy): domain Eukaryota; kingdom Metazoa; phylum Chordata; class Cladistia; order Polypteriformes; family Polypteridae; genus Erpetoichthys; species Erpetoichthys calabaricus. The sequence continues at coordinate 29,979,501 of NC_041407.2, forward strand.
CTCTTGATGATGGGTCCATTGCTGTTCAAAGTGAAGGACTCCATTGATTACTGTCTGTCTCCAAAGCAAGTACCTAGAGCTGCCTCTGTGGAATGGAATGTGCAGACAGTCCAAGAAGCCAGGATGAAAGATTTTGAAGTTTTTCAAAGGTATGTAGAGGGGTGACTTACCAGGTGTGGTTGCCTGACCAAGTACAGATGGGACAAACTATAGGGTGGTCTAGATCTAACTATGCAACTTTTAATGCAATGCAATGCAATAATTGCATAATTAACTCTGGACCACCCTGTATGTTTAGGATGCCTTTTATTGTCCCTGTCAGGTGTAAGCAGTGCTATTCTTGAAAATAGCTGCCTAGTCATGTCAGCAGGACATCACATCAACGCTGCCATGTATGCGGCCTCCATACTAATAACATACAACATCACCTAATAGTAGTTCTCTCTGTCTGTTGTCCATTACTGTAGGACTTTGATACAGGAAAAATGATGCAGTAGATAGATGGAAGAAGAGCCTGCACATAGGTGTTGTAGATATTGGCAGCAGTGAAGGTGTGCAATCTTCAATCACACCGGGATCCATGTGGCAAGCTGTGTGCAGAACAATGAGGGACAAGATGATGTTGCACCACGTTGAGTGGACCCTTGGTGGAATTGGGTTTGGTTGAGACTGTCTTAGTCAGGACCTCACCTCTGACCTTGCTGCCATGAGTGTCTCTAATAGGAGTACATGACTCCCGACGGCATTGCTCAGGGGATCATTGATCACGAAAAATCACTCTGCCACATTAAGTTGCTGACTCAGTAGATGAGACTAACAAGCAAACATAAATGAAACAGCAATAAATGTTAACTGAAATTGACAATAAACAGAAATCAACAAAACAACTTTAATTACGTCTAAATCATTACAACAAACAGATTTGCACGGAATGAATGATTAAAGGAATACTCCTCCCGAAAATAATATAATATTTTTGAACAACACACCATAGTGAGAGTTCTTTGGGCAGAGGGAGTAAAACCTGCTGAAATTCATCAAAGGATGTTAGCTTTTGCCAATCATTAAGCTGTTTGGATACCCATCTTGCACAAACTTTATGGAACCTCAAGTCATCATGCATTATGCACTATATTCCATTGGTCTTCTTCTTACACTTGCACTTCTTCCTTTAAACCTTTCTAAAATTTTAAAAATCCTGATAAAAGAGTTGTTCAAATCCAGGTAAATCCATATCGTCAACAAGTTCTTCCTCAACCAGCCCAGAGCGTCCTTTACTCTCCATGTCCCCAGGGAATCTTCCAACTGGTGGAGACTTCAACAGCTGTGGCCACCATTCCTAACCCCTATCCCACCTGCCTCGACCGGCATCTAGGACATGCACAGCCAGACCTCCTTCATCCCAAACTCTGAATCCCTGGGAGGTTTCGTTCCATGTTCCAGCTCCTACACTATTCAACAATACCCCACAGAGTGCTATTCACTTTGATCTGGATATGGAAAACAAGTTCCAAGTTTCAGAAATTCTTATGTGTTTAATGCTCTGGTTTGGTTTCCTCTCAAGTGTTCGCCTCTTCAGTTATCCTTTGGACTGTTTTTTCCTTGTCTCATCTAATCATCCTTCCTGACCACACCGTATAGGCTCCTTACATAGCACTGATCGGGTGTAGGTGTAGTTATCTACCCGCCCCAAGGTGTAAAAGAAGCACTTGACCGATCCGCACACATTTTCACATGAATGCACCATCAACCAAGCACCCAGACAACCTCGGAGTGGCATGTGCACCCACACCTGCCTGAAGCCTGCACACTCTGGGACACCCGATTATTTATTTGACATGCGCCACTCCACAAACCTTGCATCACAGCTGCCACATCATTAAGTCAATACAGAAAGTTGATAAATAAAGGTTTTACAGTATGTTTAATTTTATAAATTACACTGACGCTAATGAGCAGCAGTAACATCTATATGCTTGCTTCTTATAACAAATGGTCTGCTTTCCTGGTGTGCAAGGTACTAGCCGGTCACAGTAGATTGTATGCACAGTGGAAGTGTCACTATCATTAAAACTGAAGTCCTGTGTGTGTGTCTCTTTATATGGAAGAAACTGTTTCATTTTGCGGTCATAATTTGGGTGTCCAGGGAAGTTCTTTTGTGGCTGCTAAGTGTCCGGCAGCTTGAGGTTAAGAATGCATACACACTAGACTAGACCATGTCCTTAATTATGTAATTACACTTAAATTCATTAGCAAATGTTAAGTGTCCTCATTTTCAGTTGCACTCTCACAGCTCAATAATAATAATAATAATTCTTTGCATTTATATAGCGCTTTTCTCACTACTCAAAGTGCTCAGCAATTGCAGGTTAAGGGCCTTGCTCAAGGGACCAACAGAGCAGAGTCCCTATTAGCATTCACAAGGGTCAAAATGGAAGACCAAGCAGGAATATCAAACTGTGCTTCTGACCTTCTTATGCAACACGACGCTGCCAGCTCCCTGTTCACAGCCATTGATCTGAGGTGATACTTTTGTTCTTCCTCCTTCTGCACCTCCTCACTCCAGCTACATCCCCATTAAAAATGCACGGCCAATATTGAACAGCAATTGGAATCCTGTCAGTTAACTGATATAAATATTTATGCAGTTTCTCTTATTTCCCTTGTGTAAATGACCACAACACTGTTCAAATGTTGGAAGAGAATTCCTGATTTCTTAACCGTGATTGTGACATGTGAATAATTTGCTAGCCTTGGCAATGTTGAAATCCATAAATACAGTGAATGTCCTCCCCTAACACACTCTGTCATTCAATCGTGTACTAACAACCTTTAAATTGCTTCCACCACCGAAATACAGCAGCACGGTGTGAGGGACAGCCAGAGTCCTTGCCCATCCAGGACGCCCTCAAGATGGAATGACCAGGGGAAAGAACGTGCACAGGGCATTATCTTTCCTGGATCACTAGATGGCAGCCCCCCTGGGTTGCACCAGTGCCTCAGATTCCCACTGGGCATCATAGGGTGTTCTTTGCCTCAGGCCTGTTGGTTTCCATTTGTGCGGCTGGGGGTGCTGCAGGGACTGGGGAGCTCTACTTCATTGAGCGTCCACCTCACCCACAAGTGCTTTCAGACCATGTGTATGAAACACCAGAAGTACTCCTGGGTGATACATAAAAGGAGCTGCCTGCCTCAGTTCCAGGAGCTAGAGTCGGGAGGAGGTGGATGAAGCTTGCAAGGAGGAGTGGAGGAGGCAGAGACGAAGAGAGAGTGAGACAGAAAAGACAAAAAGTATTGCTGTGTGCTGCTTATTGCTGTACTTGTACTTGATAGTGGGAAACACTTACTTGAGGAAGAATTTTCCAAATAAAAGACTCTTTTGCCTTTTAACATCTGTCCAAGCCTGCTTGTGTTGGGTGTTTGGGGAACCTGGAGCACACCCTGGTGGCCACAATGGCTAATTGTTTCATTACTGTATGCTTGTCATAACATTTGAAAAGTTTCATTAGCACTCTTCCCAAACTTAACATAAAATGCAATCACACACCTTTGGTGTACTCTCACAGGAATGTTGACAACGTACCCGAGGATGAGCTGGGCAAATGAGAACACGCACAATCAGAAAGGGGTTGGTGTAAAGTGTTTCAGTGCTTTATTCGAAAAAACAAAATGAACAGTGTTCAATAGTGTCCATTAAATAATGTGCAAGGTGGAGGTTAAAATCAATAAATAATCCAATAAAAATGAGATTAAAATACAGGCAGATGCTTCCTTCTAAAAAACTATGAGCACCAGTGCCTCTTTCTAAAATCTGGCATCTCCTCAGCTTATTCCATAAGGACCTTGCAGTAACAGGAGATGCCTGCCAACAGGTGCAGTACTCCTTTAAACCTGGTTCGACTTCCCACTGCTAGTCCCTCTGTATCTGCAGACCCAGCTCATGTCTCCCTCAGCCAATTCTTCATCATCTACCTAGGAGACACAGCATGACAGAGCCTCTCCTATTCCTTTGCTTTGCTCAACAGAAGTGCCCCTTCTCCAGCCCTGCTTTCAAGTACAGGCCTGCTTCCCCTGGGGCAGACTCCCGACCACCTGCCTCCTTTCTTCCTGACTCGGGCTCCTCACCATCCTGCCTCTTTCTCCTCCCTTCCAATCTTCCTTAGACCTCCGATCTCTTCTTCCATCCTCATTCTGCTGTGTAGGCTTCCTTTATAGAACCAATTCAGTGCAGATGTATGATATAGCGGGTCTGCGGCTCAGAAAGAAAAGGCCAGTTTTTAAATAAATACCCATTGCACTCATGGCGTAAAGAGGGGACATGGCAGTGTGGTGTGGGCATTTTCTCACTTAAGTGCACAGGTGAGGAATTGTCTGTATCCATAATTGATGCTGGGAGCTGCTAATTGCTACACCTGTGTCTCGTCCCCATGATAAATAGGAGAAGCGTGAGTGTGGAGAAAAACAAAAGGAGAAGAAAGATCGGAAAAGTGAATGGAGGTTAGAAGAGGAAGAAGAGAAAGCTGGAAGCGTGAGTGAGCGAGCGAATGACGGCAGGCTCGATGATAAGAGCAGGCAGCTTTGAGGAGAGCCCCTCAGGAGTGTTAAGCCGACACTCGGGGGCAACAAAAAGTGGTTGCTCCTGCTGAGCACTTTAGAGGAGCAGGAGTGACCGAAAAGTGGTTGGCTCGCTGCATATGGCCGTGGAAGGCAGCGGAAGTCGTAGGCTTGGGAGGTGGAAGCCCCAGTGTGAGCACCCTGGTCACTGGGGAACCCAAGTTTAAGTCTGGTAAGAGCCCTACAGAGCCAGGGACTGAAAGCCAACCAGACTAGAAGGAGAAAGTCAACTACAGGTAGGGCATGGCCCGGATGGGAGAAGCAGGGGAACTGCCAGTTGAAGAAGGCACCGGGTTTTGTTTTTAAAGGACTGCTTCCAGCCATTGTTTTAACCTTGCTTTAATGGATTTATTTATTGGATTTTAACCTCCTCATTTCACTTGTTTTTAATGGATTATTTATTTATTGACTGTTTTAAAATAAAAGCTCTTCTGCACTTTGCACCTTTCCCCTTGCTTCGTTGGTGTCCTCATTGTCCAGCTCATCCACTTACATTACCAACGGTGTCAGGTTCAAAAGGCTTCCGAAAAGGGAAGTGAGAGCGTGAAGCACAACTCACATCATCACAAGATGCTGTTCTGCATCTGCTCTGAGGTGTGAATGAAGCACTTGACTGCTCCGCTTGTATTTGCATGTGAAGATCAGCTAAGCACCCCAATCAATATCTGAGCGATGCATACATGCTCATACGTACACCTGCACCCACTTGGACCCTGCAGGCTCTGGGACTTGCAGCTAATTATTTAAATTGCACTTCACCATGGACCTCTTTTCACAGTGAGTCACTTTGCTTGAGGCAGCTGACCATGAGCAGGTAGGGCTATCCATGTGGGGCGCTATAAAGTAGATATAGCAAACACTCATATAAACAATATAGTTAACAGTATCTATAGTGTAGGCAATCCAAAATAATGAACTTCTATGATAATATATTTAAGGTATAGTGATAAGAGCACATGGTGTAGGTGATTGCCGTATTCCCACAGTGGTCAGCAGCTGAGGGGGGAAGCTTCCAATAAAAAGTAGTGCGATGAGCGGGCACCAGCTTTGGTGGTTGGCTCAGATGTAGCTTAACCATTTGATCTGATTGTGTTGCGCCAGTAAGCCAGTAAGCTGTCAATGTGCAGATATGGCTGCTCATGTGGGGCGCTATAATAAGGCAAATTTCCACAGCAATGCAAAAAATATAGCATTGGATGACTAGTAGAATAAATGATGAATGTTATGGTATAATGAGTGGGTCAGCTAGAATAAAAAACTCAGGTCTTCTGCTGCATTGACTTTTTAAATGTTAAATTCTTTGCTTATTTTTTATTAAACTAATAGCTTTGCATTATGAAGGTTTAACTTTAAGTGGCTTTGCTGCCTGATTTGCTGTCTGATTTCTGACTTGGGTGCCTTCTGTGATGGAGGTGGGCTTTGCCTGTATAAATGCAGATTTTCTTCAGGTCATAAATGGTTTCATAAATGTAGGTTCATTTCCAACTGTAGTTAGGCTGGTGTGGGTGACCAGTGGGTGGGCAGCTTTCTCATTCAGTTCAGTCTCCTGATCTGCCCCAGCTCCTTGTGATCTCGTACTTTAAAGCAGACTTGAGAGCATACGAATGAATGACTTGGTACTCATTAGACACATCATACAGATATTAAGTGTGAATTTAACAGAGTTGTGCAGTAAGTGCAATTAGACAAGGATTTACTGTGGGAGCAGCAGAGCATTAAGAGGACACCGAGAGTCATCCCTCAGGTTTGCTACACAGTTTTGTTAAGTTGCTTGAGCCACAAGTTCCTTGCTAGTCTTCTTTTTAATTAATCTGAAAATTCAGATGCCTTTGTGCGGGTCAATGTCGTGTGTCAACTTAAACTGGCAATAAACGTTGATTGTAACAGCAATACGGAACCATCCATGAAAAGAAAGACACAAAGTCTTTATTATTGTATTAAATAATTAACAAATTAATAATATATTTTAATAAAAAATGTACTTTTGAACAATTATCAAATAACTCCTAAACTTAGAAATTAATTCTTACAAATAGATTATTTTCTTATGATCAGTTTTTTTTGTAGAAAAACTTATACTGATACAGAAAAATTCCAATGAACATTGAAACATTAAAAACATCCTAAAGTAGAGACTCCCACCCCACAATGCCCACCCAACAGCCATCTCACAGCCTCTTGAACCAGAATTTAGGGATAAAGAAGAGAGGTTCAAGTGACTCCAACATCCAGTATCAAATTCCGGACATGGCCTCACTGTTAATTCTTGAGGCAGATAATTGAAGCAACATAAGGTTAAAGAAGAACGACTTCCAAAAACTGATAGATCATGAATTATAAACACATTTTTAAAGTTAACCTTTCATCTTCTTATTCAGAAGATATTTGCCTTTTCTCGATGTTTCCTTTTGTTCTTTCTGAACAGATTTGTCTTTTTAATGTCTGCCAGTCGTTTCACATGGCAGGTTTGTCATCGTCCACCATTAATTAGTTAAAATATATAAGGCTGGACTCAGAACTTTCTTAGCAAAGGGCACAGAAGTCAAGACTCCTTACATGCTCACTAGCCCGACACCACAAATTTGTGCAAAACCTCTCCTGTTTTCATTTCACATTTGACGTGACTTGACCCTGCTACACATCTAGCTGAAAGCGCAGCCTAAATGAAATACTTACTGGGATAGCTGGGCTTGTGCCAACTTATTGTTTTAGAGAAGCCATTTCTAATAGTAATAGTTGCATCATCTGCACTTCTTCCTGTAGTACAGTCAACCCCTTAAATTTGCGTGGGTTATGTTCCTAGTGTGCCTGCGAATTGTTAAAAAACCGCAAATTTTGGATGTGGTCAAAAAATGACTATAAATGCCTATTTTTATAATTTAAACCAGGGATTGCCAACTCCAGTCCTAGAGGACCACCGTGGCTGCAGGTTTTCATTCTAACCCTTTTCTTAATGAGTGAAATATTTTTCTGCTAAATAACTTATTTTGAACTAATTTTAATTGATTTACTCTTGAAGACTCAGACCCCTTAATTGTTTCTTTTTCCTTAATTAGCAGCCAAACAATAATGAGATACAAAATGAACCAGAACAACTGGTGTCGATCAGTATATCAATACAATATCTGAAAATAACGAAAGGTGACGGTCTCAGGAAAGTTGATCTGCTCAGGTCCCCAAAACATTTTAACAAAGCTCTTAGAAAGAGAAAGTCAACAATTTCTGAAATATCTGCTAATGCACTGCGAAAGCAGCAACAAGCCACGGAATTAAAGAACGGGTTTAATTAACAACAAGAATCGGCACCTCATTAAGCAGCTGGTTGGAGTTGAAGGCCCTGACTTAGGTGGTCCTCTGTTGGTTCACTTACATCACATTTCATTTCTGTTTGGGTGCCATTTAAAGAAAGAAATGAAGCCATTCAGAGGAACGATGGAGAAATTCAGGGGAACAAATCTTAAGAAAGCAATTCAATTAAAATGAATTCACAAGAAGTTAATCAGCAGCGCAAACAGGGCACTCATTAAAAAAGGGTTAAAATGAAAACCTGCAGCCACAGTGGTCCTCTAGGATTGGAGTTGGCGACCCCTGGTTTAAACCTTAAATATGCCCCTAAAATAGATAGATAGATAGATAGATAGATACTTTATTAATCCCATTGGGATTAATAAAGTATCTATCTATCTATCTATCTATCTATCTATCTATCTATCTATCTATCTATCTATCTATCTATCTATCTATCTATCTATCTATCTAAAACACTTTAATTTTTTATTTCAAATTAAGCTTAATACATTACCTAAAAAAAGAATGTAAAGGTAAACCTGCATACTGCACACTACTGTGCTGCTATGTCTCCCGCAGTGCTAGAATGTAAAATACTGATGTTACCCCTATATGTACTGTAATTCATGCAAACACATTTCCTTTGGTATTCGCTGTTATTTTCTTTGGTATAAGTAGGGTAAATACAGTAATAATTTAATTTAATTTAATAAAAATACAGAAAAATGTATGAGTACTTAGCAATAATGAATGATACTGATTGATGATGATGAATTAGCTGTGCAGTATGATGAAGGTATGTAATGAAGATAATGACTGCACAGCAAAGCAGAGGATTTACAGCTCCTCAGGTGGTGCCTCTTCTTCAGGCGCTTCAGGAGGAGTCGTATCTTCTGATGGGTCTTCTTCTGGTGGGGTTTCGTGCTGGCTTTTCTTGATAGGTTTGAGGAACATTGTGATGGGAAATTGCTGTCATTGTTTCTTCATGGTGGTGAGGAGGGTTTTATATGTCTGAATGGCAGCATCGATGCCATTATTAACTTTGAGAGCCTGAACCATATAGGGATCCCATGCTTCAATCATCCCTTGCAATTCCTTTGCTGTCCTAGTAACCTTGTCTTAAACTTCTTCTGGCGCTTAGGTTCATTGCCAGAAGCCTTAGAAGGTGCAGGGCGTTTGGGCGGCATCTTAGGGCTTTAAGAAGAACAAAATGAAAAACACGAGAACACTCAGTGAAACAATCGAGATAGCGACATGCGGTAAACTCTTATGATGTGGGAATACTGGGCTGCATCTGCCGGAGATGCGTCACAGGGCAGTAGCCAATCAGTAGCAAGGAGAAATGAATAATACTCTCAGATTGGCTACTTTCAAACAGGTGTTTTCACCATCCCAAGCCGCGTTTTCCTCTACGGTTGCTTTGTGTTCTCTCACAGCAGGGGTGGGCAAAGTCATTCCTGGAGGGCCGCAGTGGCTGCAGGTTTTTGTTCCAACCCATTTGCTTAATAAGAAGCATGTATTGCTCAAATAACACGTCTGCTTCATTTTAGTTGTCTCGCTTGTTAAGATTTTGAACCCTTATTGCTTATTTTAGTCTGTAGTGTTATTTTTATTTGCTCCCTATTAGCATTAAGATACAAATTACAAAAGAAACCAGCATTTCTCCATTTAGCTTGTTTCCATTTGCACCTGTGTGTATTTATCTGCACTATTTGGTTTCATTAAATACTTAGAAGGAAAGTGAAGAGAAAAAAGTGAAGCACTGAGAAATACTCATCTGTTTTAGACTACAAATCATTTGGATGATATCCTTAGAAAGGGGAAGAAAATCTAGGATATGAGAATGACTTGAGATGGCAGAGTTAAAGCACTAACAAGCCATGAAATTAAATTATTGGCTAGGATTGTTTTTTAATTAAGCAACTGGGTTGGAACAAAAACTTGCAGCCACTGCAGCCCTCCAGGACTGACTTTGCCCACATGTGCTCTACAGTACTAAAAATGTATACAGTATTATATTTTATATGGAAATTAAGCTGAATTTACGTTAATATTTATGTTACAAAATTAGTAAATTATATTGTTCTTAATAATTTAGCATTAAAATGCATGAAAAATTATATATTGCCATGAAAAAAGCCATAACAAAATTGCGGAGGATATTTGCGTTTTGCGCAAACAATTATTAGTTAGGTTCTAAGGAAAAATCCGCGAACAACTGAGGACGGGAACTCTGAACCACGACTTTGCAGAGGTCGACTGTACATGTTTATTTTCTTTTGTATTTCTTTACGTTTCTGAAATTTCTTCTGCAAAGTGTGACCAGTAAGGGGGTGTTACAGCACCCCAAACACAACTGCAACTACACAAGTCCTGAGTTCAAACAAGTGATTTATTGTGCACAAATATCCTTCACAGTCTTCTTCAAAGGGTGAACAAGCACAGTTATCAGCTTCTCTGTCTCTTTTCTTTCCTTCACTCCTTCTCAGTGAGCTTCGTCCTCATTCACCCAACTCTGATTCACTGCGTAAGGAGAAGCGACTTAGGAAGCTGCCACATTGCATCAAGGAAGCACTTCTGAGTTGTACGGAACCTCCCTAAAGGGAAGAAACCTCCTCTCCACAGCTCCCTCTGGTGGCTCCCACAAGACCCAGCAGGGCTTCCCATTGGAACTGCCATGAAACCCTGCAGGAGTGTATATGGGGACTCACCAGAAAACTGCTGCCACCAGTTGGACTGAAGGAGCAAATGGCCTTCCATTATCAAGGTGCCCCAGCCAGGGTGGGAACCATTCATTCCAGCTGGGATGCCAGCCAATCCTTGTCTTCTATGACAACAGACTAGCTTAGTGTTAGTCCAGGTTTAGATATTTACTCTGGTAAGGTTTCATCTGGTAATAAAGGTGGAAGGGAAATCTCAGAGTCCTTCCCATCATCAGCACCATCTTTCATCTGCACCCTTGGATATCCTAATTTTACAGAAACACCTTTCATCCTTTCATTTTTTGACCCACCAATTAGAGATACTAATTTGGTTTCTGTCAGAGTCCATACTTAATCTACAGTGCATCCAGAAAGTATTCACAACGCATCACTTTTTCCACATTTTTCCTGGAAAGAGGAATGGGCGAAACTGGCCAAGGATAGGTGTGCCAAGCTTGTGGCATCATATTCAAAAAGACTTGAGACTGTAATTGCTGCCAAAGGTGCATCGACAAAGTATTAAGCAAAGGCTGTGAATACTTATGTACATGTGCTTTCTCAATTTTTTTATTTTTAATAAATTTGTGAAAACCTCAAGTAAACTTTTTTCACGTTGTCATTATGGAGTGTTGTGTGTAGAATTCTGAGAAAATAAATGAATTTAATCCATTTTGGAATAAGGCTGTAACATAACAAAATGTGGAAAAAGTGATGCGCTGTGAATACTTTCTGGATGCACTCTATCTATCTATCTATCTATCTATCTATCTATCTATCTATCTATCTATCTATCTATCTATCTATCTATCTATCTATCTATCTATCTATCTATCTATCTATCTATCTATCTATCTATCTATCTATCTATCTATCTATCTAATATTACGCGCTGGTTTTGTGGCATGGTCATTGAAGTATTGGAAGTGGTGTGAATTACAGGAAGAGGATGGGATGCCAAACTATTGAAGAAGCAGGGTGAAGGGGCTGTGATTTAACGTGTTTCCCCCCAATTACTGGGGAATCTGTCAACTGTCTAAAAAGGCAAACATTCGGTAAAATATCACCTGTATTTATAAAATTTATGAGCAATTCCTAATGAGCATGTCTGTTTCACACACAACAGGTATCATTGAACATTCGAGTAAGTATATCATAAATAATTAACGAGGAGCAGCTGCTCAGGAAACAGCATTTTAGTGATACACTATGGGTGGTTTCCTCAGCAGCGAAAGAAAGAAATGAAGTGCCATTCTGGTAAGAACAAAAAGATAAAAACAACTTAGGAAATATTCACAACTTAATTTTCAGGTGCGTTTCATGTCTACTGTTTTGTAAGTTGAAGTATTTTGTTTATTTACTTCATCAAAGAGATATATCTCATTTATGTTTTTAAAATATATTTGTAACAAAGAGTCATATTCAAAAATCATAGTCTGTGGAAGGCAAATAAGGAAGCAGAGGACAGAAGAAAAGTTTGAGTCATTCCGTTTACTGCCAAGGTCCAGAAATCTAAACAAAAATGAATGTGCGGTGGCGCAACAGAAAAGCCATCTCTTAAACCACAATGGCTTCTCAAAATACTCAGCTCTATCAAGCATGTCTGAGTCTGGGAGCACGTTTCATTTGGGATGTGGTTCCTCCAACAGAGACGCCATTGTTTGGGAGCTCTTGGATTTATATCACCTTAAACGAAGGGGGCATGGGATAATGGAGTTGGGGTGTGACTGGGGTGCCATTCTTGTGCAGTTTCTCTGAGCTAAGGAGGAGAAAAGAGATAATATGGTTATTGTTGGCGCCCCCTTTTGTCCCAGTGGCTTATTGCATACTGTATCAGAGCATGGAATGTGATGCTCAAATGCCCATGTATGACAAGTGATAATAGAATATAATATACAGTATATGTGTTAGTAGAATACATAAGATTAATGTTAGAGAGAACTATTGCAGATAAAGTGAAAAACTACCCAAATAGAGCTTTTCAGTATTTTAGCAGTAAAAGTACAGTCAAAAAGGAGGTGAAGTGCATCAGAAATAGTAAATAGGGATTAAAATATACAGACAATTAAATAATAAATGCTCTAAAATTGAGTTGTCTGATCTTTTCACGTGTACGGAAGCAAATAACCTCTTACCAGTACTAAGGAGGCACTGAATGATTTGGAAATCGTAGAGGGAGAAGTGCTGTTTAGATTAAATAAGCTAAAATCAAACAAATCACCAGGAGCAAATAACATTTATCCTCAAATGCTTAAGGAAGTTAGCAAGTTCATATATAAACCCTTGATGCATATTTTTCAGAAGTCACAGTGCACTAGGGAATTTCTTAAGGATTGGAAAATAACAAAAATTATTCAGTTATTCAAAAAGGGTGATATTGGACAGATAAAAGTAATTACAGTCCAGTAGGCTTAATGTGCATCACAGGTAAATTAATGGAAAGAATTATTAAGAATAAGTTTGAACAACGCTTGGTAAGAACAGGAGTTTTTCTGAACAGTCAGCATAGGTTCAAAAGTGGTAGGTCCTTTTTTACCAACATGCTGGAATTCTATTAGGAAGTAACAAAAGGATATGATCAAAGTAGAAATATGATATTATTTATCTTGACTTTCAAAAAACATTTGATAAGGTGCCACATTAGAGGTGGGGCATCAAACTAAAAGAAGTGGGAGTTCAGGGTGTGGTATGTAGGTGGGTGCAGAATTGGCTCAGTCCCAGGACGTAGAGGGTTATGGTGTGAGAAACCTTATCAGAATTGGCTGATGTTAAGACTGGTGTCCCACAGGGGTCAGTGCTAGGGCCACTGCTATTTTTAATAGATATAAATGATTTGGATAGGAATATATGGAACAAGCTGGCTTAGTATGCAGATGATACCAAGCTAGATAGAATAGCAGAAAATATATCTGCATCATTACAGAGGGGCTTGGGCAGAAGACAGGCTTGAGGAGATTTATGGCAGGTAAAATTTAATGTTAGAAAATGTAAAGTATTACACGTAGGAAGTAAAAATGTGAGATTTGAATACACAATGAGAGGACAGAAACTTGAAAGCGCTGCTTACGAGAAGGTTTTAAGATTTATAGTGGATTCAGCACTATCAACTGTGAGACATTGTTCAGAAGCTATTATTAAGGGTAGCAGAATGTTAAGTTACATAGCACCTTGATGTGCAGAGTACAAGTCCAAGGAGGTTCTGCTCAAGCCGTATAATTCACTGGTGAGGCCTCATCTGGAGTACTTGGTCTCCAGGCTACAAAAAGGACATAGCAGCCATAAAAAAAAGTCCAGAGAAGAGCGACTAGGCTGATTCCAGGACATAGCAGTGCTAGAAAAACTTAGAGGCAAGAGCAAGTAGGCTCATTCTGGGGCTACAGGGGATGAATTATGAGGAAAGATTAAAAGAGCTGAGCCTTTTCAGTTTAAGCAAAAGATAATTAAGAGGAGACATTACAGGAGTGTCTAAAACTTTGAAGGAAATTAGTACAGTGGATAAAGATTGTTACTTTAAGAACACAAGGACATTGTTGGTAACTTGTTAAGGGTAAATCTCACATGAGTATTATGTTTTTCTTCACACAGAGAACTACAGACACAAGAAATAAACTACCAAGTAGTGTGGTAGACAGTAAAACAAAAACACGGGGACACATTTGGATCCTTTTTATGGGTAAATTTCACATAAACATTAGAAAGTTTGTCTTTACACAGAGAACCATAGACACTTGGAATAAGCTACCAAGTAGTGTGGTAGGCAGTAAGACTTTAGGGGATTTCAAAATTAGACTTGATGTTATTTTGGAGGAATGAGGTTGATAGGATGGGTGAGATTTGTTGGCCTGAATGGCCTGTTCTTGTCAAAGTTTTTCTGATGTTGTGACGTTTCTAATAATATTATACAGCATCATCTAGATAAAACCTGGGCCAGCATAAGCGTATGATGACTGAAATAGCTTTAACAGATTCCAGATTCCAATCAGTTGCCATAATAATTACATCAACTGATATACTGTTATTAGTTGTTGGTAATAGGTCATTTATGGCTAACTGTTTTTCATATTTCTTTGACATAACATTTTTGAAAGAAGTACTCGATGGAGAGCGCTGATGAACAGGCAGCCTGTCCAGGGTTTGTTCCTGCCTTGTGCCCTATACTAGCTGGGATAGGCTCCAGCACACTGCATGACCCTGTTCAGGACTAAGTGGGTTAGAAAATGACTGACTAACTGACTTAATAGAGAACTGAAACTGACCTGTGTGCACACAAACACTCAGTGTGATGTTGAATTCATGGGCTGCATGCAACTCTGCTGCCGTTTCCATTTGGGGTTTGTTTTGATGTCAAGAGTGGCTTTTGAACAGGTTTAAAAGGAAACAGATGCAATTTGAAATTTAGATAAATTAGATATAGTAAATTAATCAGTAATTGGGGTCGGAAAATATTTCCCTCTTTCAAAACAGACTGTGCTTTTTATACAGTATGTAAGATTTTCACATTTTAATAAAATGCATAGCACACTCTGTTTGAGACATCTCAATGAAAATGGTCATACAGATGGAGTTATGGACATGATGACAAAGACAGGTACATTTTATGTGAATACAACTAATTAATAAAAAAGGCCCTGTAACCCTCAATTTTAAAGGTGGGATTAATTAAAATGACAAACAACAGCACAGTAGCCTCGGCTCCTACCAGATGCTCGGCTCAAATCAAAGACCAGACTGATACAGTAATTCACCAGGTTTCTATGCTCACTTCCTCAGAAGCTTAAAGGGGAAATCTTATGTGTCCAATGCTCTGTAGACAAGACCAAGAAGTCGTAGTAGCTGGAGATCTACAGTAGCTAGGAAAACAGTGCAAGCGTCTAATACTGACAGCTGCTAATTTGAGCTTCTATCAAGCTAATATTACTGTGTGAGTGAGAGCACCGTACTTTGGCACAGGGTGGACCACCAAGGTGGGCTCCGCTGCCTCAACCTGACACAGACACACACAGAGGCACAACTTTAAAGCACACAGAACTTTTATTTTTCCTTTTCTCTTGTGGGAAACGCCTTCCCCATTCCCCACAAGTATAACACAGTCTCAAAAGCATGCAGCACAACACAAATCTCTTCGCTTTCCTTCTCTTTTCCTCCTCCACTCCTCCTTGGCAAGCTTTGCCTCCATCCTCCTATCTCTGGCTTCCGGCTGGCCCCTTTTATAAGGCACCCGGAAGTGCTCCAGGTGCTCATTGATGCATCTCCGGCAGCACTTCCAGGTGTGGTGGAAGAGCTGCCCTCCAGGGCTCAGCAGTAGCTGCAGCACCCCCTGGTGGTGCCCCCGTATTACAAGAGGGCGGCATCCAACTCCAATTCCCATGGAGCCCTGTGGGAGTCTCAGGTGCCACTGAAACCCATGGGGGCTGCCACCTAGCGCTCTGGGGGAGGAACTGCTCTGGATATGCTCTCTCCCACGGTCCTTCCAGTGTGGTATCGTCCCAGCTGGGCAAGGACCCCAGCCATATGCCACAACAGAAAGAACACTTGTGAACCCCTTGGCACATATGTGTATCAGAGGATCACCGAGAGGGGGTGTTGTTGCTAACTGTCTTGTCTTCTTCTTTGTCCACCTTGCCCAGTGATGGCAACTAACTCGGCCCCTTCTGGTCCCTGGGCTATAAGAATACAACATCCTGGGAGGAGGTGTCACTTCTGTCCAAAGCGACCACAGCAAATGTGCTCCATATCTTTCAGACAGCAGACAAGAAAGCCTAACTAACACCCGCCACATTATTCTGGTGGCAACAGTTTTTGTTTCCTTTTATGCCATCAGGCGTCACTTTGATTGGACTGATAAATAAATGCAGATGGCCATGTTGGTACCCTAAAATTTATTTTTCTTTTCATTCCTTCTGATGACCACAACTTTCTCAGTGAAAATACAACAGGCATAATATTTCAAGCAAAATAAGCTGAAGCTTAACTGGTAGAATTAGTTTTCTTTTATACATTATTCTCATTATTAATGTCACAAATAAACATATTGGCATTTGAAATATGCAATATGAAGAATAAAGGAGATAGAACAAATATAGCAAAACAGATCACAGAATGGCATTCTGACATACTTTAATTGACAAGTATGGTAATGATGAAGCCATGAACACTGACTTAATCCAGTGGGACAGGACCCTTTGTATACCTAAAGGATGTTCTTGGGTTTATTGTTTATTTGAGAAAACATTAAGCCTTGTAATTCACTAACTGAAACTTGTTTTTTTTTTTTATTTTCACATGCTCATGACACAGTAACATGAGTGGCATGATGCAGTGACGTTCAATTGGGCAGGGGGTCAGGTGGTAGGGGGTCCTCGCCTGAAATTTCAAGAGGCACCAGTATAGCGTAACTACTCATTGCTACACTAATAATTGGTGTACCCTAAATTAAAATTGAAAGAGCACTGGTTCTTAAACTTACTTCAGGAGAATGTGCAGATCCCATGTGTGATCCCATGACGTTGAACTATAAAATGCTTGAAAATCATACTGAGCAGTGCTTACAAATCAAGAGTACTCTCGAGTCCTTCATCAAGGATGTCAAAGTCAAATTTTTCTTTAGAAACTGACTCAAGCTTTGAGCTTATTGATGTGTAAAGTTGAGCTATTGCATGCACAGTAGATTTGTTGCCATTTATGCACAGCTGTGACGTGTAGTACGAATGACCAATCATAGACAACTATACGTCATTGGAATGCTCTGAACCTCAGCTATCCAATGGTAATGAGCCTTTCACTGTATGTGGCTCGACATAGGTGGGATATTTTATAAAAGCAGAGTAACTCAGCGGGGACGCTTTGCTCACTTCAAGGGAATCCGTGTGCAAATCACATATTTAAACAATGAATGAGAGCAGACAACATGGAAATGGAAACTTATGAGTTATTTGCAAGAGGACACCTTTGGATATGTGAAAATACTATTATTGCTTTTGATTGACTTGTGTGTTTATTGCATTGTACACAAACAACTCTGAAATATGGAGGTGTCATAGCAGTGTGACAGACACCCTTTGAATAAGTGGTTAAACTTATACAGTAGAACCTCTGGTTACGAATGTTTCTGAACACATACAAATCAGGTTACGATCAAAAAGTTTGCCAAAATTTTACATCTGTTCACGACCACACGCTCTGGTGGCAAACAAAAACACTGGCGGTCAGTTTTTCTACGCGCGTTCGTATGCGCCAATGATTTGCCATTCTCCGTTTCCCATTGACTTTTGTTTGCGTATACAGGGCCTAACAAAGCAGCTGATGTTGCCAAAGGAGTTATAATGTTAACCAAGCAGAAGCCTCAAGTGCTGGAAGAGGTGGAAAATCTGTTGCTAGTGTGGTTAAACGAGAAGCAACTTGCAGGAGATAGCGTAAGCGAGCCAATCATATGCGAGAAAGCCAGGAAGATTCATGGTGATTTGCTGAAAAAAAATCCTTCTTCGAGTGCAAAGGTGAGGAATCTAAAGCCAGTAGAGGATGGCTTGAAAAGTTTCGCAAGAGAAGTGGCATTTAATTTTTTTCCCTGTGCTTAAAACTCAAAAAAGTGTTTACAGTGAGCGGTTCATAAGTGTCTAGCGTGAACTCTTCTTACAATGTTAGTTTTCTCTGTTGTTCAAGGTTTTCTCAGTGTTATTCAATGCTTTTACATTTAGTTTACTATTACACTGTTTATTTTATGGTATAATTAACTATTTTTGTGCATAAAAAATATATATTTACATACAGTTCGTACGATCTGGAATGGATTAATTGTATTTACATACAATCTTATGGGGAAATTACATTGGGGTCGCAATCAAATCGGGTTGCGTCCAAAGTTTAGGAACGAATTACGGTCGTGACCAGAGGTACCACTGTATCTGTCAGGCTCAGCTGCACTTTTCCAGGTTTACTTACACGATTTTCCATTTTTTTTTCTATAGGTTCTGACATCTTGGCTTGGCTTATGAACCGTTTACAAATCTCGGATGAAGGTAGGTAAGCAAATAGCTTCAATTCATGTTAGCTAAATGAGGACAAAGAGAGCGGTTGGGAGCATGAGTTGATTTTACAGCACGTTTCTGCACCCACCACACAATAAAATGCCTGGATTGGGATCTGAGTTCAGCCGTGCAACAGGTGACACCTCAGCACCACATTGGAACAGTGGGAGGTTTTTTTACAGTGGCTGGAGTGCCAGTCCTGCCATCAAGTCGCAAGGTTTCCCTGCAAGATGGAGGACCTGCTTGCAGGTTAACGTCTTACCCAGGATGAAGCAATTGCAGGTTAAGGGCCATGCTCAAGGGCCCAATGGAGCAGAGGCTCTTCTGCTGTTTACGGGATTTGAACTGGCAACCTTCCAATTACTGGCACAGATCCCTAGCCTCAGAGCCACCACTCCACCTCAGTGTGGGCATAATACTTGTTTCATAGTGTTAAAAGATGTGCTGTCAGGAATCCAGGGGCCATGGAAAAGAAAATATCACCCTGATTAGGAGAAAATCAAGCAACAGGATGAAGGGCTGGGTACCCAAACTGGTTTTATTTGGGGTTATTCCTGAGATGACTACTCTTATTCCTTTAAGAATATTGGCACAGTTGTGGCCCAAGTTTGACACTTCAATATAAAGGAGATGCAGTAATGTCTGGACCTAACATTGTGAAATTAGGACTTCTGGTTTTGTCCTATGAAGACAGAATGTTGCAGAAATCTGAGATCCCCCATTCTTAGTGAAAGCTTGCTAGTCATTGGCAGGGAAATGAATGTGGCCACCACTGTAAAAAATAGATGAGGAAATTTGATTATTTTTAGAGGGACACAAAAACTATTAAGAACAACATCCATCTGTTTGTATCCTATACGCAGATATGTGCCTAAAAAGTAAAATATTTTCTGTCTAAATGATTACAGGCCAGTGGCACAGACCTCTGTAATAATAAAAAGTACATTTGAATGTTGGATTATTCAGCATCGCAAATCTGTCACAAATTCTCTCGCTGATCCACTACAGTTTGTTTACCATGCCAGAACTTCACTTTGCGGTGCAATGGCCAAGGCTCCTCATTATATGTTTGAGCATTTAACACTTTAATGATGACTCACTCCGATCCTGCGGTTATAATAAGTGGTGAGTTCAAGTGTGTGACTTTGAAATTAAACATTACAATTTTCTATCAGTTTGTGTCTTGTTCCACT
Source organism: Erpetoichthys calabaricus (assembly GCF_900747795.2). Classification (NCBI taxonomy): domain Eukaryota; kingdom Metazoa; phylum Chordata; class Cladistia; order Polypteriformes; family Polypteridae; genus Erpetoichthys; species Erpetoichthys calabaricus. Next base: position 29,999,319 of record NC_041407.2, read on the forward strand.
CGAGGAAATAACAAGCTGGACCTGCTGTATTCAAATGTTAAAGATGCCTTTAAGTGTAACCTACTGGCACCTTTGGGCAGATCTGACCACAACCTGATTCACAGTGGAACTATATAAGAAAGTGCAGAACAGTATGTTCTTCTTTAGGAGATTGCCTTCCTTTAAGTGGGAAATGTTATCTTTCATATCCTCTACAACTCTGTAATGGCCAGTGTGATTTTCTACGCTGTGGTATGCTGGGCTGGTAACATCACTTCAAGAGAGGCCCACCAAATCAACAAGCTAATTAAAAGGGCAGGCTCTGTTATAGAACACTCTGGACTCCCTTTGGGCCGTAGCAAAGGAGGGAATTAAAACAAAACTGATTGCCATTATGAACAATGCTGCACATCCTCTCTTTAGCACATTAACACTTAGGACTTTCATCTGCCGAGTTATTGATCAGACGTGTGTCAAAAAAGGCTACGGGAACTCTTTAATCCCAACAGCAAAACATCTGTAAAATGTCTTACTGAGACTGGGACTGCCAAGTCAGAACTTTTCTTTTCTTTCTTTTTAATTTTTCTTCCTTTTTAGTCAATCTGGATACTGTGGACAAATAAAGATCTATCTATCTATCTATCTATCTATCTATCTATCTATCTATCTATCTATCTATCTATCTATCTATCTATCTATCTATCTATCTATCTATCTATCTATCTATCTATCTATCTATCTATCTATCTATCTGAGACTGTCCAGTTACTTATGCCAGGATGCCAGGATTTAACACAATCATACCAGGGCCTATCCATAGCAAACGTCTCCATTTAATGTGGCCTGTGCACATGTCTCTGGACCTCTGACTTTCTAAGGAGCAGACAGGGCCTCTGACCCTGAGCACCGGATCCCCTCAGAGATGTTTTCTATCTTCTTTCCTTTTCTCTTTCTACACCAATGACTGCACCTCCATTGACCCATCTATTAAACTGCTGAACGCCCTGATTGGCCTGATCATAGAGGAGGATGAGGTGCCACATCAGACAGAGGTGGATCAGCTGGCAAGTTGGTAGACACTCAACAAGCTTAACTTGAATTCCTTGAAAACAGTAAAAATGATTGTGGATTTTAGGAGATGCTCCTCACCTCCTCCTACTCTTATTATAAACGGTGTCACAGTGGAGTCATTTAAATATCTTTGCACCACTATCTGCCACTGGGATTAAACTGGGATGAAAACATAACTGATCTTATCCAGAAAGCTCAATTGTGTAAGTTTTTTCTCCTTCAACTTCAAAAGTTTAACATGTCCCAATCTGTGCTTGGTGCCCTTTTATAGCGCTGTTACTGAAAGCATCCTCCCTTTCTCCATAACAGTCTGTTATGGCAATGCATCTGCTCTCTTGAAACAGAAAGTGCAGAGTATTATTTGGACAGCTTGAAAAGACTGTAGGCCTGAAACTGGACTCCATCGAGGTCCTGTACACATCACGAGTCAGGAAACAAACTGGAAATGTAAGCAAAGACTTGAGCTACCTTGGCAGCCATCTCTTTAAGGCATTACCATCAAGGACTTGTTACGGGTCACTAAAGGCAAGAACTATTAGACAAAGAGTTTCTTTATGACTGCAGTCACTGATTCATCTTTCTTTTTCTGATTCCTAAACCCCTTCATTCAATCTATTTTGTGTTTATTTTATAAGGACTTAGTAGATATATTACAGGGCAGGAGTTCAGCTCTACATTACTACATATTTCCTGATATATTTGTGTGTTTTGTGCAATATATTTTTCACTATTGCTGTATATAATGTTGTGATGGTGTCTTGTATTGCATGTTGTGTCGTATTTACCTTGTTATGTGTGTGGATGTAACACCAAGAGAAATTCATAGCAACTATGTTGCTTGGCAATAAAGTTCAAGTTCCCTCTTCAAAATTGATATTCAGTGTTACAAAGATCCACAATTTGGTGGTCATTACCTAGTCTTTATCCTGGCTTGATATTCTTTTACTCCACATGTCCATTGCTCCTCAGGTCAAGTGAGCACAAGAGTCATTTCCTCCATGCAAATTATCCTCATGAATATAGACAAGCTTAAATGTTATTTTATTTATTTACAATTATTGCTTAATATTATTACCATTTTACAGTCCCTTTTTGTGCAGTTTTTTAAAGGGGAAATGGAGAAGTCAGTTGACATGACTGAACTAGTTAGACAACGAAAAGGAAACACAAAGGATGCAGTTAAAATGTACTGAATCTCTTACTCATTCCAGAGGCTCAAAACCTTGGCAATCAGGTGGTCCAGCATGGCTATATTTATCCTCTGCAAGAGCCAAAGAATCTCCTTCTCCGTCCAGATGGCAGTCTCTACCGGTTTCAGGTGAGTGGTACATGCGTCTCCCTTTACTCCTTTCTGTTTGTGATGCCATGTTGAGTATTAGACAATTTTATCTGGTCTTCTTCAAAGATTATCAGAGTTATAATGCAGTTTATAATGGCCAGTGCAGTTACATACATATAATATATTCATTTTGCTTACAGTCAACTTCTCCTCATGGGGTTGCTGTGGGAATGTGTTGAACTGGACAAGCCAGGCTATCCCATGCTTACCAACTTTTTGTAGCTCACTTTAATGTAAAACAAACTTACCATACAAAGTGATACAAAATTAACCACATATTATAAAAAACATATTATAAAAACAGAAAGGGTGACTGTGGTGAAAAGAATAAAGGGTGCTGTATGTATGGTTGTCTTTCAGTATTTCTGAAAAATATTTTTTAAGCATCCTATCTATATATATGTTTATCTCTCCGCCTCTCCGTGGTTATCTGAGGTAATGGCAGTCTCAGCAAAATAAATGATGGAGTACCAACCTGGCCGTCCCCATTTACTACAACGATAAAATGAAAAAACAAACGCTTGAGGGCATCAAAATGGAACAAAAACAACAGCCTTCAATAACACAAGGTATAATAATACACAGGTTTTCTTCATGTTATAAAGGAGCTTCTTCTCTCTCTGGTCTCTCCGTCATGAAGTGACGCCTGCTTCTGGATGGTTGTGTTTTTATGGCTCAGGGATGTGAAGGGGTGGAGTCATTTGCCCTCACTGGGCGGTTTCTCAGTACTGTGGAGGAAGAGAAAGGTAACATAGTTAGTGGCAGTGCCTCCTCTCTGTCCAGTCTGGCGCACGTGCGTGACTATATATATATGTGCGCATGTTAAAGTTGTCTGTGAAAGGCTCCCTGTTTAGACACAGCTGCCAGTCGTGAACTGGGTGCTTCGTCGCACAGCATTATGATTTTTTATAAGGGAAACAAAATTACAAAACAAAACCCTTGGACATTGATTCGATAGGAACGGCCTACTCGGAATCACTGTCCGTATAGTAATTATGTGGTGGTGGAGGAGCATTTCTGCTTCTCTCCATTCACAGTCCATCTCGTTTTCATGACGCTGTCGTTTCCTCTCACGATCTCTTCTCAACCTTTCTCCAATCTCGCAGGTTGCTTTGTGGCAATCCAAAGAGTAAGGAAGAACCAATGCTTCTTTCTTGAACTCCAAACGCCGACTGATGGAAAATCCCAGAAGTGTGTCCAACTTATATACTCTGACTGCCGACTCCAAGAAGTGGGTGAACATTCGATTTGGACGAAGTGCTGCCAACGACGGTCGATAGAAACACAAAAAACCACAGTCTCGACAACAAAGCAGGTGTCGACGCCAGATCTAAACACAAAGAGTGGTGTCGACGCCAGATCTAAACACAAAGAGTGGTATCGACAGTGTTTGTAAACAAAAGTAACAACCAAGGTGTTGTGTATTCAGCCAGTACAAACAGCACGTAGTCTCCTTTAGTTCAATCCTCTTTAATCACCACACTCCAACCTCATCCAACGATCCTCCCCCTCACTTCCTCTCCTCCTCCATCACTACTGCCCTCTACTGAACACAGCAGGAACACCACACAAGGCAGTGAATTCGCGGACAAACAAAGATCAAGATCCAAATGAAGATTATATATAAAGATATATACAGGGGGATTCACTTGAAAGAGGCCCCAAATATTCTGTTGTAACTCCCATTAAGATGAAGCAATCTTAACCAAAAAAATACGCTATATACTTTGACGTATGTGTAATCGATTGCATTACATGCGATGCTGGAAGTGGTTTCAGTTTTCTGCCAGACACATTTCGAAGCGGTGCTCCATGTTCCTGAATGTATTGGCAAGCATCTTGTGGGGAACAGTAGCAATTTCACATTGGATGTTTTCCGTCAAGTCTTCCACAGTGTGAGGCTTGTTCTGATAGACTTTTCCTTTGAGAATACCCCAAAGGAAGAAGTCTGGTGGCGTCAGATCTGGCATGCAGACAAGATATTACACTTCACCAGCAACCACCCGGTATCTCATAAACGGAGCTGTGTTAAAACTCTATTCAGAAGAGTCCACACCCATTGTAATATGAAGGAAACAAAAATGAATGAGAGACGCTATCTCTTCCACCTTTTCACTTCAAACGGGTACTCAAAAACATTCATTAATCGGAGCTTACACAGAAGACGCCAAAAAACTCAGCAAACAATTGAATTGAATCAGAACCTCCACCCCACCTGGCACTCACTCCCTTATCACCACAAGGTGTCTGAAGGTACAGCGCGCATCCTGGCTAAGTCAGGCGTCAGAATAGCACACAAACCCATGAACAATCTTTGCACGGTCCTGTTTAATGCTAAAAACAAGAAATCGATAGCAGAAACATGAAACGCAGTTTATAGCATTCCATGCAGTTCTTGCTCAGCGGTATACATAGGACAAACTTCAAAAAGAATCGCAACACGTATACAGGAACATCGCAATGCCGTCAGAAGAAAGGACTCACTTTCATTGATCTACACGCATACTAAATCAACAGGACATACATTTAACTGGGACAATGTACAAGTCAAATTTAAGGCCAATACTAAAAGTGCCAGAGAGCTGGCCGAATCTTGGCTATCAAATGAGAACGCCATCAACAGACACTTGGACATAAATCCAGCATATGCAAACTTAAGAAGAACATGTTCATAATAAATAAACTGTACACCCAATACCCCCCCCCCCCCCCCCATCACACTGACTTAGCCACCACCCCCTCCACGTAATGTTTGCTATATATTGCCTTTGATTCTTGTAAGTCTAAGCATTATTCTCTGATGAAGACCCCTGGCAGGGGTTGAAAGCTCAGGAATAAAAACTACTTTATGATACGTGATTCATTTTTTCTTCCTTTGTAGATCTCCAACTGCTAATATGCAAACCTTATCACAGACCTTCTCTTCCATATATATACAGTATATATATATACACTGTAAGAATGATGCTATATAGTGCCCGACCCGACACAAATTGAACACAGGAGGCACATGTAAAATAAAACAATTATTTATTTTTCTTCATCTGGAGGGCATGTCTTCCCCGTACTCCCTCCAGCTACAACACAGTCCCAAGCACAGTATACAGTTAACACAAAGCACTTATACTCCTCTCTCTGGCACCACCACTCCTCCCTGGCAACCTCGTCCTCTTCCTCCTCATTCTGGCTCCTGAGTAGTGGTCGCTGGCTCCCTTTTATTGGGTACCCAGAAGTGCTCCAGGTGCTTGATTGGCAACATCCGGCTGCACTTCCGAGTGTGGCAAAACCAGTGCCCAAAAGGGGCCAGCAGCTCCTGCTGCAGCACCCCCTGGCGGTGCCTACAGAAGCCCACAGAGCTGCATAGAACTCCAACCCCCATGAGGCCCTGGGGGAGTCCAAGGCACCGCTGCAACCCAGGGAGGCTGCCATCTAGTGTCCGGGGGAGATACAGGGCTTCCCACCCTTGTCCCCCTGGCAGATGTGGTGAAGGGGTGTCCTAGCCAGGCATGGACCCCCGCCATCCGTCACAACACACATACAGAGAGAGAGAATTACTGTGGAAAAGTCTTTCATTTGACAAAAGATGCTGTAAAGTAGTAATGCTTTCAAAAATAATGCCTTGAATAACTTTTATTAATTGGTAAACTTTTTATAAAGTACCGTAAAGAGAAAAACAAAAAACAAATGAAATCAGTATTTGTTTCTTTAAGGACATTCAGATATGTATATTATTGTATTGCTTTAGAATAAGGAATGTCTGAAACTGTACAATACACTCTTCTATTCACACACGAATACAGAAGACCATTAAATAACCACTTAAAGCAAATATTTTTGTGATCTATCTAAAGTGCATAAACATTTTGCAAAGTACTTTATATTTAATAATATTTACATGCCCACTTGTACTGTATATAAATGACATTCACCCAGCGTGAATGTGATCATTAGGCTATGATCCATATAGTATAGAGGCATGCCATAAACACAACTCATAATCAGGACAGACACATTTTTGATTGTTTTTCCTGTTCATACCTAAGCAGATATATCAGTTTTCATGGGCTAAACAGTCACCTGTGTAGTTTCCAATCCACTAGTCGGCAGCTTAAAGAGGACAGTTAAGTTTACAGGTCATGATGTGCAGTATATCAACAACAGAAGATCAGCCTACCAGGCGCACTACAGGATTAGGAACTCAAGACCCCAGAAATGTGGCTAAGCATTTTAAACTCCAGGATTGCAGGTTTAATCTCCTCCACTGACTCACTGTGACCCCACTGAGTGTGTGATTAATACAGTATACTGTATGTAAACTATTGCATTGAATGTATAAAATACTTTTTTGTGGTATTCACTACATGTTCTCACTGTGCCTGTGTGGATGATTTTCCTTGGTTGTTTTTTGCTTCTCAATTCATAAAATTCATGCAGGTTAAGGTAACTGGTAACTCTAAACTAGTCGTCAGTGTTCCTTTGATAGATGGTGACAGTTGCTTTGCAGTCTGTGGTGTCATGATAAAGCACTTGCACTGTGACACTGAAGTGGGTATGAAAATGGATCTGAAAAAGAGTGGATGGTTAATTTAATATCTGGTCACTTCAACTGACCATAGCCATTTTGAAATGTTAATTTGGCTCAGGGGCATATTGACATTTAGGAGTACAATTGAGGAAAGGTGGAAAGAAAGTAAAAGGAAAGTGAGTCATCTATCCAGACAGACAGACAGACAGACAGACAGACAGACAGACAGACAGACAGACAGACAGACAGACAGACAGATAGATAGATAGATAGATAGATAGATAGATAGATAGATAGATAGATAGATAGATAGATAGATAGATAGACTTTATTAATCCCATGGGGAAATTCGGATACATACAGCAGCAGAAACATAAAAAACAAAGATACATATTCATGAGAGAAATAATGCACACAATCTATCAATCAATTGATAAATAAATACATTGAAATAAATAAATGCATATTATGCAGTGTGATATATGGCCGGCCGTTCATCCCGGCCAATACCCCCAGGCCGCCAGGTGGAGCCCTCCCTGCAGCATGGAGGTGCCCCAAATGCCAGCAGGGAATTATGGACATTGGAGTTTTCCTTTACAGCCCTGCTGGATACCACGGGGGCTGCTAGAAGGCACTGCAGGGAGGAGCAGCGACTATTTGCCCTTACGCCTTGAAAGTAGTCACATGGGCAAGAGGAATGACGTGCTTCCGGGATGAAGAAGAGGACTTTTTATCTGACCCGGAAGTGATAAGGAGTCACATGGACTGAAGGCTGGGAAACACTTCCGGGTCAGGGACTATAAAAGACTCTGAGAAACACCAGAGCGTTGAGCTGAGCTGGGTGGAAGGGTGGCAACGCATCTGTGAGAGTGGAGGATTGATTAGTGTATTGTTTATTATTGTAGTGTTTATTGAAGTATAGTGGAGGTGGAAGTGCTTTGTGCACATAATTATTATAATAAATTCAATATTTGGATTTTACCTGGTGTCTGGCGTGGTGACCAAGGGTTCAAGGGAGCGATAGCGCCCCCTATCTGTCACAGCAGATAATTCAAAATGGACTTAATGAGTACATCAGGAGGAAACATTGCATTCTGCAAAAGTGCTTATTAGTATTAGAATGAGTAGAATGAGTCTGTGGCTAAAAGTACTCCTGGAGGGGATGGAGGGGATTTTTAATAATGACATCCAATTTTGCTGCAATACTCTTTTCCACCACAGCTTCTAGTGGTTAACCTTGTGATAGAGCAGGCTTACCTGATAAATTTGTTCAGGTGTTGTGCTTCTTTCAAGCTCAAGTTGCTTTCCCAAGAGACCACATCATGGAGCACCACACTGGCTACTATGGACTGGTAGAACATTTCCAGCAGCTTGCTACAAACATCAAAAGACCTGAGTCTCCTTAGCAAGTAAAATTTGGTCTAGTCCTTCTTGTACAGCGCCACTGTGTTGTCAGACCAGTCCAGTTTTTTGTTTATGTGAACCCTCAGGTACTTGTGACTGTGCACCACTTCCATGTCCTCCCTATGAATTGTGACTGACGTCAACCATCAACTTTTTTATCTTGCTGATGGATAGATAGATAGATAGATAGATAGATAGATAGATAGATAGATAGATAGATAGATAGATAGATAGATAGATAGATAGATAGATAGATAGATAGATAGATAGATAGATAGATAGATAGAATGCTCTTTATTTTTCCACAAATATACACAAGAATTCAAAATATCGTCTATATATAGACAAGAGAACAAAGATAAAGAGATAAAGGCTCAGTGTCTAACTATATGAAAGTGCTAAGAGTAACACCTTGGGCTGTTCGCCACCTTTGTCACAGACCTGCCAGGCTTTAAATGTCACTCCCCTTCAACAACATAGCCTGTGCATAGCTGTGACTGTACTACTTGTTAACTTTTTCACCCACTCTTAATCTTCCTTTCTATACAGACTCCTTACTTTTGGCCAACACAACACTGGCCAGCTGAAGAGACAGACTATGGTGAGTACACAACAACACAAAACCTAAACTGTTAAGTGCTTGAATAAGAATTCTAAAAGTCATTCCCCTATTGGTGATTCAACATTTTATCTCAATGGCACCAGTATATTGGTTATGCCAGTTGGATTTAGACAAAGGAAAGCTGATGTCTGCGTAGTTAAAACAATCACTGGAGAAAGTTTACCACAGATGGCATGGTGGCATAGACTTTAGTGTTGTTGCTTCGCTGCTCAAGGAACCTGAATTTAAAATTGGGGGTCTGTTTAATGTTCATGTAGAGTCTACACATTCTTTTCATGGTCATACAGATTTTCTCCAACTACTGTAGTTTCTCTCCTAATGATGTGCATGTTATGTTTATTGGTAAGTCTGATTCATACAGTATATGAATGAATGTGGGAGTGTGTGGTACAGCCTGAATTTGTTCTTTCTAGACAATAAGCCCAGCACTGCTTGGATAGGCACCAGCAACCTAGAAATAGAATAAGTAGGTGAGGAAAATTGATGCATGCCACAAAATACACATTTGTACCTCCATAAGGTGCTTAAGGACATATGATTTAATTTTGTGATCTCTCTGTGTTCCCCATTGGTCTCCTATGCATTCCAAATTTGTTCCTCTTCCTAGATCACGGGTGTCGAACTCCGGTCCTGGAGGGCCGCAGTGGCTGCAGGTTTTCATTCTAGCCATCTTCTTCATTAGCAGCCAAACAATGAGACACAAACCAAGCCACCACATGACCAGCTCACCTGTGCCCGTCACGCAATATCTGAAAATAAAGAAAAGTGATGGTTTTGGTAATGTTGATCTCTCAGGTCACCAAAACATCTTGACGGTGTTCTTAGAAAAAACAGAAAAATCAGCAGGTTTGGAAACGTCTGCTGTGGCAGAATAAGAGCAGCAACAAGTTATGGAATTTAAATAACGGGTTTAATTAACAGCAAGTATCAGCTTCTCATTAAGAGATTGGTTGGAGTTTGAAATCCCACTTTAGCTGGTCATCTGTTGGCTCGTTTCACGTCTCATTTCTGTTTGGCTACCATTTAATGAAGAAACAAATCAATTCAGAAGACTGAATCCTTAAAAACAGGGCTATTAAAATGATGGGAAAAGAAGCTAATTAGCAGTGAAAACTGATCATGGATTAGGAAAAGGGTGAGAATGAAAACCTGCAGCCACTGCGGCCCTCCAGGCCCGGAGTTTGACACCCCTGTCCTAGATGTTAATACTGTATAATTTGAGCCTTCTTTTCTTCTCTGATTTGACCTCTTTAAGGAAAACATATTTATATCTTTTTTCTCTTTCAGCAATTTACCTTGCAAAGAAAAACATTCGGAAGAAAGGAATATTGGAAGATTATGAAAAGGTATTAAAGAAAAAACAACTTTCATAACTGTCAAAATGAGAGGTAGTCATACACAAGAAAATTCACATGTGCTCTGGGGCTCACAGGCTCCGGCCCAGGTTGGTGTTTGGGTCACTGGGAAATCAGTAACTGAGAAAGGAATCAGAGGAGGTTGAAAACTGAAGGAGGCACAGACAGGATAAAGATTAAAATATTCCATACATCCATCCATCCATTTTCCAACCCGCTGAATCCGAACACAGGGTCACGGGGGTCTGCTGGAGCCAATCCCAGCCAACACAGGGCACAAGGCAGGAACCAATCCTGGGCAGGGTGCCAACCCACCACAAGATTAAAATATTTTTTCAGAATATTAGAACAATCTAGACGAGAACAGGCCATTCAGCCAAACAAAGCTAGATGTTCTCATCCATTTAATTCTTCTAAAATAATGTCAAGTCAAGTTTTGAAGGCCCCTAAAGTCCTGTCTACCACACTACTTGGTAGCGTATATGCTTATGGTTCTCTGTGTAAAGAAAAACTTCCTAATGTTTGTGCAAAATTTACCCTTAACAAGTTTCAGTTTTGTATTTTAAATAACAGTCTTGATCCACTGTACTAATTCCTTTCATGATTTTAAACACTTCAATCATGTCTCCTCTTAAACTTCTTTTGTGTAAACTGAAAAGGCTCAGCTCTTTTAGTCTTTCCTCATAATTCATCCTTTGTAGCCCTGGAATCAGCCTAGTTGCTCTTCTCTGGACCTTTTCTAGTGCTGCTATGTCCTTTTTTGTAGCCTGAAGACCAAAACTGCACACAGTACTCCAGATGAGGTCTCACCAGTGCATTATAGTGCTTTGAGTACTGAGAAAAGCGCTATATAAATGTAATGAATTATTATTATTTATTATTATAAAGGTTGAGCATAACCTCTTTAGACTTGTACTCCACACATCAAGGAGCTATATAACTTAACATTCTGTCAACCTTCTTAATGGCTTCTGAACTCTGTCTGGAAGTTGATAGTATTGAGTCAACTATGACCCATAGATCCTACTCATAAGGTGTACTTTCAAGTTTCAGACCTCCCATTATGTATTCAAACCTAACATTTTTACTTCCCATGTGTAATATTTTACATTTGCCTACATTAAATTTTATCTGCCATAAATCTGCCCAATCCTGCATGCAGTCCAAATCTCTCCATTATGATTTAATGGATTCTCAATTATCTACCAATCCACCTAGCTTTATATCATCTGCAGACTTAACCAGCTGGTTACTTCTAAATCACTTATATATATTAAAAACATCAGCAGCCTTACCATTGACCCCTGTGGACCACCAATTTTAACGTCTGATAGGGTTCCTCGCACCATAACCCTCTGCTTGCTGTGTCTGAGCCAATTTCAAATTGACAACCCCCTCTCCTACGGTCCGCAAGTGTTAGGAATTGGCTAATTTGTATTTTTTCCAGTTCACATTTTTTTGTATCTCCCCTTTTTTATGTTTTTAAAATGGTTTTGCAGCTTGGGTGATTCAAATGTAACAGTTTCCATTTTCAGTTTTGTTTTGACCAATTTCAATAATTTTTCAGCTTCCCCTTGTCGCAGTTTTTTAATGAGGTGCTGTAGTTTTCTAGAGTGTCTGTGATGTGTTACATCTTTATATTAAGGGTGTTTAGATCAGCATGGTGAACTTTCTATTTGCCCAAGAGTCCGGACTCCAAAATGAAACAATCATAGTTGTTGTTCTCAAGAAGATTATTTAAGGCAAAAGACTTTCATCTCAAGTTCTGAGTATATTTTGCCTTAGTAGTTTTGGTTTTATTTCTTATCTCCTGCTAATTCTGACCTTAGCTTCTTATTAACTGTGAATCTCTCTCCGATGTCTTGGTCAGTTTAAAAGAAAAACAAATTTTATTACTCTGAGACAGAACAATAAGATGATTTGGGTGTGACAGACAGTAAACACTTTAACATGCCAGAGGCCAGTCCAGTCCAGGAGTTGGGACATCTGTAGGTAACACATAACATCATGGCGCTGATGCTACAGAGTCTCCTTTTACTTTTACATAAATCTTTTTTTTTATTCACTAAAAAAAAGCCTGTAGAGTACATTGGCTTTCTGGGTAGATTCCACTGGCAGCACACATCACTTTGTTTCATTTGACATTAGTCAGCCACTGCTCAGAAAACCTGTCAAGACCTATCTTTGCTTTGATCCATGAATTTTAATATCTCTTTATTTTTCTTCCCTTTAGGAAAATTATAATGCACTGAATAAGAAAATAAACCACAAGTGGGATTTTATCGTTATGCAGGCAAAAGAGCAGTACAGGTGGGTTTGCAGGCACCTTTGGCTTTGCCCCTCTGTTTGGTTTAATGCTTTAGTTTTTTTTTTTTAGCTTTTAGCCATGGTTGACTCCTCTGTGAATCTTAATGGAGCCATTTGTAATCTCTCTTCTGGCTCTATTTAACTGTTGATAACCCAAAGGAAAAGTAATCCATGAATGCACAAGTATTCTTCGTTCTCTTCTTTGCAAATATGGTTGTACACAGACTTTTTGTGTTACAATACACCAGATGTTTAGTGTATGAAGAGCAGGCCGATGATGTGCTCTGCTTACTAAGCATGATACTTGACATCGTAGGGTTATAAATGAAGGGGTTTTCAGCAAATCCAGTGTGACCTACCAGTCTGAAATCTAAAGATCTTAGCATTTTGAAGGGTGTCATCTACAGTTCTTGCAGTAACACAAGCCCTTAATAAAAGGATAAGTCTCTATGTGTCTGTCTGTATGTCTGTCTGGTTACTACATCTCTGTCATCCGAAAGGTGGAGCATCACAAACATTTTAGCTTGACATTCCGCAAGCATTAACACTGCTTTTCCAAATCCTATCCCAAATGGCATTAAACAGAGACATATGGTGCATGTTGACGCTGGAGTCTAAGTTGATTATTTAGATTTCAACCTGTCTTAGACTGGTAGCATAGCTTCCTTTCCAACTGAAAACATACTTGGATAATGCATATTAAACTTTCAAATTAAATTTTTGGCTATACGTACTCATCTCTGACATTAGGTCGTCAAATCTCATGACACAGGTCTAGGATCCTCTCCTGACGCCTATGGTGTCTGTGTCTTACTCAATGAATAAGGGAAATATGTGTGCTCAGGATGAAAAGACCCGCCCTCTGTGTGTCTGAGTGCTAGTACCACTACAGATTCTAGACATTGTGAGGGACGGCCTGCATCTTTACCCGGCTGGGATGACTCCTTAAAGGAAGGACAGGGGGAGATGGCTTTTGAAGGGCGCGATCTTCCTCAATCTGCTACTTGGCAGCCCCCCTGGATTGCAACGGTGCCTCGGATTCCCTCAGGGCTGTATGGGAATTACTATTTGTCAACACAGCCCCAGAAGGGTCCTGTGGATGCCACCAGGGGGAGCTGTGGAAGCTGGAGAGCCCCACTTTGGGCTTCATCCACACCTGATTTCAGAGCTAACAAGACACCTGGAGTGCTCGCGGGTGCGGCCTAAAAAGGAGCCAGCTGCATCACAGAGACGCACCAGAGTCGGGAGGTAGAGGACAAAGCTTGCGGGAAGAGGAGTGAAGGCAGACAGAGAAAAAGAAAGAGAAGAAAAAGTAGTGCTGCGGAGTGAATTTCTGGGCTGAACTGTGATTGGTGCTAGTGGGAAACGAATGGAAAACGTTTCCCATGGAATAAAAGCCTTCTGTTTTATGGCACTTGTGTCTGTGTCTGTCATGTTGGATGTTTGGGTGACTGGTGTGCCCCCTGGTGGTCTGCAACATGAAAAACAAGTTGCAATTACTATTCATATTTTCTTTAGACACAAATGACAATTTAGGCAAATTTCCCTAACTGTCAGCATTGTGACGCTGCCTATTCTGTAAACGAACTGGAAGATAAACTTTTGAGCAGAAACCAGGGGATGCATGTGAAAAACAAAACAAAACCAAAAAAAATAAAAATAAAGGGAAACGAAGGTGAAGCCCAATACGAGAGACAATATTCTTAGTCGAGAGAACAAGAAGGTCAAAGCTGAAAGTACATGTGAGAAATGAGCACAAAAATAAACTTTGAATACTTCAGAGATTTGGTATCTGCAGATCGAATAAGCACTTGCACTCATTTTATCCTATCACGTCGATTACACTTGAGTCCCAGCCTCAGAGGCCACGCCCCTAGCAATGCTAGAAATGAACCTAACGACGGAAGTAAACACTGGCGGCCTTTGAGGACCAAAAATCAAACCAACTCATGACACCGCCAATGCCTTTTTGAATTTGCTGATAAATATTATTGAGATTTATAAATGATAAGGAGTACCTTGGTATCCAAACTGAAGCCAAAGAAACAAAAACCCTACATGCCTCCCTGGGCCTACCTAGTATTGTATGAAGTACTCAACCACCAGTAAAAGTAAAGATAACCATTTGAAAAGTTGCTCAAGTCAATGTAAAATTTGCTATGAGCAAACTATAGTTTTAAAGTATCTGATATTAGGTGTACTTAAGTATGAAAAGTACAAGTTAATGCAGGATTTTTCCTGTCATCTGAGTTCCAGCCTGGCATCCCAGTGGAGTATTCGAATTTACTTTGTCATGGACCTGGTTTGGATGGTTCGGCTGTGCAGTTTTTATTCAGTTAATCTTGTGTGTGTAAAGGTGAGAATGTGTGTACCCTGCTGTGAACCTAAGTCACATCCAGGGTAGGCAGGCAGGACTAGGCTTAGACGTCCAGGCAGGGCCGGATTTATATGAAAAGAGGCCCTAGGCTATTCCACTTATGAGGCCCTTTCACCTTCCATTTTTAAGTTTGTAAATTACATGAGAGATAATAAAATACATCATTACTGTGATTAACCAATACATTTTTATGTTTCTTTATTAGTCATATGCATAGAATTTCTCCTTATTTTCGGTTCAGTGTTTTAGTGTTCACTGTTTTTAGAATAGTGCAATTTTAATTTTGCTAACAATTTGAATGTAGGCCCCTCTTGATCTTGAGGCCCTAGGCTGAAGCCTAGTTAGCCTATAGGAAAATCCGGCCCTGCGTCCAGGCTTTAAGGAAGAAGAATTAATAGACAAATTTTTTCTGAACTGTCCAGTTTGAGAAGTGAAATACGTATAGGCCCATCCCAAATTCTTTCTTCTCATTCTTTCTTTCTTATCCCCAACTCTGTCCTACTCAGGCTCCTTTTATACTTCAGTGGGTACTGGTGCCTTAATTACAAACCCCAGAGTGCTAATGGGTAAATTGCACGTCTGCACATGAACGCAGTCTTCGCCAATTCCCTTATCAACATCCCACGGCCACTCATCCACCTCTGCCCAGTACACTGTTCTTATTTAAAAACTCATTTGCTACCACAGTCCCATAAAAGTGCTCTACTACACCCTTAATGACCATTTGCTTAAACTGAAAATGTTTAGTTTGTTTAATTTTCTCCTCATAACTTATGCCCTGCAGTCCTGGAATCAGCCTGGTTGCTCTCCTCTGGGCTCTCTCTGGCCCTATTTTTGTAGTCCAGAGACCAAAACAGTACACAGTACTCTGGATGAGGCCTCACCAGTGTGCTTTAAAGTTTAAGCATAGCCTTCCTTGCCTTGCACATCATGCTATATAACCAGGCATTTTGTTAGCCTTCTTAATGGCTTCTGTACACTGTCTGTATGTAGATAGTGTAGTAATATTCGAAGACGAGGATAAAGGTTTTGGTTATGCCACCCCGTCCACTTGAAACAGCAAAACAAAAGAATAATGTCTTTACAGACGGGAGTTAAAATGGAACTCATATACATAGGTAAGATGGTGGACTCATAGTGAAAAGTAGGAAGAGTAGGAATCTTGTGAGAACCAGAACCAGAAGTGATGTCATCAGGAGGCACAATCTTGGGACCTGGAAGTGATGTCATTAGTAGGACTGCAGATAAATAAAAGGAGAAAGCATCAGAGAACAGCTGTGAAACATCTATATTTGAGCTCATAATCCGTCTCCGATGCATATATGTGTGTCAATAGTGACGAGTCCACTGTGACTCCTTATCATATGGGGTACTTTCAAGTTTCAAACTTCCTTTACAGATGTACGAAGAATTTGCAAAGGACACAGAGGCCAAAATTTAAAGCTAAGCTGTGTAGCTCTAAGGCAGAAACACTAACCACTGTGCCAAATGTGTAGCCTGGTCTGGTACATTATCTTATATAGTACCTTACAGCAGTGGTTCTCAACCTGTGGGGTGGGCCATCCTAGGGGGGTGCGAAGTAACAAAAAGGGGGGCGCGAAGATGTGAAAAAAAGAAAACAAGAATCGAAAATATGAAAAATACATCTATTGAAACCAAAACAAATGAACTTAAACTACATTCTGATACTAGAAAAATAAATATAGAGTTAGATAAATGTCGATAAAAGTTAAGTAGGTATAATAAAATATGTGTCTATGATATATAATTAATTAAAAAAGAACAAATTGGTATTAGTGGGCTCCTTTCAAAAAAACGTTAGGGGGGACGCGATTAAAACTGTTATGAAAACTCAGGTCGCAAATACTTAAAGGTTGAGAAACGCTGCCTTACAGAGTATCTCCAATGTAAATTACTTTAAATGGTACAAAACACCTTAAACATTTATTTTGCAGAACCTGGCAAGTAAAGAGACAATTAATAAAAATTTTGTCCATTTATTCCAAGCGACTTCTCAAACTAAAACTCAGTTCCCAAGTCATTTACTTTGCTGAATTTCTATACTCAAAATTATGTAGAAAAGGTGTGAAAAAATACCCACGGAATATACATCAGGATCAAGAATTGCCAAGTAAATAACTGCCTTTTGCAGAGCATTTGCCAAGGTCATTTATCAAGCTGGTAAGGTCTGGCTGTGCAAGAGATCAAGGCATAATGGAGTCCTGCTGTAAAATCTCCATCGCAATTGCCCTCTTTGATTTTTCCTTTCATTTTTTTTATTCTTACTGCAGTAAGTAGGCATTTAATATTCTAATGCTTAGAATCCAGAAGATTGTCTGCGTTACTGAAAATGACGATAATAACCATTTCCTACTCTTCATTCCAGGGCAGGAAAAGAACGTAAGAAGGGTGACCGATTTGTCTTTGAGTGCCAAGAAAGAGCATATTGGTTAGTGCATAGACCACCAGTAAGTAACTTCCAAGAACTGAATTCTATCTCAGAAGAATTTTCTTTGGTTTTGTTCATTTTCTTGTAGATTGGGATTTAAGAAGCGTTTCACAACAGGCCACCCACCTAAAGCTAAGCATGTTTGGGCCCAGCCATTACTTGAATGGGATGCCATTTAGGAAATGTTTGGGCTCCTGCTGAAAGAGGTATTGGTGAGGCCAGCAGGGGGTGCTTACCCTGTGGTCTGTATGTGGATCTCAATGCCCCAGTGCAGTGACGGGGACACTGGGCTGTAAAAAATGGCCCATCCTATGAATGAGACTCTCTGTGGTCATTAAAAATCCCAGAGCATCTTTTGAAAAGAGTCCAGGCTAAACTGTCCTCCATGGCCTAGTCATTCTGGCCTCCTAATCATCTCCTGTCTCTAATTGGCTAACACTCTCTCGTCACTTCCTCACCTAATAGCTCATGTGTGGTGAGCGTACTGGTGCAACAATGGCTGCTGTCGCATCATCCAGATGGGTGGTGGTTGAAGTGGCTCCCCTCTGTCTAAGAGCTTTGAGCAGTGAGAAAGGCACTATATAAATGTAAATAATAATAATTATTATTATTATTATTATCTCTGTCTTCAAATTTTTTTGTTGTTTTTAAAATCAGTTTATACATGTCTTGGTGCTACTGATAGTACAGAAAACAACTTGTCATTCTAAAAGCGGATGCAGGTCTAAAGCTTCATAAATGCTATTATGAACGCAAGGGGGTGCTCAGAGTTTCCATTTATGATGTTTCACCTTCCAACCTCATTCTCTTCACGTGAATTTCTGCTCTGTGGTTTTGGAGAAATGAAAAGTTACTATTGGTTGGCATAAAAAGCAAGAGGTGAAGTGATGCCTGTGTGTCTTAAGGGTCTGCGCTGGTATCTGGAAAGTTGCTGGTTCAAATCCTATTACTGTCAGAAGAGATCCTACTCTGTTGGGCCCTGAAAAAATTGCTGAAAAATCCACCAGGGGTGCTGCAAAATAGCTCACCCTGTGCTCTGACCCCCAAAGGTCATGTGAAAAGATACTGTAATTGTCTCTCAAGAATTAACAAAGTATATTAAAGATAAGACAGTTTTTCTGTGAAATTAAAAGGCAAACTAAGCACACTGAGAATGTATTGCGTACAGTTTGTCCACAAAAATGGCATTTCTGGATGAGTTTGTTACTTTTAGTTTTATATTATTGATTGAGGTAGAAATTCAATGTTACATCACAAACTAATTGGCTAATTCAGGTTTCATGCTGCAACAGAGAAAGACGATTCTGGGAAGCTAACCATATTATGCTTTCCCAGTCATCACCTGTCTAATGTCTGCATTCTTTCTCCCATTTTAACCTTTTCTTTTTTATGTGCCAGTTTCAGATATTACTTTTTTTTTAAAACTCTGTCTCTATGGCCTGCATCTTGGAGTCGTTTTTTTCTCTGTTGTAGATGACGCTGGTATTTGGTGCATATTAAAGGATCTGTAAGGGGTTTGTTTCTCACACCACACACTCTGATGTTCTTGTGCTCTTATGCAGTTGTACATCCTGGTCCTGTCTCGTCTTCTGTTCTTGTTAGATCCAGCTTGCTGTTTTCCCTCAAGATAGTAGTGAACATTGTAATGGAAACCGAGGTGTCAGTGAGCCCAAACCCCGAAACGAACACACAAACACAGTCCAGGGTTCAAATAAAAGTTGCTTTATTCACTGATATCCTTTACACAATTGCAAGAACACAAAACACAGGTTTCTCTCTCCAATATCCACAAAATATGTGTTCTTCCAACTCTTACCTCCGCACTGCCCTCTTCCATTCAAGTGTTGCCCTTCTTCCTCCCAACTCCTACTCGCTTGGCCAAGGAAGTGTGGTCCCTTTTATTAAGGACCTAGGAGTACCTCCGATGCCAGGGCCATTGCCCAATGGAAGCACTTCCAGTTCATATGGAAGTCCATCACAGCAAGGAGCAGTGCCCTCTTGTGGCACCCAGTCACCCTAGCAGGGCTGCTCTGCCAGGCTACATCTCCCTGCATGCCCTGCTGGCTTTCCACTGGGCACCGATATCCAGGGCTACTGCCATTTAGTGTGCTGGGGGTGTAAAAAACCCCCATTGATATATTTTTCTTTCAGTGGGCTGTCCGTCCATCCCTTCCGGGTCTGCTCCCTTTCTTCTCCCTGGCTTGGATGCTTATTTGTCCATTAGGAATCTCCCGTCCGGGCAAGGAACCATCCCCTCTCCCAGCTGGGATGCCCGTCCAGCCCATGTGGCATCTACAATACCTTTGTAAGACATCTTCAGTTTCTTGGCAGTCTTTTATATGGAATAACCTTCAGTCGGCACAAAAAAAAAAAAATAGACTGACTTTTTAATTTTAAAGAAAGCTGTTGTTTTATTTTGCCCACTTCTGAACCCAAAACTGACCTTTAATAATGCCAGTACCTTGCAACCCAAGTGAAGAGAATAACAGGTTTAAGTGGTGCTAAGGCAATTACGAAGGTTTCTCTAATAACCAAGTAGCATTTATCCATCCATCCATTTTCCAACCCGCTGAATCCGAACACAGGGTCACGGGGGTCTGCTGGAGCCAATCCCAGCCAACACAGGGCACAAGGCAGGAACCAATCCCGGGCAGGGTGCCAACCCACCGCAGAAGTAGCATTTAAACATGACTAATTAATGATAAGCTAAAGAAGGTGACCATTGGGGTACTGAAAGAATGACTGCTGAAAATGGGGCTTTGCAGTCAGTATGTGAATAATAAATTTAAAATCAGTCATTTCAAGAAATAACAGCCATTAGTAACACTAGTAATGTCTTGGCTGAAGTTTTAAATCTCTTGAATGGCATCTTGATAAAAAAAGGTGTCAATTTCTAACAAAAACATGATCATTTTGGGCGTCTTCAAACTTTTGACTTGTAGTGTAATCAGTTCAAGAACATTGGGATATTACTGATGTGTCACTGAAATACGTAATCAAACGAGATTTTCTGCTCTGTCCGGAGTCAGTAAAATGCCAACACCAAAAAAGTCTGTGTAGGACTTATAGATGGTCAAAATTTGCATTAAGGTTAAGCCAATTTCCACACCAAGTTTTTGTTTTATAAACTCCGACTTTTGTGCTTACACGTGTTTCCAGGCATAAGAACGTTTTATACACAAGGTCTCTGTTTGATATTTTTATTTAACCTTGTTGAATAAGGTGAAAGGTCAATGTTAAGTCACAGCTCACGTAAATCAGTCAGCATTCTTTACTCTGAATTGTCCCTACCTGGCCATTCCCACAGAGTTTAAACATAACATATACAGGTGCTGGTCATAAAATTAGAATATCATGACAAAGTTGATTTATTTCAGTAATTCCATTCAAAAAGTGAAACTTGTATATTAGATTCATTCATTACACACAGACTAATGTATTTCAAATGTTTATTTCTTTTAATGTTCATGATTATAACTGACAACTAATGAAAGTCCCAAATTCAGTATCTCGGAAAATTAGAATATCAATTAAGACCAATGCAAAAAAAGGATTTTTAGAAATGTTGGCCAACTGAAAGGTATGAACATGAAAAGTATGAGCATGTACAGCACTCAATATTTAGTTGGGCCTCCTTTGGCCTGGATTACTGCAGCAATGCGGCGTGGCATGGAGTCGATCAGTCTGTGGCACTGCTCAGGTGTTATGAGAGCCCATGTTGCTCTGATAGTGGCCTTCAGCTCTTCTGAATTGTTGGGTCTGGCATATTGCATCTTCCTCTTCACAATATCACATAGATTTTCTATTGGGTTAAGGTCAGGCGAGTTTGCTGGCCAATCAAGAACAGGGATACCATGGTCCTTAAACCAGGTACTGGTAGCTTTGGCACTGTGTGCAGGTGCCAGGTCCTGTTGGAAAATGAAATCTGCATCTCCATAAAGTTCGTCAGCAGCAGGAAGCATGAAGTGCTCTAAAACGTCCTGGTAGACGGCTGCGTTGACCTTGGACCTCAGAAAACACAATGGACCAACACCAGCAGATGACATGGCACCCCAAACCATCACTGACTGTGGAAACTTTACACTGGACCTCACGCAGCGTGGATTCTGTGCCTCTCCTCTCTTCCTCCAGACTCTGGGACCTTGATTTCCAAAGGAAATGCAAAATTTACTTTCATCAGAGAACATAACTTTGGACCACACAGCAGCAGTCCAAAGGCGAGACGCTTCTGACGCTGTCTCTTGTTCAAGAGTGGCTTGACACAAGGAATGTGACAGCTGAAACCCATGTCTTGCATACGTCTGTGCGTGGTGGTTCATGAAGCACTGACTCCAGCTGCAGTCCACTCTTTGTGAATCTCCCCCACATTTTTGAATAGGTTTTGTTTCACAATCCTCTCCAGGGTGCGGTTAGCCCTATCGCTTGTACACTTTTTTCTACCACATCTTGTCCTTCCCTTCGCCTCTCTATTAATGTGCTTGGACACAGAGCTCTGTGAACAGCCAGCCTCTTTAGCAATGACCTTTTGTGTCTTGCCCTCCTTGTACAAGGTGTCAATGGTCGTCTTTTGGACAACTGTCAAGTCAGCAGTCTTCCCCATGATTGTGTAGCCTACAGAACTAGACTGAGAGACCATTTAAAGGCTTTTGCAGGTGCTTTGAGTTAATTAGCTGATTAGAGTGTGGCACCAGGTGTCTTCAATATTGAACCTTTTCACAATATTCTAATTTTCTGAGATACTGAATTTGAGACTTTCATTAGTTGTCAGTTATAATCATCAACATTAAAAGAAATAAACATCTGAAATACATCAGTCTGTGTGTAATGAATGAATCTAATATACAAGTTTCACTTTTTGAATGGAATTACTGAAATAAATCAACTTTGTCATGATATTCTAATTTTATGACCAGCACCTGTATGCAACAATATAACATCTGTATGTTTGAACTGAATGAATGAAATTAGCAATATGTTCTGCACATCCTCTCCATTCAAGCCCTTTTCTTGAAATCTTCTTTTACTTTATCAATCCACCACCGTTTTGGCCTCCCTTACCTTTCTGTTCCCCTGTTCTTCCATTCCCATCACTCTTTTGCCCACATATTCATTGTTTCTACTCATCACATGTCCATTTCACTTCAACCTAATTCCCTTTTTTTTTTTATTCCCGTTTCTTAGATATCTCTCCCACTTTTGTTGTATCTCTGATTGTCTCATTTCTTATTCTGTCTTTCTTTGTAACTCATCTCAATTCATCTCAATATTCTCATTTCTACCACATCCAACATCTTCTCCTGCACTCCTTTTACTGCCCATGTCTCAGCTCTATACATCATTGCTGGTCTTACCGCTGCCTTAAACATCTTACCTTTAACCTTCACCTTAATGCTTCAATCACGCAATACTCCTGATACCCTCTTCCAATTGTTCTAACCACACAACACTCTATGGGTAATCTCTGCATCTAGTTTTCCATCATGAACTACTAATGATCCTAGATAATTAAATTTACCCACTCTTTTCAACGGCTCATCATTCAACCTCAGATATTCTATTGTCTTCTTGTTTATTGTATCTTCAATCCTCTATCTTCCAAAGCCCTTCTCCATTCTTCCAATTTCCTGTCACTTCCTTTTTTTTGTTGCTGCACAACACAATGTCATCAAAAAGAAGCGTGCATCAGGGAGATTAGTCTTTTATCCCATGACTCAAAACATTCAACACCAGATCAAAGAGGTAAGGACTTAAAGAAGATTCCTGGTTCAGACCTACTCTAACTGGGATCTTGTCTGTGATCCCAATACTGCTTTTAACCCAAGTCCTCACTCCCTCACACATACCCTGGACGATCTTCACATACTTCTCTGGTACTCCTTTCTCTCTCATCCACTTCCAGATCTCTTGACATAGCACTCTATCATAAGACTTCTCCAAATCAATAAACACCACACGCAGTCCTTTCTGTTTTTCTCAATGATTCTCCATGAGCTCTCTCAATGCAAGGACTGCATCAGTTATTCCTCCTCCTGGCATAAAACCAAACTGCTCCTCCCTTATGGTGGTCTCTTCCCTAAGCCTTCTCTCTATAACCCTTTCCCAAATTTTCATTGTGTGTGACATCAGTTTTATCCCTCTAGAGTTTCCACAATCCTGACTATCACCCTTCTCCTTTTAAATGGGTACAATCACACTGTTCCTCTAGTCCTCTGGTATTTTCTCCTGTTCATAGATCTTCTGCCTGACATCCCACCACACATCTACTCCCTCTTCTCCTATACTCTTCCACACATCTGCTGTTATTTCATTCAGTCCTGTTGCCTTTCCATTTTTCATTTTTTTCAGTGCCTCTTTTACCTCTTCCCTCCTCATTCTTGGTACTAGCCCTTCATTTGGGACTCCATCCCTACGTACTTCCCTTGGATTTTCTTCATTCAACAGCTTTCAAAGTCTCTCATCCATCTATTCTCAGTCCTGTCATGCTACACAAGACCACACCTTGCTCAACTTCTGCTTTATCTGACTAAAATCCTTTTCAGCCTTGTTCATAGCCTTTGCTATTCTAAAAATCCTCTTGTCTCTCTCTTTTGTCTCCAATATTTCATACACCTTCTCCAAAGCTTGTTCCTTTATTCATTCAACTGCTCTCTTTGTCTCCATGTTTGTCTGCCTATACATTTCTCTATCATCCTTCTTCTCTAATTGATACCATTTATTCTTTGCCTCCTTCTTTGCCTTTATCTCATATTACACCTGTCTGTTCCACCACCATATCTCGTTGTTTCCAATGGAACTCCTTCCTGTCATTCTACCCAACACCACTTCACCTATTCTTAATACAGCTTAGCTGTTATCAATTGTAAAAATTAGATACGCACAAATGCAGGGGATCTAGTATTGGTAAAAAAGTTTAGGGCTGGGCCCAGGATGCTGGTAAAGGTTATGTTTGTGTTTATTTTGTCTCCCTGTCACTATGCACATTCTTCAAAGCATTTGTAACTGAATCTTATCATGGCTGCTGCAGTTGCACCAGTAATGAATGTCAGAGAAAAGCCAAACAACTCATGTTGATGCTGGAGACACCTTATCTCTATTCTCTAAAAAAGTGTCCTCATTTGTGGCACACAACAATACTTTTATCATCTTTTACTCCTTACTGTCACCACAGAGATGAAAGGAAACCATATCTGCTCATCGTGCTATCGTGCCACATGGGCTATGCTATCAGTCCTGAATAAGTAATATAAACAATTTTTGAAAAGCAATAAGTCTGCACGTCCATTTCCATTAAAGACAATTTGGTACACCTCGGGAGAATGATTAGTATCACTACACATGTAGGCATTGATCTTCTGCTCCAGAATGGCAATTTATTAAACCAGAAAATGCTATAGAAGTTCCTCTTAAAGGATGTGCCTGACCTTCCTCTGCCACAGATCTGAGCAGCTGCAAGCAGGCCTTTGGGTATAGCTGCATTGCTGTATTGTGAGAAGTCCAATGTGGCATCTTGTGGCATGCTGCTGCTGCTTCATGATTCTTACATCTGCTCATGGGTGGATAAGTTATGGAGCAAAGGGGAACATACCAAATAAAGTGAAAGGGAAAGTGCCACCATATTCAAGTTTATTGTCATGTATGTGGAGCTCAATGACTTGCATGTCTTCTCACAGTGACAGTAATACAATACTAACAGAAGACACACACATATAAAGTGGGTTTAGAACATCATCAGACACTTCACTTTCTGCACACATTTGTGAATTGGAAATGTAATCCTAAACTGATATATGAGGGGATACCAAACAATTGTTTTAATAATTTTTACTTACTGAAACTTTAGTCTCCTTCAAAGTACTCTCCATATGAATGAATGCACTTGTCCCAATGGTTTTCCCACTGGTAGAAACATTTTTGGAATTGCTGAAGAGGAACGTTGTCCAAAGCCTGCAGCAATTTTTCTTTGACTTCCTCCACGGTACAAAAACTTTTACTTTTATGTTCTTTTTCATATACGGAAACAAGAAAAAGTTGCACGGAGCAAGATCAGCGAGTAGGGAATGTGGCAAGAACTCCAAAACACACAAGTCAATTCAGAAATCTCTTCAATAGTCCAATGGTGGTCTCTGTAAATTGCATTGTGCACTTTTTCAAGATTTTTGTCATTCCTATTTGTGAAAGGTTGGCCAGATCTTGATTGGTCTTCAAGTGACATTTCCCCTCGTTTGAAATATGAAAACCATTTATAGACCTGTGTTTTACTTAAAGCTTCCTCTTTAAAAGCAGTTTCAAGCATCACTACAGTTTCAGCAGCTGTTTTCCCTAAGAGAAAACAAAATTTAGACAAAAATTTAGAGCAGACTCACTGTTCTTTATGATTATCCATCAGAAAAATCACAGAACATGTTTAATAAGCACCAAGAAAAACTGATATGGAATGCCTTATGAACAATACAGAGCAACGCCACTTGGCAAACGCCACAGAATACTGTAAGTGTGCTGCACCTTGTTTCGAAATGTGCAACGAAGTCTAGATTGAGCACCAGGTACACTTTCCAGTTATTTTTGGGCACCCCTTATATTTGACATTTTGCCCATCAATCTACTCTCAACAACCCATAATGACAAAATAAAAACATGTTTTCAGAAAAGTTTGCAAATTTGTTAAAAATCCAAAGCTGAAATCTTTCATTTATATAAGTATTCAGACCCTTTGCTGTGGCACTCCATATTATGGTCAGGTGGATCCCATTTGCTCTGATTATTATTGAGATGTGTCGAGAACTTGATTGGAGTACCCCTTTGACAAGCTGAACTGACTGGACATTATTTACAAAGGCATACACCTGTGTATAGAAGGTCCCACAATTAACATATTAGGGAAAACACAATTCATGAAGTCCAAGGAAACTCTCTGCAGATCACCATAATAAAATTGTGGTGAGGCATAGATCAGTGCAAAATGATAAAACCACTATTAAAATTCTGAACATTCCAAGGAGCACAGTGGCTTTAACAATTATAAAAAGAAGAAGTTTGGAACCACTAGGACTCTTCCTAGAGTTGACTGGCTGGCCAAACTGAGTAATCAGGCAAGAAGAGCCTTGATCATAGAAGTGACCAAGAACCCAATGGTCAGTCTAACAAGCTTCAGAGGTCCTCTGCTGAGATGGGAAAACCTCTCAGAAGACAACCACCTCAGTATCTCTCCATCAATCAAACAAATGGCATTTAAAGGACTCTGGTTTGATGAGACAAAAATTGAGCTCATTGGGCAGAACTCCAAGTATTATGTTGGGCAAAGGCCAGGCCCTGCTCATCACCTGCCTAATACCACCCCTAAGATTGAAGCATGATGGTGGCAGCATCATGCTATTGAAGTGCTTCTCTAAGGCAGGGATAGGGAGACTGATAAGAATTAAGGGAAGGATGAATGCGTCAAATAACAGAAAGGTCCTTGAAGAAAACATGTGACTTGGGTTAGCAGTTCACTTTTCAGTACCATAGTGACCCAAAGCATACAGCCAAGTCAACACTGGAGTGGCTTTGGGATAAGTCTCTGAGTGTCCTTGAGTGGCCCAGCCCAAGCCCAGACTTAAACCCCATAGAACAACTGTGAAGAGACCGGAACATGGCAGTTTTCAGATGCTTCCCATCAAATTTAACAGAGCTTGAGAGGATCTACCAGAAAGATTTGGATAAAGTGCCCAAATCCAGGTGAGCAAAGGTTTTAGAGACTTACCCAAGAAGACTTGAAGCTGTAACTGCTCCAGTAGGGACTTCTACAAAGTATTGAAATATACTTGTATGAATGAGAATTTCCAGTTTTTGATTTTTTACATATTTGTAAACCTTTCTGAAAACATGATTTCACTTAGTCATTATGGGTTATTGAATGTAGATTATTTGGCATAATGGAAACTGCATCCATTTAAAATTACATTTCTAATACACAAATGTAATGGGTGTCACACACACATGTTTAGGAGACAACTAAAAGGCTTGAGTACATGTAATTCCACACCAGACCAGGGGGTGGCGAAGTGCACTAATTCTCTCTTTCAATCTCTTACAGACCATTCTAGGGAAGTCCCGCCCGGCTCTGGGGCAGCCAACGACGTCACTTCCAGTTCTGGTCCTGATGATATAATTTCCCTTACTGGCCTTTAAAGCCGCCATCTTGTTTATACTAAATCAGTTCTGTTTTGGACTCAGTCGTGTGAACATGTCTGTTCTCTTGAATGAATTTTGCAGCTGGGAAAAATTATATGGGTGGCTGCCCCAAACCTTCTCAATGTCTTATGGTCGTTCTTGTTACAGTAAGGGAAGTGATGTCATCAGGACTGGAACCGGAAGTGAAGTCGTTGGCTGCCTCAGAGCCAGGTGGGATTTCCCTAGAATGGTCTGTAAGAGATCGAGAGAGAAAATTAGTGCACTTTGCCTCCCCCTGGTCCGGCGTGGAATTACATGTACTCAAGCCCATTAGTTGCCTCCTAAACAAGCGTGTGTGACGTGGGATCCTATCAGAAAAACCCTGGCCTCAAATAATTATCTAAATTATTCAATTTAATGTATTAATTTAAATAAATTCAAAATACTAAATTCAAGAAAAATAAAAAAATGCAGCATCCAAAAGAAAAACAAGCAGAACTACTCAACAAAGGTGCTGAGCCAAAAAGTCAAAACCAGAGAGAACCAAAAATAAATGGTCAGAAACTGTAAGATCAAATCCAAAAATAAGGAGAAGAAAAAGGGAGCAGAAGAACACAACAATTACGTCAATGCCACTGCAACAAGCAATGGCAGCGGGACCTTCTTATGACGCCCCAGGTACCTGCCACTGATAAACGTGTAACAGCAGAACCTGAGGGGAATTACCTAATCTGGGGTCTCAGTAAACAACAGTTTAAATGAACAAAATACAAAAGAGAGGTCATTAAATGCATATCAGGTAGTTCTAAAGCATTTATGAGAAATGTATCTGAAATTAAATATCTTAAGAAAATCCAGGAAAACTCAATTCATGAAAAAAAGAAAACAATAAACAAAACCGTGGGGCGAGACTCAATGAAAGTGGGATTCTACATTTACAATAAAGTTTGCATTTTAATTTCTTGAGATTTGCTACTTTGCAAGGAAGGAAGATTCATTTGTGTATATGTTGAAAAGTGTGGCAGAGAAAATAAAAATGACAGCTCCTTTAATAATTCATGTGGTGTGTAAGGGCAGAACTGGCCTCATGCAGCCTCAGCAGGGGGAACTTAATTTGAAGCAGTTTCTCTTGGGGGCTTTGTGAAAAGGTCACCAGATAGGGGAGATTAAAGCATTTTCTATGTCAATTTCCTCAACCTCAGTGATGGCATTTTTGAATATTTATGTTTCACACATGCCCATTAGTGTAGTGCACATCATCTTGTACAAAGGTAATTTGACCTTTACTGTAATTGGTGTTGCTGCTGGTTTGACCATTAGCGCATCATGGAGCAGTGCTTGGGAAGTGTATACACCCAACAAGAAAAACTGACTGCCTCCATTTGGGAACAGCACAGTCCACTTGTTGAAAAAAATGGAACATAGACATGCAGCAGACAAATTCTGTACTACTCTCCAAAAGTTAGACAGGGAACAGTAGCTGTTCTACAAGACCTGCAGGACAGGCAGGGGTGTTATTGCTGGGTCCACATCGACTTGGCTTTGAATCGATAGGCACTGGAGAGTGATCAAGTCACATGGTGTAGCTCCATAACATGGAAGACTCATCTCCTTAATGAGACGCCATCTTTCGGGAGCTCCTCGCTTTTTTTTTGAGCACTGATGGGGCATTGCCAATTGCTGTCAGTGGGTGTCTTCTCCGAGCTGTGGGTGATAAGAGAGCTACGAGAGTTAGCAATCGCACCCAGAGTCGCGGAGTGTTAATGCTTACCTCAGACCCTTGGACGCGCATGAATGACAAGCTGTAAGGATACCAACAAATTTGTCCGCGTGTGTTCAGTTTTTAAAATTTTTAAGTTCTCTTTTGATACTGAATATGCTGTACAGATTCTGTGACGTCTAGGACAGAAAGGAAGTGATAAGGGGAAAGGGAGTGGGTTTTATTCCCACGGTATCAAAAACATCTCTTTATTTACAGAATTATATTGCCACACAGCCACAAACCTTTGTGTTTTTTCAGAAACATTTTTAATTGTGTAAATGAAAAAGTAAGCATGTTTGTAACTGCACTTTGAACATACAAGGCCTAGTTTGTTTACTGGATACGCATACTGTACATTGAATAATGGAACTTACTGTATGTTATATTCAAAGGTATGCGATTCATTGTCCTAACCTGCAGTTTGTTTTATGTTTAAATGATAGCCTGGAGTTCCTGATGTGCTTGACTATGGGCTGAACCGCTTCACAGATCCAAACATTGTTCAGGTAACATAGGTAAGTTGGCAGAAATTTATCTCACAAGTCTTTGTTTTATATAGACCCTTCAGCAGAAAATAACACTCTCTGTACACATTTTATATATATCTTGTTGAGCGTCAGTCAGTGAATTTCAGTATAATTGTGACTTATTATTTCACATCTGGGCTTTTAGCAGCTGGTCCACAGACCTGACATTGCTGCTGGTTTTGCTTCTTATCCATCCATCCATCCATCCTCTTCCACTTATCCAAGGTCGGGTCGCAGCTTGAGCAGAGATACTCAGACTTCCCTCTCCCCGGCCACTTCTTCTAGCTCTTCCGGGAGAATCCTGAGGCGTTCCCAGGCCAGCCAGGAAACATAGTCCCTCCAGCGTGTCCTGGGTCTTCCCCGGGGCCTCCTCCCGGTTGGACGTGCCCGGAACACTTCACTAGGGAGGCGTCCAGGAGGCATCCTGATCAGATGCCCAAGCCACCTCATCTGACTCCTCTCGCTCCTCTCCTTTTGCTTCTAACTTCTACACAATCTTAGCCAAATTAGGCTGCTGAGCCCTTAAGGTATTTCTTAGGCCACATCCACACTACTATGTTTTCGTTTAAAAACACTGACATTA
The DNA here is from genome assembly GCF_900747795.2 of Erpetoichthys calabaricus. Lineage (NCBI taxonomy): Eukaryota > Metazoa > Chordata > Cladistia > Polypteriformes > Polypteridae > Erpetoichthys > Erpetoichthys calabaricus. The sequence goes on from NC_041407.2 coordinate 30,029,768, forward strand.
GTCTCCATTTTCACCTTTCGTCCACGTCCCCCTGGTGTTTCATAACCCCTGAATAAGGAGATTTTGATAGAGGCCCCCAGACCCGTTTACTTCAGAAAATGCCAGCTCAGCGCTGCAATGTGGACAGGTAAAATCACAGACTTTTGAAAGTCACTGCTTAATTGTGCTCTGATTTATTTATGCTTATTATGTAAATCTTCCCTGATTGGATCTTGCTTATTGCAACATTTCATTCTCCGATTGGTCATCCTTCATGGAAGAAAACCATATCCCAACATAGCAGATGCAGAAGAGTTGCTTTCAATGGCACTTGTTGCATTGTTTATCTGTATGCATCTACAGTAAATTATGTTTTGTACAGTTTGAAGGCTGGCTGTGTGGCTAAGAATCTGCGCGGATATTTGGAAGTTTTCTGGCTCAAATCCCGTTACTGTTAGCAGGGATCTTACTCTGTTGGGCCATTGAGCAAGACTTTTAACCTGAAAATTGCTCCAAGGTACTGTACAATGGCTGACCCTGCACTTTGACCTCCAAAGGTCACACAAAAAGACGATTTCCCTTCAGAGGCTTAAAAAAGTACATACAAAAATAATAATAATACAGTTATTTTGCTGGTGGCTTAACTATCCTTTTAAGGATTTTTCCGTCAATGTGCACAAGGCAAGCATTAGCAAATGTGGACGTCATATGCCTTTTTGGTCATGTTAGGGTAAATGGCAATACTTTCATAAAGAATTTGAAATGTCTAGTGTGGACAGAGATCATTTTCTTTTCAAAACACTGCTTTTAAACAAAAACATAGTAGTATGGACATAGCCTTACAGATTTGCAAAGCCCACTCTATCTAGCTCTGTGAATTGGCTGGAGTTGACAAATAACACAAGATTGTGTCCTGTAGCCATCAAGTGTCTTGACCTGCCTTGTTCCTTTATTGTGTTTCTGACAGGGTGTGATAATTTGTATTTTTTATAATTCTTCGTTATCAAACTCTGTTAATTAACACTCCAATTTTTGAGCCAAGGATATGTTTTAATGGCTTTTAGCCTAGAAATCACCAAAGCAAGAAATCATCTTCCTTTATGAACTGACGTTTTCTTAGAAAAAACCTGAAGAGAAATAAAGTGCAGAATTCTAAACGGAAACATCTCCTGCAGTGCTGCTTAGGTAGGAAGATGTATGAATGTGCATTCAAGAGGTTCTAAAGTCCACTGGGGACCATTCTGGAAGCGTCACAGGTTTTTTAATAGTCTATCCCCACTCTCCCAGAAATTAAAGTGCTAAAGTAGGTGGTACACGCAAATACTTTATTTAATCTGTAACGGGAACCCCCACCATCTCTCTCCACACCAGTAGGAAAAGAGATACAAGAAGAATAATCTCTACATATAAATATCTACTAATGTCAGAGCATACATTGATGAATTTTAGAATAGTTGTTAAAAAATGAACAAATGTCAAAGAGTCCCTTTTCATTGTGTTAAACTCTATATGTTTTGTGTTGAGTGCCTTGGACCTAACTGTGACTACCACCTGCACTTCAGAACAGGTTGGCCACCTGAAGCTAAGGATGTTTAAGCGCGGCCAGTTCTTGAATGAGAAACCATCTAGAAAAAGCTTGGGTTGCTGCTGGAAAAGGTGTTGTTGAGGCCATCAGGGGGTGTTTACCCTTTGGTTTCTGTATGGACCCCAATGTCCAATTGCAGTGACAGGCGCTGTATGTAAAACTCAGGCCTGACACCATGTAGACATAAGAGATCCATGGATATTTTTTAAAAACAGTAGGATGTTTTCAAATGTTCATGGCTAAATTACCCATCACTGCTTGGTCATTCTGCCCACCTAATGATCTTCTGACCAGTAGGGAACCATTGCAGCACCCCAGATCCTAGACACGACCTCACCAACACAAGTCCCGGTTTAAATAAAATGTATATACAGAAATACTTTTCTGTACAGACTTCTAGTTAAAAATAATAAATTCTTCCTCCATCTCTTACTTTCTCTTTTATTTTCCTCCAACTCCTCCTATGTGGGCATTGTCCGTCCCCCATTCCCGACTCCAACTCTTTCTGGTCAAACGAAGTTCCTGAAACTAGATACTGTGAATACGGGCAGCTCTCTCTGGTCATGTCCCAGGAAGCACGGCAGGTGTCTGTGTGGGAATCCTACCCCAGGGAATCTGCCATTTAGTGTACTGGGTGAGAAAATACTGGTATATTGTTGTTTCCCCTGGTTAATCCACTGTATTGGCCTCCCAGCCTGGAAAAGATCCCTGTTCCATCCTGGCTGGAATGGCAGTCCAAGCGTGCCGGCCATTATAAGCCTCAGTCCCTTATTGGCTAACTCTCTCTCTCTCTTTCTTATCCTTTCTTCACCTAATATGTAATATGTGGTGAGTGTACAGGTACAAGAATGGTTGCCCTTGAATCATCCAGGCTACATGGTGGCTGATGTTGTTCCCAGCTGTCTATGTAAAGTACATTAAGTAGGTTAGGAAAGTGCTGTATAAATGCAATTAACGATTATTATTAAGAGAGCTCCTTCTTTCTTTATTGGTTAGTTTTCCCTATTTGGGTTCCCAGGTTCCTTTTGCTCACTTTCTTTCATGTCTCTCCTGCTATTAAACATGGAGGTCACCCTTTCTTTGAAAAGGTTATATTTTTTCTCAGTAACACCAGAAATATCTCGAGACAAAGGCCAGGTGGCAGTATTAATGACAAGTAGGGTTTCACTGATTACCTTATCCACAAAAATACTGTAGGATTTTATCCCAAATTCCATCTGATCTAAAATTGTAACAAAATTGTTAGGCTGCAAGTAGTAGATATAAGCACAAAGTCTCAAAAAAATCCCAAAAATGCCCTATAGAGAGGTAAAATACTGTGAATCCCTGGCTAATTACAAAGACGGCAATGAAGAAACTTTATAAATAAAAAGATTTATTTTAACAAAAGGGTCTGTTACAACAAAAATAAGCTCCTGGGAATACAAAGGCAAAGAAAGCAATGCCTTCAAAATATGCAATCCCAAAAACGATCAAAGTCCCAATACAAAATCCAAAGAGTGGTCAAAAAAACAGAGTAAATGTCACAAAAACTCAGAAATACACAATAATCAAAACATAGATACAGGAGGATTCACGAGTGCATTCACAATGAACCACAAGGGCCTGTGGGTTCCCTCGGCCTTTACAGGGTGGAGGGCAGTCCCTTGATGGTGATTGACAGGTGGATCTGCCATTGGAAAAGATGTGTGGACTTTAAAAAGCTAAATAATCAACAATTTTTACATAAAAACATACCCAAAAGAACCCTAGTTGAAACTTGACAAGAATGGCATACAAGTTTAAACCACTTCTAGGTAAGGGATTTTGCATTCTTTCACTATTACTGATTTCATTCTGTTACTGTATTTTCTCAAAGGAAGTAAACATCTGGAAGGTTGCTGGTTCAAATCCCATTACTGCCAGAAGAGATCCTACACCATTGGGCCTTTGAGCATGGCCCTTAACCTGAAAATTGCTCCAGGGGTGCTGTACACTGGCTGACCCTGCGTTCTGACCCCCAAAGGTCATTTGAACAGACACTTCCCCTCGGGGATTAATAAAGTATGCCATGATCATCATCAGTAAGCCTAATAAATGTTGTAGTAAAAAGCTGGAAAAACAGCTGCCAACAGTCAAATGAATGAATCACATCAGAGCCACAGGAGGGTGCAATGCCAATGTCATGGTGGGAGAATTTCACCCCAAATTAACTTCAGATTTATTGGCCTGATGGAGATTTTAACTTTGGGTTTTATGAAGAATAATATGACCATCATGGACTACCTTATTTATCTTACCAGGTGGACATTCTAAATATATTCACTGTACATTATATGTTCAGTAACCAAAAATTATGCTAAAAAATGTAATATTCAATCATTATTATTTCGGGGCCAAATGAATTAGTGAATACCAAGATTATTCAGAATACTTTAATTTATTCAAACTGTTTAAAGCTTCTTTTGTAACAGCACACTTTTCAAATCAAATTTATCACATCATCTTTGTGTGAAGTTTGCAATATTTGTTGTTGTGAGATTTACTTCTGTTTCAGTATAAGGGGGAAACATTAGCTGGCTGGTAACACTTGTGGAAGAATAATATTTAATGAGCAAGTCAATTCATTCAGTTGTCAATTGTCACAAACTCCTGATGCTTTAATTTTCCAAAATGTCTTCCTTTGTTTTTAATTCGTCTCAGTTTTAAGGCTGCTTTTGTGAGGTCAGACTTATAAATTGAAGATTAATCCAATGTTTCTGAAGTCCTTTTGCTCTTTAATTTTCAAGATGCTTCACATAACTGAGTTTCTTATTGCTTATGCCCATACGCTAATCCAGAATTAGAAGCCAACCTGGACTGACGTTAACTACAGTATTCAATCCAAAGTGGAGACAATGTTTCATATGCCTGTATACCACTCAAAGATGTGTTGTATGTTTCTTCAGTGCGTTTGTCACAATTTAGTTATTATACTAATGGACAAACATCCAGCAATCAACACAAATTTTGTTTGCTTATTTGTGTTCTGAAATAAAATATGCTGGTTTAGCAGCCCTACTAACTGGCTGTGATTATTTAATAACATATAACAAAGTATATTCCATTAAATTCCGTTAACACATTACAGATTGTATCATCAGAGTGGTGTGACTCATGCTGCAAAGTTTTATAAGCTGAACCACACAAATGTCAAGCCAAACGGTTTGGGCATTTGGGCCTGGTTTTTGGTAGTTTTCCTTCTCTTTTGATATTTTTGGTTTTGCCTGCTGGGTTAAATCTCAACTGCAACCATGTTACCTTCAACAACAATAAATAATATATCCAAATATGTTAAGGACAAAGACATTAAACAGATATGCAATAATTAAAACATTAATACTAAACACAAAGGTGAATTGAATATGATAAAGATGAAAGTATGAAATGTAAAGAAAATACTGTATATGATTCCTCTTTATTGTACATTTCTTGATTTGTTAGTTTAAGCACATGTACAGAGAAGTTCAGACATTTCTGTTGACCATTTTTTATCTTCTTTTTTGGACTTATTAAAATCTGTGGTTTACTTCATTCCACACTTTAAATGACACCAACAAATAGCACTTTAATAATGGATTGAAAACTGTAATGGTTTTAAGTCCAAAACTATAAAACATTATGAAAACCACAGAGATTGCATTGTGTGTAAGTGTGCAGAGGAGAGATTCAGGGAATATTGGGAGAAAGATGCTAAGGATAGAGCTGCCAGGAAAGAGGAAAAGAGGAAGGACTAATAGAAGGTTTATGGATGTGGTGAGAGAGGACATGCAGGTGATGGAGGTGACAGAGCAAGATGATGAGGACAGAAAGATATGGAAGAAGATGATCCACTGTGGTAACCCCTAACAGGAGCAGCTGAAAGAAGAAGAAGAACTAAATGATTACAATTTTTAAACAGAAAGTAGAAGTCAAGAAACAAAAGAATAAAACAACCAAATTCAAACAGGAGGAAAAGCAGTGTGAGAAGATGAGATGGGATAAGAGATTCAATTGGAATACTAAAGAAATTAAAGAAAAGAATAAAACAGACAAATTCAAACAGGAGCTGCGACCCTCACCAGGAAAAGCAATTTGATAAGTTGAGATGAGATGAAATGAGATGAGAGATTCAATCGGGAACAGTAAAGAAACAAAATGTCTGCAGCTTGCTGAGGCAAGTGACGCTCTTAAGTGGTCTTTTCAAGTAACTGCGGCCCCAGTGACAGCAGCACAAGTCCTCATGTGAGGTCTCATGCCCACAGATATATAACTAGAATTGAGGTTAAGGGACTTAGAAAAATAAAAAAAATACAATATTAAATGTAAACAAGGTAAATGTAAGAGATTAGTGGAAAATGAAAAAATTTAAACAATTACAAGGCACTGCTGTGATTTAAACCAAAACTGTCCGCTGAGAAAGTTTAGCCCAAAAATCAAATCTGACACATCCACACTCTAAGTTACATTCTGTATGTGGGTGTTATGAAGCTATTCTCATTTGGTGGCACACAATAGATGGCTCATTCCCAAAAAAAAATCTCCCAAATATCCAGTTAGCTTTATCACAATTACTAACCCATGTGTTTCCCTCAAGTGTTTTTAGTTCTACCAGGGCTCTGGTGTCTGCTATAAGACTGATGGCCACAGATAAGGCGGACGTCTAAGATTCTTCTCAATCTCTTACTAATGAGTCTTTATCATAAAATTTTGAACTGGTATCATTAAACTTGTATCTCTTTAATGACAAGAACAGTTGTTTTGATACACTGTAGTGCAAAATCGTCTCTAGGTGGTTCATCAGCTTCAAATAACTGCCAACAAGAGAACAGAAAGATATTAAGAGAAATGATTTGATTAAACCGACGAGGGTAGAGAGATGAGTGAACATACAGTAACAAAAAAAAAAAAAAATCAAAATAATAACACTTGCTGTCCTACAAGGCCTTCTTATATACATTGTTTCCTGGATTCCCTGATTGGTGGTGGCTCACCAATTTTGGTACCAAAACACGTGTGAGTTATGTCCTACACTTTCTGTCTGTCAGAGACATTAATACTAAACCTCATGGGATCCACCTGCTAGAGTATGAAGGTCCTAAACAACATTTTTAAAAATGGCATACCCAGTATGTATGACATATAATATCATAAGTACAAAATCATATATTTGCTTTATTTTGTTCAGCTATGTGGTTCAGGTTTTCATCCAAAAGTCTGTTGAACTAAAAAGCTGTCAAACACTATTGCAGTACTCCTTTGTGAACCAGTAGGGGGTGTGCAGCATCCCAAATCCCAAAAACAAACACACTACACAAGTCCCAGGTTCAGTTAAAACAAGTCTGTTAACCAAACCTTACAACAAGTTTCTTATCTTCACTCTCTCTCTGTTATTCCTCCTCTCCTGCCAGGTGAGTGTTGTCCAGCTCCTCTTGTGACTCCGATTCACCTGGATGATATTGAACAGCTTTCTTTATCTTGGGCCCGGAGTACTTCCGGTGCTATGGCATACCCGGATTGGTTGAGTGGAAGTCCCCAAGAGTACAGATCAAAAACCCTTACAGCACCCTCTGGCAGCATCCCTGGGACCCAACAAGGCTGTCCCATGGGACTACAGTTCCCAGCATGCCTTGCGTATGTCCATACATGTAGCACCCCGACCAGTTGTCTCTCCTGTTCCTTCTATGAGACTGGCCTCCCGGGCCAGGTATTGTTCTTTCATCTAAACTTGCTGTGACACCAGCATACCCAGTTCCAAACTGGTGACTTCTGCCATCATCTGGGCTAACAAGCTGTCTTTCTTCTTGAGATTCTGATGGGCTGGACTCTTGTCCAGGGAAGAACCTTGCCCGATTCCAGCCTGACCAGGTGCACAACCGTTACACCTTTTATTTACAGATGTGCCTTAGGAAAGAGGTCAGGTATGCATGGACATGGACAATTCAATCCATGTGAACAGATTCACTGATTACAGTGTTACCAAAACAACTGTGATGAGGGCAAGTAGAAAGCCGTATTTGGAGCACACAGGTACAGCCAACATGGGTTTCTGTAACAGCAGAAAACTTTGTGGCCTGAAGACGAACAGAACCCTTGTGTATAGTCATGACTGCCTGGCCCTTTTTATAGGTGATCTCAGAACTGAGTAAGCAAGAAAAAACCTGTGCACTGATTTAGTAAAAAGGGCCTTCACCAGCACACTACTATAGTAAGACCAGCAAATAAAGTAAAGTTCAACCTGTGGACGTTGCTCTGTACACATAAACTAAACATTTAACAGAGAAATTACATTCCCATGATTTCATATCATATGCTTTGTGGTTTATTTAAGACCAGTGCTTGTCATCTGTGGGGATACACATTAAAACACAGAGTTATGAACAGAGTTAAGCGTAAAAATCGTTCATGTCTTGGATTGCTATTAAGTGCTGTGGAAGTTCTCACTGATCCACAGACCCTTTAGATGATCAAACAGCCCAGAGATGTCTGCACAGAATGTCTTCTTCTAGATTTGGATGCACCACTGCTCCTTATTAGTAGGTTGTTTGTTCCACCAAGATTATCTACTTATTTAAGTTGTCCTAGTATCTTATTCAGATACTTGATAAAAATTCTCAGCATTTCCGCACCAAGCGCATGACTCAGTAGTTTGTGCCAGATTGCCACGTCACTTTCTGAGAAGAAGTGCTTACTTGGTTTTCTCTTGAATGTACTTCACAGCATCCTCATGGATCAGTTTAATCAGTTTTGACATCTAGGTTGAGGTCTACACTTCTCTGCTCATGACAAAAAAAAAGTTGTCATTAGGACATGCCCTTTAATCCACAAAGCACTTGGTTTGTTGTTTTTTGTGATATAGACAACAATCTGCACAGATAGTGACCATGCTGGGATGTCTGCCTAGAGTACTCCTCCATCACTTCATGTTAACCACACACATTCTGTCCTCACAGCTTTTCATTTTTCACCCTCCCCTTTGCCATTACATTAAACTGTGGACACAACTGAAATCATCCATTGCCAGAACACATTCTGTCTGAAGCTTTGCCGCACCCAACACATGACAAACCAGCTGGATTGGGACCCGAGTGCAGTGGTTCACATCTCAGCACTATACAGCAGATAAATAGATATGTGGTCAGTTTAACTGACCATAGCCCCTTTGAAAGGTAAATTTGCTTCAGGGACGTATTAATATTATTAATACTAATACTATTGAGGAAAGTGTATCTCCCTTTTAACCACATTTCCTTAAGATTCTCCTGGTCATATCTACTCACAACAATTCCTAGACATACATTATCACAGCAGCAATGGACAGAACAGCAGTCATACACAGGATCCACTTATGCACACAAGACTAAACTGGGAATCGCTAGTTACCCTAACCTAAACATCACTGGAATATTTGAGGCAACTGTAGCACCGGAAGGCAAACCCACACAGATACAAGGGGCACATGCATACAAAATCAGCCAGCCACTGTGTATGCAGGTCAAACCTATGACACTATATCTTTGGGGCAGCAGCCTTTCACTGCACCACCCTTTATCGTTTTATGTTGGATTTAAAAATTAACTAGCTGTGTTATCCATCTAAGATGAATCTAAGTAATCAACACAGACTTCAGCATTAAAGTCTGCAGTGCACCATGCAATGCATATGTCTCTGTTATATGCTATTTGGTGCTAATGTTTGTGGTGCACCATATGTTGGAATGAAAGATGCAATAGGTGGTGCACTGCAAATGTTAACACTGAATACATCCAACAGACAACAACTGCCAGATGTGCAGAAATCAGCTTATCCACCTTAACAAAGGGCAAGTGCTTGTGTGTGTCTATGCATCTGTGTGTCTGTCCAGGTGCTAGTGTTAAGAAGAAAAATAAAAAATAAGCATAACATGTAAAAGAAAGGATAAAAAATCAAAAATGATAATAAAAATACCAATTCTTCTTCCCATTTCTGTGTTTGGTCAATGTGCTTGATCAACCTTCTCTATACAGTTCGGTCCTGCACCTCCTTCCCCAGTCAAGCCCTTTACCATCAGATCTTCTTTTATTTTATTCATCCACCTCCTCTTTGGCTTCTTTCTCTTTCTCTTCCCTTGGACTTCCATTCCCATCACTCTTTTGCCTACATATTCATTGTCTCTCCTCATTACATGTCCATACCACTTCAATCTACTTTCATGTACTTTCTCAGATATCTCTCCTACTTTTGTTGTACCTGTGATTGTCTCATTTCTTACTGTGTCCATTTTATGTAACTCCATACAACCATCTCAACATTAATTTCTCTTACATTTACCAAGTAAGGGTCTAACAATAGAAAAGTTAGTCTTATTTGCTTATTCTGCTGTCCGATATAATACTCTATAGAGAGTAGCAGAGTGTTAGCGACTTTCTTGCACCTTCTTGGCCCAATTGAATGAGGTTTATAACTGTAATGCTAATGACTAATAACTTCACATGGAGGGTGATGGATGAGTAAATCAACGTTTATGTCACGCAACCAAAGCTCTCACATGACTAGGCTAATGTAATAGTGCCATCCGACACATTTTCCCAGCAGAACACTTTAACAATAAGAATGGAGAGTTTGACGAGTGACGATGAGAAGAAAGCTCAGAAAACAGGCAGCTCTTTCCAAAGAGATTAAGGTCGGGTGAGTATCATTATACCAGAGCAAATAGACAACGCATCCATCAAATAAAAAACACGGGCTTTGATTACTTAGATTTCAACCCGTCTTATTTAGAAAAACACTGGGTGAACCATGTGCCCACTGCTTCCTATTCTCTATTGGGTGTTTTATTTTGCCACCCACCATCCAGTTTTTTTAATCTTTTTAGAATTGCGAGGTGTGAGAGAAAAGAGATGACATAACAATGATAAAGATTTGGGGTACCAGAGCCAAAGACTAACACACAATAATTGCAGAGACGTCTTTTCAAATGTGAGTTCAGGATAGAACTGATAAAGATGGTGGAGGTTTCAGTTTTCAATCCTTCCAGCAGGAAGAGTCAGGTTCAGGTGGATGGACACCAGAAGCAATGTCAGAGATGTTATCGCCATCAATCATCCGGTCTGCGGTGGGAGAAAGAGAAAAAGCCATTAGGACACAGCGCCAACTCTCGGAGCCGTGATAGAATTGCAGTCACTAGAGCCCTTCAGCTGTTCCCTTCACATATACATGTGACAGAGGATTACTTTTAAACTTTTATTGCTTTTTTGCTCTAACTAGAAACAAATACTAACATTTTGTCTTGTCTTTTTGGCCATGGATTGACCAATAAAGGAAAATCTTCATCGTTTTGTGTGCTATTTTCACTGTGAAAAGAGCAGCCACACCGACAATGAGATAATAAGCAGTGACATGATACATCTGGGTTGGTCGGTGCCACTTTGGGAGGGAGCAGTAAGGAGAGTGCGGTGGACTTGTCATGAGGTCCTTTTCATTCTTGAAGATGACTCATCACGCCTGTAGTGTAGCCTTCACAAACGGCAAAAGATAATTACAGTAGGTTACAAAAATGTAATTACCATGGAAACCAGACAGCCATAAAATCTTATGTTACTGATGATGATGATGTATTTCTTTGACTGTTTTTGTTAACTTACTCTCAAGTAGCAAAAACATGGAGCACTACATGACATTTTAAAATTTCTGTCAGAAGTGATTTAAAAATAGATAGAAACAAATACCCAAGCATAAAATAACGGTGATACCTATTAGAGCACATACTGTGGATCGCGCTTTGATCCAACCCATTTCTTAATTACAAGCCTTTTCTATTGATTTATTAAATGCGTAGTTTAATTCAGCATTCTCCCTCCTGTACATTTGATCAATTTGCTGTCAGAAATTCCATCCAACTCATATTTTATGGATTTGGGAAAATCTTGGGTGGACGGGAATCCCTTAGTCCTTGACCTTTTTTTGTTGTTTAGTTAAAGTATTTAATTAAAGGCAGACACATAATGGTAAAGACTCCCATACGGGAAATTACAACAATTTAGCTAATTAACTGTTGTCTCCCTTGTTATTTGCCACTCAAGGTTAATGGCTTTGTCAAGTAAGTGAGTTAAAAAATGAGGTAAAAAAGTGAGAGTGTTGCTGCAGCGTCTTTCCAAATAATAATATTGATTTCCAGGCCGAGCAGGCAAAGTTAAACCAGAGGTTCAGTTAAAACCAGATGTACATGAAATCAAAAAATTGAAGTCAATGCTGAAGGCCTGTTGAATAATATATATTTTATTAAGCACTATGCTATACTGAATGTTTTACGTTGTATTTTTTGTTGTTCTGCGATTCTATTGTGTGTACTGCATTCTGCATGTGGGACCCCAGACCACAGACACAAATTCACCCACAGAGTGAAAGACTCAAATCATGGGATTTTTATTACATAATGGCACCTTTCACATGTTCTTTCTTCAAAGTGCAAACTGATCTCTGGCACAAGCTTAGTAATCTCCCCCTACAGTCCTCTTCCACCCGACTCCAGCTCACCTGGATGAGGTCAAGCAGCTTCTTTTATGTCGGAGCCAGGAGTACTTCTGGTGCCACAGCAGTGAATGGCAGCACTTCTGAGTCACATGGAAGCCCTGTATAAACAGGGAGATTTTCTCCCTAAATCTTCCTGGAGTTCCCTTTGTGGCACCCAAGAACACTGACAGGCTTGTCCTGCAGGATTATGAATCCAATGGAGTATCCAACCTGGGACCATGCTAGAGAAGCACTGCCAACTATCGTACTGACAGTCTCCACCCAGTCCATCCATTAATCTTTCACTGTGACTGGATTAATAGTCAAGAACCATCCCAGCCAGTGGCATGCAAACGTTTTGGCCCCTTGTCACTGTATAGTGTCCATCCATTATGGTTTTCTGTCCAGGCCAGGAATCAACCCTCATCCCAATCATTACAACTGTAAGTCAGTTTGCTTTACCAAGGGCAAGTGTAAATAAGAGTTATTTTCAGTCTGTGGCATACAGCAAAAATCCTAAACAAGAATTTTAATTATAGTAGCAAAAGAAAAAGTACATGACACGTGATGAATTACACTGGAAAGAGTTTAGAAAAGTAAAAGCGATGAGCTGATACTCATTATGAGAGCCGTAAACAGCATGGCTGTTGAATTATCAGTACAATAACATCAGTGGTCTCAGAACCTCCAAGAAAGATTTCACCTTCTGCAGATCTTTTGTTATATAGTGCCTTTCATCGTAAAAGTAACCACGAATGAGCTCACAGTCCACCACTGGGGACTGAATTTCAATGTCCCTACAAAGAATTGGACGCCCATCTATCCCAGCATGTGTGATCTTCTGCAGCCTAGGAAGCCGGCTGTGTCACAGTGACAGCCTCGCTCTTAGAATGCTAAATAGATAGATAGATAGATAGATAGATAGATAGATAGATAGATAGATAGATAGATAGATAGATAGATAGATAGATAGATAGATAGATAGATAGATAGATACTTTATTAATCCCAATGGGAAATTCAGAATGTTATTAAATGCAATATTGTTAAATAAAATAAATAATGTAATACCCAAAATCCAAAGTGTCAAAATACTAAGTGAGACACAGCTGAGAATAAGGCAGAGAGGGAATCTAAGTGATGTTACTCACTTTGTGGGTGATGGACACCATTCTTGAGTTTCTTTGATTTCTTGAATATTTGGAAGTAAAGGTTCAGAATGAGAAGCAGGCTGTGGAATGGACTGAAAGAAAAAGAACGAAGCAGCACCCTGTATGAGGGACGAGTCAGGCTTGTTTCCTATGCTCTGTTCAGTTTAATCACAATCATCAGCACAAGCTGAACAGCCATTTTCTTGGTTACCCAAGAAATATTTCAGAATCAAAATTGGAATATCTTTATTATCATTGTAACAAATACAACGAAATTAGGTGCAGTCCCTGCGGTGTCAAAATATAAATAAAATATAATTAAAAAAAAGATAAAGGATAAGAAGAAATAAGGTAGAACACAAACATTCAACATAAGACCTTAATTGCACATGAACACTATTGCACAAGATGTCATCTATTGCACTGCTGCATTGGAGGGGATTAGGTGGCATTCAGTACCCTAATAGCAACAGGGTAGAAACTGTTATTCAGTCTATTACTTTTTGTTTTGATGCTCCTATATCTTTTGCCTGATGGCAACAGTTGGAACATGTCATGAGCAGGGTGTGAGGAGTTTTTTAAGATATTTTCTGCTTTCTTGACGCAGCGAGAGCTGTGCAGTTCATCCAGAGAAGGTAAAGAGCAGCTGATGATCTGCTGGGCAGTCTTTATGATCTGCTGAAGTGTTTTCCTCTGCGCTGTTCTGCAGCTGGAAAACCACACGCAGAGGCAGTAGCACAGGATACTCTCGGCAGAACAGCGATAGAAGGACAGCAGCAGTTTTTGGGGGATGTTATTTTTCCTGAGGACTCTCAGGAAATAAAGTCTCTGCTGTGCCTTCTTCACCAGCTCAGCTGTGTTCACACCCCAGGACAGGTCTTCCATGATGTGGACTCCCCTCTTGATGGTCCTGGGCATCCTTTGGTTTGAGACCCATTCTTTTCTTATCACCTGTCTCCACCTCTAACCGCATCTTCATTTGGTCTCCCTCTTTGCCTCATTTCCTCCACCTTCATCTCGGTGTACCTCTTCAACCTTTCACTCCACATGTGCCAACTGCCATAGTCTGTTTCTTCTCAGCACACACCAAGTCTTTCTCTTAAATTGGCATTTGTCTTCCTCTCACTCTGTGACTCTCCACACATCCATCTGATCATTCTCATCTGTCCATTTTCACATTATGTTCCACTTTCAGTGGCCATGTCTCGCTCCCATAGAGCATACAACTTCAGACAGCTCTTCATACCTTTTCTTTTTTGTACCAACCTCCAACAAAGTGGGTACATGGTAAATCACACTGGGAAGAGCCTACAAAAATAGGTTCTCAGCACCTTTTCCACATGCCCTGCACAGCCATGTACCCATCTCTTCTCACCTCTGGCCAGCAGTCAGCTTGGTGTTTCCTGAATTTACCTTTAGGGCTTTTGTTTCCAAACTAGCTTTCCATCTCTGTGTCTCTTTAAGCCATCAAAATAAGATCATTGGCATACTCCTGTATGTCCTACTCAGGTCACCACACTAACCTGCCCTCTATGGGTGACCGGGCCTTTCGCTGTAAAGCACCCAGACTTTAGAATGACCTTCCTGAATTAATGAGATCAGCTGACTCCATTCATTCTTTTAAAAAACAACTTAAAAGCCATCTGTTCAGGAAGGCGTTTAACTTAACCTGACACTCTGACCCTTCTTTCAGTTTATTTCTCTATCCAGAAGCTCAGGATAATTTGTGTGTGTGTTATATCACAAATGATGTGATTTTCTAGGCTTTTCTTTTAGTACTGAAGTTAGTATTTTACTTTGGTTTATTGGCGTTTATTCTATTTAATGCCTTTGTATATCCTATATCTGTTTTAATATTCTATTCAGTAAACATCTGTATCCAATGTTACATATAACTGCCGTTTCTTTTTGAGACTCTGTGAAGCACCTTGAGCATGGGAAAGGCACTATATAAATAAAATGCATAATTAATATTATTGTTATCTTAGTACTTAAGGAGAGACAATTAGACCTACTAAATTACAACTTTAGGAGTCTGTTGTTGATTTCTAGACTGATTACTGTATGTGAGGACTCCCCATATGAGGTCAGCGGAACACTGCCACCTCTCGTTCTGGGGGATGACTGTCCATTAATTAATTATTCCACCTTAATTGGATATAAATTTAAGATCTTCACGGCTGGGTTGGTCCTCCATTCCTGCACTCCTTCATTACAGGCTCCTGGCGAGGTAGTGACATTTCCTTGAACCCAGATGGAATGCCAGTCCACCCTCTTCTATACTATCTATCTATCTATCTATCTATCTATCTATCTATCTATCTATCTATCTATCTATCTATCTATCTATCTATCTATCATATAGTGCCTTTCATATCTATCTATCTATCTATCTATCTATCTATCTATCTATCTATCTATCTATCTATCTATCTATCTATCTATCTATCTATCTATCTATCTATCTATCTATCTATCTATCATATAGTGCCTTTCATATCTATCTATCTATCTATCTATCTATCTATCTATCTATCTATCTATCTATCTATCTATCTATCTATCTATCTATCTATCTATCTATCTATCTATCTATCTATTGCTACTTTGATACAAGCCATATCTTTTCCAAAATATGTTACTAAGAGCTAAGTTAAGATGCTGTGTGCTGCTGTGTGACATGGAGGATCACTCAAGGTGACTGGGCCTAACACCTCAGTGGACACAAGTCTGTGAATTAAGGGGATGGAGGAGAGAGGCAAAGTAATGGGGCACAGTCTAGTGTTTGTTAGTGGACCTGCTGATGTACTTATCGTCTGTTTCTCTCTCTTTTCTCTCTTTCAGCTCTCATTCCTCCTCTTTTGATTGCCATTTCAAGCCTCCTTGCAACTTTCTATCCATTCAGATGGGTGGTTAGAGCGGGTTTCTCTGTATGTGTATTGATTTCAGTTGACAGTCTTTGTTGTGCTCTTTATTGTAACACACCTAATAAAAAAGGAGGGATTAAGTAACCAGAAGCAAAATGTGCAGAAACGTTTAAGAAACATAATGCTGCATAAATGAATAAGATAAGGAAATGGCCAGCCTTCTGTTTGTCAAGCCCACTTTCATGTTGCAGGGCTGCAAGAGCATATGCCAGCAGCTTCAGGTATCCTGAAGAAATGTCAGGGCACTGATGCCAACTCAAGCCTGCCAGGACACTTTAAGGTCACGGATTCAACTGTCAGGCATGCATTTGGGATGCGCAATGAAGCCATGGGGAGAACATGGCAACACCACACAGAAAGGGCCAGGGGTCGAGCTTATGTCTCTGTGTCTGTGACTGACTAGATAGTCAGCACCCATATAAAGCAATAAACATTTCAGTACAGTTATGTGAAATCTGATTTACAAGAGAAGATTTATCTAAGAACGACTGCTCTGCTACTAAAGTAGATTCTGGCTAACCACAGCTCTGTAATGGATAAAGCACGTTCAAAAAATGGATGATTGGCTTCCAAGAAAAATAAAAACAGGACAGTGCAGTCTGAGGGAGGGAGTGTGGAGTAAACTGGCATTTGTGTAGACTGATATGATGTCTTGTAATATTGGAAGAGTATTTGGACCAGTTAAGTCAGAACTGGACAGTGAGAAAGTTGCAGTTGCCATGCTGTTCTTGGAGCACTTGCCATGCAGCCATCTTGGCAAGGGATGTGGTTAGCTGCACCCGGCTGACATCTTGGCTGATATGACAGAATATCTGGTGTGCACTCAGGCCCATCTAGACCAGTCATGTTTAATAGTATAGCCATCATACCATTAATGACATATGTAGATATTCCTAAAATGGCACATGAATATCTTGTTAACTTTTCCATTTCTTGTGCTCATGAAGGCTGCTGCATTTTGAATATATATAAATGTTTATGGAGTCATTATTGTGATGGGTACCAAGTAAACTGAAATTCTTCCTTGCATGTTCTAATCAGCCTGCAAGGTGTTTTATGTGTTACCGGAGTAGTATGTTCAGTTGGCATGTCTGATTCATAATATAGATCCCTTGCACAGGCACAAAGCTTAACAATTATTGCTTTATTTTTATTTTATGTACTGTATTTCCCTCATTTTTATTCAATAGATAAAGCTTCTGCACATTTATTCCGTAACAACAGCAGAGTTCTAAAACAGAGAGCAGTGTCTTTTGAGCTCTGGGTGCCCATCCTATCCGGGATTTCTCCCTGAAGTTCAGAGTTAGAGGGGCTCCTGTTCAGCTGCAGGCCGTTGTACATGCACTTTGAACCCCTCAGCATGAATCAATGGAGTTGTGTGAAGTGCAAATCAGCCGACTGCCACAACTGATTCTCGATGTTTCCCTACCGACTGGTACAGGGAGCTGTTTTGATGTTACGCACTGGCACTAGTGAGCCTGCATATGGCATCATTTTTAACAAAACGGCATCAGCATCTGAGTAACGGGTAGACAATTTAAAAGCAAAACAGCACAGGGATGTTGAGGATCTCAGGAGTGCTAAGCTGTGTCTGTAGTGCTTGCTGTGCTTGCTTCTTGCTGTCTTGTCAGTTCCGTCTGTGTGCTTGTTCTCCTTTTAATGTTATGTGTTATAATAAACAGTGTTGTGCTGATGGTGTCATTTCATTTTTTTTCCCCAGAAAAAGAGCTCTGATTTCTACAGAAGAGAGGTAAGAAAAACTGCATGAATGCAGACATTTGTTATTAATATCATTTTTTGTTTTATTCCAGTTCTCGTAATGCACAACTATTTTTAGGCTGTATAAAAAAACACATTCTCTGTATAAATTTGTTTTAATGGCATTTTGACATTTTTGAAGGTTTTAGATATCAGAAAATCTCCTTGTATGATTATTAGTGATGTGCAAACCCAGTTGAATTTGCTTTGCCTTGAGTTTGGTGAAATTGCAGAAATGCTCGAGAACTCATTGAGGTCAATGGGGAAGGAGAATCTGAACTGGTTTTTGGGTGGATTATAATAATTTGATGGTCAGTTAAGCATCCCTGACAGCTACGAAACATCTGCCAGCTATGCCGGACGGATTATTGTGGTTAAAAACAAGCAGTGAGGCAGCAGTGGCTACAACGCGCCTCCCTGAAATAAAATTAAAATTAAAATTTCAGAAACGTACAGTATAATTTCTTGCAAGCCTTGTCACACAGGATACATGAATCTACTATGGTTTTCCCCCCTACGGATTCAATAGCAGGTGCCCACCTCTCACAAATTGAAAAGTACAGTTTGTATTTGTCTTTGTTTGTTGTGTTCCCGGTGCTTTTGCTCATTCTCTGCCACTGCTACCAAATTAATGGAACACTAAACCACATGGATTCTTCACCCCTTCTTTTTTAAATCAACTGTGCAGCATTCTGGATAAAACAATTAAATGATCAGGGTTATATATTACATACAGGTCATATACAAGTCCATACAAACAGACACAAACAGACTGACACGTTCCAGTGTCCTTCTATGTGTGCATTTGGTGTAAATGTATTTGCAAGTTGTCCACTAATTTTTAGCCCATAACTAGAATCAGTGTTTTATACTTGAGGGGTCTGTCCCATCCAACATTGCCTGCTACAGCACTGTGATGTCACACTAGCCTTGCAAATCATCATGGGCCGCTGGGAAAAAAAAATAAGCCATCCACACAGCAAATTTCCAAAACAAATATTCAGTAAATAAGATCACCAGCCAACACAGCATATTCACCATGAAAACTCTTCGGTGAACATATATGCCATTTTTTTGTCTGTGGAATAAATAAGCCTCCCATCCTCCCACCTTGGCTCTAATAGTTGGCATTACCCCCTCAAGTAAGCATTTCCTGTAACCAACTATCAGTCTTTGTTGTCAACTGAGAGAACATTTTTCCCACTCCTCCATGTAGAATTCTTTCAACTGTGTGATGTTTGAGGGGTGTATTGTGTGCATAGCCAGTCAACCCCCCCACATACCAAAACCAAAGTGGGATTCAGATCTGGGCTTGGACTTGGCCATTTCAGAACTCTCCATTTCTTTCTCTTTGGCCATTCCTTGGTGGATTTGATGACACATTTAGGGTCATTGTCATGTTGAAAGGTCCACTTATGGTTGAGCTCCAATTTTGGTCTCATATTATCCTCAAGAACTTCTGGTACAAAGAAGAATTCATAGTGGATCTATGATGGTGAGCTGCCCAGGCCCTGATGCAACAAAGCAGCCCTTAACCTTTCCAGAACCATTTGTTACTGTAGGTGTTATTCTCTTCTGGTCAAATGCTTTCTTTGGTTTTCTCCAAATAAGTCTTCTGGCACAGTGAACATCTAACTCTTATATTTGGCTTATCTGTCCAGAGCACATAATTCCAAAAGTCCTGATCTTTGTCTAATTGTTCATGAACAAACTTTAGAATTGCCCTGATGTTCATTCTAGACAGCAATGGTTTCCTCCCAAGTAGATCTAATTTGTGCAGCCTCTTTTTAATGGTAGACCTAGGCACTGTGACATCAGCAATGGCAGGAGCTACCTGTAGGTCCTGAAGAAATTCAGAGAGACTTCTTTCAGCATCTTGTATTCTGCTCTAGAGCTGAACTTGCCAGGTCAGCTTGGCCTGGACAAGTTGGCAATCATTTAAAATTTCCAGTTCTCCAAAGTGGAATGTTTCATTTCTAATTGCTTAAATCCTTGCCAAATTTAAAGTCATGCTTCACCATGGACCTCTGATCAAAAGGACTTGATTGCACACTGCTTGTGGATTTAGGAGCTGTAAAGCTTTAGCCATTTTTAGTTTAAACGCATTTGGAAATTAGAGTTTAATAGGAATATAAAAATTCATCCACAATAAATTGTTACTTATTATGCTTCTTATAGCTACAAGGTCTCCAACTCCCTTCCTGGAGTACTACGGCGGCTGCAGGTTTTCATTCTTAACCTTTTCCTTATTAGAGACCAGTTTTTGCTGCTAATTAACTCCTTTTACTTTCATTTTAATTGTCTTGTTTTTGAAGACTCAGTCCAATGAATCAATCTTTTTTTTCTTAAATGGCACCTAAACAGAAATTAAACATGAAGTGAGCCAATAGATGACCAGCTAAGTCAGGATCACAAAATCCAACCAGTTTCTTAATTAGAAGCTAATTCCTGTTGTTAATCAAACCCGTTATTTAATTCCATGGCTTGTTGTTGTTCTCATTGTGCCACAGCAGACATTTCCAAAACTTTTGATTTCCATTTTTCTAAGAGCATGTGTTCTGTGGATGCAAGCAGATCAACATTACTGTGTGACCAAGGAGTAGACCGAGGGTGACAAAAACTAGCAGAGTCTCCTTCTATCATTTGTTCATAAAACTGGACTGAAATTACATGCTGCAGAAATAACAAAACAGAAAAAGCTCCAATCTTCTCTGGCATCAACTTATTACAGTACTGATCCATCTCAGAAGGCTCTGTCTGTGATTAACTGACCTGCTTCTCCAGACACCTGCATTTAAGTCAGCTAGGGTGGAAGGGGCGTGGCTAACTTGGGGCATGGTAGGAGGGGCTAGGTCTTGTCACCTGTGATTTTCTCCAAGCTGGGAGAGGAGAAAGAGAAGACCTGGTTAGCGACATGGCCCTCTCTTGTCTTAGTATGGTAGTGCTTACCTCAACATGAGTGACAACAAAGACCTTAACCTTTCTTTATTTTCACATACACTTTGATTGACAATGTGTCTCATTATTATTTGGCTGCTATTTAAAGAAAGTAGAAATAATGAAGGGGTTTGAGTCTTAAATAGCAGGTCAATTAAAACTATGATAAAAGAGTTAATTAGCAGCAAATACTAATTAAGTATTAAGTACTAATTAATTAATGGTCACTAATTAGGAGAAGAGTTAAAATGAAAACCTGCAGCTACGGTAGCACTCCAGGACTGGAGTTGGAGACCCCTAGAGCTCATATTATATTGTAAAACGTCTATGGAGGGGCTAGTGGACCAGGAGGCATGGGTCACATAAACTTTGCTTTGCCTGCTCAAAAGGACCATGGGGTGGATTTGTCTCTTCTCTTTTATCAATGGATCACACCTGCCATTTAAATTCATAAGAAAATGAAACACTGTGAAAACCTGATTTGATATATTTAGGTTTGGATTTATGTGCATATATTGTGTGATGTTATGCATTTTATTCAGCTGTACTATAATTATAAATCTGTGTAGTGCTCTGATTTTACCTAATCCCAGAAGCAAGATGGAATATTATATTCCACTTCTTTTCCAATTACTTTGATTTCACAGCTTGAACTGTTTACTAGAGTCATCTCAACTTTGGCTTGCTTGTGATCGCTGCTGTCATGCACAGACCTTCACTCAGATGTCAGATAGTGTGAACCAGAGGCAGTGGCGTAGCAAGGTCTGGTGGCACCCGGTGCAGAGTTTAAACTTGTCACCCCCATGTCCACCAAAATATAAAATGAAATTTATTGAGAAAGCAATTTTTTTATTCAATTGGTTAAGTAAAGAGGGCATAATGTTAATTATTTTGTAAACAATTTTTTATGAATAAAAAAAAAAGCAAAATGCCTTTTTATTAATACGCCAGTTTAATGTACAATATAAGAAACCTTTTTTCATAGTGATAGTACCTAGTGGGCGGCACGGTGGCGCAGTGGGTAGTGCTGCTGCCTCGCAGTTGGGAGACCTGGGGACCTGGGTTCAATTCCCGGGTCCTCCCTGCGTGGAGTTTGCATGTTCTCCCCGTGTCTGCGTGGGTTTCCTCCGGGCGCTCCGGTTTCCTCCCACAGTCCAAAGACATGCAGGTTAGGTGGATTGGCAATTCTAAATTGGCCCTAGTGTGTGCTTGGTGTGTGGGTGTGTTTGTGTGTGTCCTGCGGTGGGTTGGCACCCTGCCCAGGATTGGTTCCTGCCTTGTGCCCTGTGTTGGCTGGGATTGGCTCCAGCAGACCCCCGTGACCCTGTGTTCGGATTCAGCGGGTTGGAAAATGGATGGATGGATAGTACCTAGTGCATAACTTTATTATTATTTTAATACAATTTAATGAAAACTCAGTTGTTTACAAGTTTCGTTCTCTAGGCTCTAATCCAACAAACTGTACTTTAACACGATACTTAGAATCTCTTCTTTCTAACTTTTTGTCCTGCAAATTTTGAAATTGCGTCATCAAAATCGATACCTTCAGCTACACTATTTTCAATTGACAAAATGGCTAAGCTCGAGAGTTGTGCTTGGTTCATAGTGGATCTGAGATAATTCTTAATTAGTTTGAGTTTCGAAAAACTCCTCTCACATGATGCAACAGAAACACATAAAGTTCAGAAAAATCTTAATGCTAAAGTGAGATTGGGAACAGAGTCTAAAAGTTCAAATTCAACCACAAACTCTAAGAATCTTAAGGAAGTCCAACCAAGAGACTCTTCTTTTGGAACTTTGGCGGCTTTTAGAGATCTTCTTAGGCGTGGATTTTCTATAAAAAAAAAAAATTACACCGAATCTCCAATTAACCAGAATTGTGACACATGATTTTGTTGTGTGTCCCGGCTCGTATATATAGGGGCCTTAAGATAGTGGGATGGGGAGGGAGATATTGTCCGTTTGCTCGTAGAACGATCCTAAAGTAAACTTGTTTACTTTATGGCCGGTTCTAGAGCGGACAATACCTACCTACCCCACTGTCTAAAATATTTCGCGCCGACTATATTATTATGATGTTCGGGTTAAAAATATCATCTTGTTACACAGAACGACTTGGGGCGATGATATATTTGTGGCAGCGATGAGACAATGAGTCACAGATCGGTTGTTTGTTTACTTGAGCACCAGCACAGTTCAAAAGAAACGAGACAGAACACCCCCTCCCCCCACGCACCACACAATAATACTAAATCATTACAGTATCACATCGTTCACCCGCAATTTCCTGCAATTAGGGATTGTTAAAGCCCATGTAAATTATTTGACATGTTATTTTACGTAACGAAAAGGCGCATTAATACAAAACCGGCAATTTTTTGTCACCCCCTCATAGCTGGTACCCGGTGCGGGCCGCACCCACCGCACCCGCCTTCCTACGCCACTGACAAGAGGGAGTCTGTGGCTTTCACTTTGTACTCTAAACCTTAATTTCTGGACCTCATTTGTTGCTAAGTGTTTTAAAAGTTCTTACATGCAAGTGTCCTAACTCCTACAATGGGTCTCTCATCTTGTTCTGTATTTTTAATCCCTGAGCCCAATCAAACAGCCTTCTGTTTCTGATCCTGGCAGTGAGATTTCAAAGTGACATTGGAATCATTCTTCTTTTACACTACACATGCATCTGGATGAACCAGCTATCAAAGTTCTAACACTTATAAAATGCGGCTTTCAACTTCATAGCCTTACCATTGAACTGTTTGGTTAACCCGTTCTTTGAATTGGAAACCTTATTTAATTCTCATAACAATAAGCATGTTATTTATGAAAAGGGTTTTGGCTATCTTAAAAAAATGTTTTAATAAAATGTGTCCATTTGTCCATATAAAGATTTGAGTGATTTTGAGTGTGAAATTACACACATGTTATAAAACCTGGCACATGCACATTTCTATGTAATTTACCCTTTATAAATTGCAATCTTGTAAAATGTGCATTCATGAATGTGCCTCAAACCCCACCCAGTTTCATCCTGACACAACAATATATGGAGGATGCTAATCAACCTCATACATATGCAAGCACGATGCTGCAGATCTTCATTGGCTGGTAGTGCAGCCACATCACATGTTCAAGTAGTGCGAGGCAGAATTCCTCTCTTCTAAATTAGAGGCACCCAAAGAACTTTGGTGGTCCCAACAAGCACAGATATGTTGAATGGTAACGTGTTACTGCTGCCGTAAATGGCAACAAAGTGGATCGCTAGTCACTGGGAAGGAAGTGTGTGCACATAACACGCATCTACACTCTCTGATTTTGATCTGTGAGTGGCATCTTGTGCTAATAATGACACAGATACATCAAAAAGGTTTGGGGCAGCCACCCATATATTATGCCCTGGCTGCAAAAGGTTAATATTATGAGTTGTGTTCAGGCTGAAGTCCAAAACAGAACTGACTTTAGTTTGGAAAAATGGCGGCTTTAAAGGCCATGTCCGGAAGTGATGTCATCTGGCCTGGAACCAGAAGTGTTGTGATTGAAACTGGAAGTGACGTCAGCCGGAGTACCGGTACTAGAAATGGTGTCTTCGGTACCAGAAGTGACGTCATCAATATCCCCCGGTACCAATTCCAAAACAGAACTGACTTTAGTTTGGAAAAATGGCGGCTTTAAAGGCCATAACCGGAAGTGGCGTCCTCTGAACCAGAACCGGAAGTAATGTCATTGTGGCCGGAAGTGACATCATCAATGTCCCCTCCAAAACCCCACAACCGGTACTGGAAACTGACATCATCAGTGGAGTCGGTACCAGAAGTGTCGTCATCAGTGGCATCGGTAACAGAAGTGACGTCATCAGTGGTGCCAACACCTAGTGTGATTTCCTAAGGTTAGTCTGCAGAGGATGGAGAGAGGAAGTTAGTGCAGCTCGTATTACTATTATTTATGCCCTCTAGCTGCCTCCCATGTGCATGTGTGTGACAATCTCTAATTGGAAATGCCTTTGCATGTGGCATTATGCCAGAGTAGTCTTGACGATTGTCAGTCCTATCTTGGCATTACAGATGACTTACATGTTAATACAATGTAACTGCTTGTGGGTAACCAAACCAGTGAAAGCTATGTTGTCACTTAAGGATTAAATTAGAAGGCTAAATGTTCATAATATTAGAATAGGGACATGTATATACCTACATTTACACCTGCAATGTCCATTTTCCTGTTAAGATATAATGTGCTAGAAAGTAGTGTTTATAAAGTTAAGGACTCAAGATCTGGGAGGATATGTGAGAAGAAGCAAGATGGTTATTCTTTTCATTTGGCCCTGCCACATGCTAACAGCTGCAGAGAATACAGCCTTTTTCTTTTAAAATAGAAATCTGCTTCCATCCAGTTCCTTTTGTTCCTAAAAAGAATTCCATTCACCTTAGAAAAGAAACCTTGTTACATTTGATGGCAGAGGTGGGATCTAAACCAGCAACAAAGTGACAGAATTTCTCACCATTTTGTGCATTAGTGCCGTAATCTGGAAACACCTCAAGCACAAGTTATTTCAGCTCCTTAAACTTCTAAACGTTCATTAGATTATCGTGGACGAGGATTAATGTAGGTCTGAAAGAAAGGCAGGAATTGTTTAAACCCAAAAACATCCTTCAGCTTAGATCAGGGGTAGTCAACCTTTTTATACCTTCCGCCCACTTTTGTATCTCTGTTAGTAGTAAAATTTTCTAACCGCCCACCGGTTCCACAGTAATGGTGATTTATAAAGTAGGGAAGTAACTTTACTTTATAAAATTTATAAAGCAGAGTTACAGCAAGTTAAAGCATATAATAATAATTATTTACCAAGTACTTTATGTCGGATTTTCACTAAGTTTGGCAGAATAAATCTTTATAAAACAACTTACTATAGTTAAATCTATCTTTTTATTTATACTTTGCATACATAGAAATTACATTAGTTAATTGAATTATTAGTGGAATCCCTGAGGCTGATGCTGGGAAACTAAATATTGAATATCCGGTTCAATTTTTGTGAGGAACAAATGAAGGTCTCCCCTTTCGGAAATATTCAGGCGGTTTCTTTCTTTGGTCATAATATGATTAACAGCACTAAATCCTGATTCCACAAGATATGAGGTAGGGAAAGGTATCAATAAACTGAATACCATTTTCCACATATTTGGATATAAGACTGGCATTTTTTTATTTTGCCATAGGTTTTCATATCCACCACTGTCAAATTTATGTTTACTTTCTTCATCATATCTAATTTTTAACAGTTCTTCTTGGCAAGTTGTATCAGCCTCTTCAATATTTGCAGTAAAAGGATTTTTCATCCAGTCATATACCTTCAATTTCAAAATATCTTCAGATCGTTTTTCCATGTCCAATTTAAGTTCGTTGAGGTGGCTACTGAATCTGTCAGTATCCTCTGGAGTTACATCATCTTTTATAGATGATAATTGAGGAAACTGATGAAATTCTCTCTTCAATAGATTATGATGAAGTAGTTCAAGTTTGTCAATAAATAATAGCACAATACTTTGGCAACCTATAAGAGTTTTATTAGCTCCTTGAAGCTGCAAATTGATATCGATAAAATTTCTTGAAAATACAGTATCTGCCAAGTAAAAGGCATCATTCTTTACTGTTTTTAACTGTTGACACAGATTGGGCTCATTATTACTTTCAAAAAATTATATTACACTAACTTATAATGCTACAAATCTAGCCAAAGATGTACCCTTTGACAGCCACCGAACTTCTGTGTGCAAAAGTAACTTAATAAAATCTTCATTATTGTCCTGGCAAAGCTGCCGAAACATTCTATCATTCTTTGCGTTGGATTTGATCTTGTTAACGGCTTGAATTATTATAGTTAATGATGAATGGAGACTTGTACTTAGATGTTTTCCTACAAGATGTTGTCTGTGCACCACACAATGAATACATAAAACATCTGGCATTTCCTGCTTCAAATAAGCAACAAATCCACGATAGCGACCTACCAATGATGGTGCTCCATCAGTAGCGCATGCAACAATATTATTCAAAGGAATATTATTTTTTGTAAAGTACGTTCTCACAGTATTAAATATTGATAATCCTTTTGTATCTGTGATGAGATTTATTGCGTATAGCATTTCTTCTCGTAATATATTGTTTTCATCAAAATAGCGTACATATGCCATTAAAAAAGCATCATTATCTGCAATGGTAGATTCGTCCAATTGCATGGAAAATGAAGAGTTTTGGAGAAAACTTATAAGTTTGTTTTCAACATTAACTGCCATTTCATCAATTCGTCGCTTTACTGTGCTATCGCTTAGGGGCAACGTTTTTAAAATTTGAGGTATATCCTGATGTATTACTGTTGAGATAAATTCTTTTATAGAGGGTATTATTACAGTTTCTCCAATATTATAGCTTTTACCACTTTTTGCAATTAATTGTGAAATGCGATAAGTGGCAATTAATCCATCTTCATTCGTTGTATGTTGTTTCTTAAATGATGCAACGATAGTTGAACGATTTTGAAATTTTTTATATATTTCCTGAAAATATTCAATGGGCTTGTCCTTGTCATTTGGATGCTTTGTTGAAAGATGTTCTCGCAATCGACTTGGCTTCATTGCCTCATTGGATAATGTTTTATGGCACAATAAACACATTGGATGTTATTTATTTTCAACAGATTCTATGAAACCTATCTTCAGATACTCTGGCGAATAGCCGCGTGCATATTTCTTTTTTGAGACATGGGCTCACGATATTTCACAATATTTTGTTTGAAGCTGTAAGCACATGCTTGCTCTCAGAAATCTAACTACGTACTGACTTTAGTTTCAATTACGTAACGATTTAGCTTCACTTATGTAACGTGAACAAAACTTATGCGCTTGAAGTCTGTTGCGTGGTCGCGACTTTTGGAAGGCTATGTGCTTTTCCGATCCGGTATGCGAGACGTCCTTCTCGTCTCCTGGCGTTGGTCAGGCAGGATCAGGCGTTCCGGTTGCTGGACAGCACAGCGTACATTGGACGTGGATGGTCACTCATGGCGCTGGCTATCACGATTCCGTGAGGTTTTCGTCAGACCGTAATGTTGAAAGATATGTGGATCCAACAACAGCCGCTGGGAGTCAGGATCGGGATGTAGTAATCGTAGCTCCTCGTACGTTGAAATGATGAATGTGTTGACAGAATAACAAATGCTGGGTACCTCTAAGTTGAGGATTGCCGGACGTTACAAGTGCCGTGGTTGAGCGAAAGTTTGTCCAGACGAGACTAAATTAGTGAGTATCCGTGGTTGTGCATTTTATAAAATTTTATGTAGCGGGTGTTGGCCAATGGCATCACTTCTTTGTGATCGGGGCGAAGTAGCGAGACATCGGCTAGTTTTGGCAGTCCAAGGGGGGGTTCCTAGAATGTCACCCTATTATCCTAAAATCCGGGAATCGAGACGAAAATATGAGTTAATTGGTGTCTCCATTATCCGGCAGTTTCTGTCATAGAAAGAAGCGTCGAACCATGGAGTTCTTTGTCTACGGGGTAATAAAATGACGAACTGCTAGTTTTTGGGCGATAATAGTATGTAATCGCAGCGCCGTTTGGTTGCTCCGCTACCGCCCACCATGAAAGCTGGAACGCCCACTAGTGGGCAGTAGGGACCAGGTTGACTGCCACTGGCTTAGATGAAACTGCAGTGTGATCTTTTTGTAAAACTGTGGGGAGACTATCCCTATACAAAAGTTTCTGATAAACGTGTAGGAAGCCGAGCTGCTAACAGTGGCTGTAGCTCAGATGCAGGCAAAGAGAGCAGTGCTACAATAGTCACTTTAAACTGCCGTGCCCAACTTGTAAACGATTCAGACCCATCACCTTTAAAACAGGAGGCAAGGCAATAGGGAACAAATGGGAACTGTGTGGTAGCTGAGCCTCTGTCATTCTCCAGAAGTCACTTAAAATATCCCCTGAGTTAGCTAAATCAGTTCCTATAGACATCTTAACGCGCACAAGACATCTTTAACAAAGCTTCACAACATTCAAATAAAAAAACTTAATCTTAAAAGTCCATAAGTACCAGGAAATAGAACAGAAAAAAAAATGATACTGCTTCTTACCGGTCTTCCCAAATCGCAGGACTCAGTAGGAATGCAATCAGTAAGAGATTTTAGTTTGTATAGAGAAAACTAATCCCTCAGTGCAAATCATCCACCAAAAAAGAGGAGAAGAAAAAAAAATTGTCACACTGCTGGGGACCAAATGTAACAAAGTTTCTTTTGTTCCCAAAAAGGATTTCACCCTGCTTAGAAAAGAAACCTTGCTTCATTCTCTGTAGGTGCTCTTATCATAATATGAATGCATTAAAGTGTTCTGATTGCAATCGGAAAACTGACATTGTTGCAAAAAGTCCTTTTTATGTTGGTAACATGTTATGTTATATGTATATGCACCCAGGGCCGCCTTAACGCATGGGCACTCTGGGCAGTTGCCCGAGACTCCATACTAATCTATGTATGTTGTGACTTGCTGAGTGGTTGTGTAGGTAAGGGTCCCAGTGCACTGCTTATAATGGTGTTAAGACGGCCCTGTATGTACCCACACAATATGAAAACTGGATGTTGCACTTCATTGGTCAGTTAAAGGCTTCATACACAGCAAGCATGGCAGACTAAAACCTGGCTGAGATATTCCTGACCTGTCAGTCAGAGGTGGGTAGAGTAGCCAAAAATTATACTTAAGTAAGAGTAGCATTGCTTCAAAATAATATCACTCAAGTAGAAGTAAAATGTAGTCATCCAAAAAATTACTCAAGTAAGAGTAAAAAAGTATTTGGTGAAAAGACTACTCAAGTACTGAGTAACTGTTTGAACATAATAAATGATTTATTTTTTAGAAATATTGTAATAAGACAGACAAAAATATAAAATAATGTGCAAATTCTGCTATTTCCAAATAATAAAATAAAAAATGAGTAAAAATAAATAACATCTTTACAAAATAAAGATGCACAAATAACACAAAGTTCCAAATCTCAGTTTTTCA
Organism: Erpetoichthys calabaricus; assembly: GCF_900747795.2. NCBI lineage: Eukaryota > Metazoa > Chordata > Cladistia > Polypteriformes > Polypteridae > Erpetoichthys > Erpetoichthys calabaricus. Next base: position 30,059,637 of record NC_041407.2, read on the forward strand.
CAACAAAGCTTTTGAAGCCGATACGTACAGTAGGTAACATGTATGTTTGAACAATGCAAACTACTTACAGGGACAAGATATACTGTACACTGACAGTAGAATACTGTATATTCACTTTGTGGTGTAGCCAGTTTCAAATCCATAAAGCCGTGTCACTCTCCGTAGGCGTAATTGCATGACCGCGGGGAGTTAATGAGGTAGTGCGAGTCACACCTGCACATACGGGTGCAATCATCCTCAATTGCTTCATTGGCTTCCTGCAGCGTGTGATTAAGGCCCACGGAGACAGGAGTGTATATATACGGGTCGGCACAAAAAAAAGGGATAATCAAAGAAAAGGAGAAAAGAAAAAAAGTTAAAATACATGAAAGGCAGGCTTGGGAACAACGATCTGGCCACCAGTTGGGAAGAAGCAGTGCGAGCTAGGGCCCCATGAAAGAGCGTTAGCTGTGGCGCTCTAAGAGCTAGTTCGCCCCCCTGAACATTCAGGTGGAGTGTGGTGAGCAAGGCAGGTGCCCTCCCTAGGCTTCCGAGGTGTGACCACGTGAGCGCGAAGGAAGAAGGGAGGAGAGCCGACCTCGGATCGGTCTGGCCTTGATGCCTGGAGGCAACCAAGACGGAGGTCGGCCAAAAGGAGCTCGTGGCTGCTGAGTCTCTGCCGGCTACGCGAGCAATGGGTGAGCCGGGGAGATTGAAAAGGAGGTGGGCTGAGATCAGGCATTAGTCTGCATTTTAACCTCAGATTTTTAATGGATTTATGCATTGATTTTTTTATACCCACTTTTCACAATGATTTTTATGGATTGATATATGTACTGTTTTTTAGAACACTGCACCATTGACACTTTTGTTGATTTTACTTTTGTTTTGACTGGTTTTTAATAAAAGCACTTGAGCACTTTTTCCACCATCCTCTGGCCTCATCAGTGAATTATCCTCATATGTCAGCTCATCTTGGTCATAACTATCGACGGTGTGGGTTCAGCAGACTCCCATGTGGGAAGAGGGAGTCTGTAGGGGACTGGCATCATCACACACTTGCCCTCCAAATAGCACAGCTGATAGAAAATAACATTAGAACAAGGCAGCTTGTGCACGTGCAAGAAGTCTCACTTTACCATGACTGTCTGTGTCTGTGCATGTCTGGTTAAAACGTGCTTGTTCTTCACTCAGTGAAGTGATGGTTAAGCTTCAGCAGGAGTTGCCTCTCAAGGTTCTTGCAGTGAAACTGTGACCGTCTAGCAGTGAACAGGAGCCCCGCATGACTAAAAAGTCTCTCACAGTCTGCAGACGCAGGAAGTTTGTGTGTGGTCATGTGACTGCATGGCTATGTCTGATTGGTGAAACGGAGTCATGTGATTATTGCTGCTAAGTCTGATTGGTGAAACATAGTCATGTGATTATTGTTGCTACGTCTGATTGGTGAAGCAGTCATGCAGTATATCCACTGGCGACTTCTCTCTGGCATAAATATAGCGGATCTAATGTGTAAATGGCAAAAAGTAACAAGTCGAGTGTTGCCCAATGTAGCGGAGTAAGAGTAGCGGTTCTTCTTCATAGATGTACTCAAGTAAAAGTAAAAAGTATGGTGCAGTAAAACTACTCTTAGAAGTACAATTTTTTTTAAAAGTTACTCAAGTAAATGTAACGAAGTAAATGTAACTCGTTACTACACACCTCTGCTGTCAGTCAGCTCACTGAGAAGTGACAACAAGTAGTGTTAACTGATGAAAAAAAAAAAGATTTTCAGTGTAAATACGCAGCATTTGTCCTCTTAAAAGGGAACTAAAATACAGTCTAGTCTGTGCATCAACTTCATCACATTTGAGGTGTAAAATGTTTCTTACATCAGCACCCATTATAATAACAGCTCGGTGGTTTGAATTATAATGTGTGCAAGTCGTCATTTATCTGATTTGGCCACATTTCCCTACTTGATCAAGGGTGTCGTCATTTCCCAGTTTCTCCGAAATGTTGCATATGTACAGGTCAGAACAGAGCCGCCATAAATATATGCACGTTCCCCTATCAAGTTTTCTTTTATAAATCCTGACTTTTGAGTGAAAAGTTGCGTATGCACATTTCGAGCCTCTTTCTGTGCATATGCAAAGTTTCATAAATGAGGCCCCTGGACACTTGTGTATATTGTAGCGACCTCACTGTAAACAGTTTGATAAGGAAAACACGGCTGGGCAAAGAAGTGGTGGTAGAACAGTTTACTCGTAACAGTCTAGGAAAAATACATGAATGTAAAACAAAAATGAAGGAAATTGAACTAGAACTATTTACAGTTATCTGTTGTCATGGCCCTGAGAGACACCGTAAAAGAAAACTCTGGTTCTCCATACGGAATCCTCCCTTGTACCTAAATCTTTATATCCCACACCTTCCCATCGTCCCTCAAACTGTCCAGAAATCCCCACCTCCATTTCCAGCTCCTCCGCCCCTTTTCTTGTCAATCATATCCCAGATGTAGTCCTCCATCCCGTTCTCCACACTAACCACTAGACTCAAAAGTCTCTTAGCCTGTAGGCTTCACCCTAGCTGGGATGCTACCATATTCTTTGAAGTTCTCAGACAAATGCTGGGTGGTTGCTTGTGTCGTTCTTTGGGAACTTCAATTTATGCAAAGACAGTAGGTGTTCAAGAATATCTTTTTATCCATTATTCAAGTCATGGCTGCATTGTTTGTTCTTTTTGTCCAGTTCAAGCCAGACTTTGTGATTTGGCATGTTCTGCAGTTAATAATTTGCTGTTAGGTTTGGTGAGCACTAAATACTAAATATACTGTAGTTGTATTCTGAAGTGCACAATATACAGTATGTGAGCAAACCTGAGGTTCTTCTAGAGCTACTTGGATTAAAAGCTCTGGTTTAAAGATGCAATGAGTGCTGTCTGTGAAAATGATAGCTGAAGTTGAAATAAATGGCAGGCATAGTGGTTAGACCCTGAGGTTGTGGGTTTGAATCCCACTACTGACACCACTATGTGATCACAAGCAGGTCACTTCACCTACCTGTACTCCAATTGGAAAAACAAAAGAAAAGTGACCAATCATATCTCAAATTGTTGTAAGTTACATTGGATAAAGATGTCAAACAAATAACTAAATAATAGTAAAGTAGTGCTTCACAGCTCTTTAAATTACAATTCAAACCCTGGCATTTTGTGTTTTCCGAGTCTTTTGTTGTGAAGTCCATAAACTTGCTGTTCGGATTGCATACAGCTCTTGTGTTCCTATGTGCTAGTTGTGAGCAAAGCCATTTGTGTGTTTGGGGAGGAAATCCTGTGCTTGTGTCCCCGACCTCGATCAATCATCAATCGCAGCTACTTCAGATAGCACAAGTGAAAACGCCTCATGCTGTTAATCCGATGATTTGCAGGATTTGTTTCACTAAATGCCTGCTGGATAATGCTGATAAAATGTAAACTCACACTTGTCTTGTTTCACTTCAGATTATCTTCAACCAGCAGTCCCTGATGAGGTCAAGGGTCAAGTCGTCAGTCTCCCTGGGAGGGTAGGCAACAGTTTGGTTTTCTTTCTTTCTGAAAAAATAAGCAGAATAAGGAATTTATTTTCTGTAATAATAATAACCATAACAAAAATATTAAAGGAATGCTTCACCCAAAAATTATATATTTTTTCTGTTTCCTATTCCATGTAGATTCTGGTGATGGCACAGAAAAATTTTAATCTCAAGTTTTCCTGGAGAACAGAGATAACAAACTTTCTGATAGAATGGTTATCTAAGGAGACCAATGCTGAGCCACCGTAAATATGTAAAAACACAATGTAAAAATCTCAAGTTACTCGGGTTGCACAACCCACACGTCAGGTCAACCAGTTGTATGGTCACAATTTGTAAAACACATTCATTATTTTTTGATAAAATATTGCAAAATACTTCTGGAAGACCAGAGCAATGTGCCCAGATGAGAGGCTCTGCCACGAAATGAAGCCAATGAATTAGGAGAAGAGGCGGCTCTTCAGTTCAAACAGAGCACATTTCCTCTGAGTGTGCTTCTCTGATTTTCCACAAGTATTTATGTAACAATATTTTAGTAGCAATTAACGCATTTTGCCTGTTGTGAGCATACAACTGGATGACTGATGTACAGATTATGTGACAAGTAAACATTTTTTCATGGATGTGTTTATATTGTTTACTGTGATCTGGTATTGGCCTCCACTGAAGCCCAGAGAACATGAGATTAGAAATGTTTTCTTAGCCACCACTGCAAACCACATGAGTTAGGTAATACATAAGATTCAGTTTAACTTTATTTATCCCTAAGAGGAAATTAAAATTCCTTTAATAATAGTAATAATGATAATAAGTGAAATAGTGGCACATTGATTGACACTGCTGCCTTGCAGTTGGATTCAGATCCTCTCCTGGGTACTACCATTGGGAAGTCTGTATCTTCTCCATGTTTGTCTGCAGGTGCTCCAAGTTTCCTCCCATCTTCTAAGAACATGTGCGGTCACTTACTTGGTTACTATGGTATGAGTGTGTGCACATAAATGTGCCCAGCAACAGACTGGCACTCCATCCATGGCAGACATAATTCAAGCTCTTCAGAACATGTCACCCACCTGAAGCTAAACATGTTCAGACCCATCTAGTACTTGGATGGGGGACCATTTAGGAAACGTTGGAGTTGCTACTGGAAGAGGTGTTGGTGAGACCAGCAGGGGGCACTTATACCCTGTGGTCTGAATGTGTATCCCAATGCCCCAGTGCAGTGACTTGGACACTGTGCTGTAAATATGGTGTCATCCTTCAGATGAGATGTAAAACTGAGGTCCTGACTCTCTGAGGTCATAAAAGATCTCTGGACATCCTTTGTACTGTAAAGCATGGGGTGTTTCCTGATGTCCAGGCTAAATTGCCCACCACGGCCTGGTCATTCTGGCCCCCTAGTCATCCCCTGTTTCTAATTGGCTCACCACCTAACATCTACTGTGTGGTGAGCGTACTGGTACAAAAATGCTTGCTGTCACATTTTTCAGGTGGATGAAGAAGCTTTCCATTCACTGAAGCACTAGTAATGAGTAACGAGAAATGCAAAATACAAATGTGAAGAATTATTATTATTATTATTATTATTATTATTATTATTATTATTATTATTATTATTATTATTATTATATTCCACCTTGTGGCCAGTACTGCATGGATAGCATCCATCTCCCTGATGTTTTGAACTCGATAAGTGGGTTAGAAAATAGAATGATGAATGAATGGAAGGATAACATAACAGTCTCAAACCTGATAACTCTGACTCACCAGCAACACTGGGCACTAGACAGAAAACAGTCCTGTATAGGGTACCTGTCCACCATAGCATCCATTCACACATCCACACTCACACTCAACAGAGTTAAGTTTTGAGTCACCATTTAACCTCATGTACATTCCTGTGGAGATCAGGGAGGAACATTGGAGCATCTGGAGGACAATTTTACATGAACAGCAACCAGGCACAGGATTCCAACCCAGGATGCTGAATCTGTGTGGTGATAAACATACATTAGAACATCATAATACATGACATCTGTCAGTTGAGTTGAATTTCTCACAGAGGCTGTCAGGATCCAGAAGAGGGGAGAAAGACATGGAAATCAAGTTAGTGCTTGGGTGCCCTCTGCTGGGAATAGACCTGCAGGCATAATTCTGGGCCTGCTCCAAATAATACCTGAACTTTACCTGCTATGCTTGCTGGCATTTTCTTCACTTTATAATTGTATAATAATTTATATGACTCCTTTGAGCAAATGTTTTTGTCTTTTTACCTAGGATTGTAAAATATAGTGAACAGTATTTAAAGCACGACCCCATCATGTCTGGTTGCCTGCCCAGCAATCCCTGGCTAACTGATGACACAAAGTTCTGGGAGCTGAATATGCCACTGTAAGCATTCAAGGATTACTTTGCCTCAAATGTTCTTCTTTTATAATGTATTGACTCCATACTGCCTTGTTGAAACAGATCATTTTTAGCCAAGAAATGTGATTTTTGCCATTGGTTCATCACACACTGTTGCAGTGTGCCCATGATAAGTGGCTGCTTCTATTTTTGGCTGAACATTCAGACAGATGGAATCTAAAGTGTTCCTTTTAATGTCAAAGTGCATTGAAATGTCAGAGAGAAGACGAAGACAACTTCAAGCACTTTCTCAAAGGATCAACGAGTGTTGAATGGAAAAAAATAAAGTCGGTCTGGCAGCATAAATTAACAAAAGCCAACTATAAAAGACCAGAAGAGAACCTTCTGCCCAGTTCAAATAGGTTTAGGCAGGGAATATTAATTTTCACTTAACTTTAAGAGATTTATGAGAAAGCATAAAAAGTATTTGAATTTACTGGAATGTGCATAATACAGACCTGATACAAAACTCCATGAGAGCCTAGTCATCAAACTATCAGGTATGAGAAATGAGAGAATGGAGAGCAGATGGCTACACACGAGAAAAGGATTATGGGCAAGGAAATCAAAAAGTAGAGCAACATGGAGGTCACTGGTGGCTTTATCCTTTATTTATACCAATAACTAGATTAAAATAAAACTTACTAATTAGCTACAACTTAGCTACTAAATTACAGTACATGACTTAAGGGCCTCTGCTTAATAATAATAAAACTACATTGTATTTATATAGCGCCTTTACATGCTCAAGGCACTTCACAGAGTCTCAGAAAGAAAGAGCAGGTTTATGTAACATTGGATGCAAATGTTTCCTGAATAGAACAATAAAACAGATTGATACAGGATATACAAAGCATTAAATAGAATAAAAGACAATAAACCATAGTAAAATACTAAATTCAAAACTTAAAGAAAGGCCAAAAATCAAAAGAGTATGACCCAGGGCAAGTTCAGATATGAGCATCCAAATTATGTGGTTAATGCAGTTTAATGTAATTAAATATGAATCCTTACACATAGAAAGCATAAAAATATTTTATATAATTATACATTGAAACATTATACATTTTACCTTTTTAGCATGTTAATAACACTGCACAACAATTTTTTTGAAACGTTTTGCTTCCTGAAAAGTTTTTGCTGATTGTGACAGGTACCTACTGGGTATGCACAAATATAGTTTTGGTTTTACTGCATCACGTAGGAATTCTGGGAAATAGACATTTATATGTTTACTGACAATAACGTATTTAGCCACACGTATGTTTTGCATAAGCTATTAAATTCAAAAGAATTAAAAGTGTTTTGCTCCTGATTTTCTTTTGTATTTAATGTCTGGTTCATCACGTTGCAGTGTCCAACAGTAGTCAGCAAGCATTGACGGATTCCAGTTGCCCTGGTATCGTTTCTCCATCGTAGCAATGTCCTGGTGAAACCTTTCACCGTGTTCGTCACTGACACAACCGAGATTTGCGGGGAAGAAGTCCAAGTGTGAGTGGAAGAAATGAATCTTGAGTGACATGTCGCACTTCATTGTCTTGTATGCTTTGAGAAGATTGTCTACCAGCTGAATGTGGTTTGGGGCTCTGTAATTGCCCAGAAAATTGTCAACAATGTCTTTGAAGGCTTTCCAGGCAATTTTTTCTGGCCCAACTAACAGATCTTCAAACCGCTTGTCACTCATAACATGTCTGATCTGGGGGCCAACCAAAATGCCCTCTTTGATCTTGGCATCAGTTATTCTTGGGAACATCTATCTTAAATAACGAACACCTTCGCATTCCTTGTTCAGAGCTTTCATGAAATTCTTCATGAGTCCCAGTTTTATGTGAAGAGGAGGCAAAAATATCTATGCCGGGTCGACAAGCGATTCATGTGCCACACTTTTCTGTCCTGGAACTAACTTTTTACGGAGTGGCCAGTTCTGTCGAGAATAGTGCGGCTCTTTGGCATGGCTGTCCCATTCACAGATGAAACAACAGTACTTTGTATAGCCGAGCTACAGTCCTAGTAACAGAGCAACAACTTTAAGATCTCCACAGATATTCCAGTTGTACATGCTATACTGGACGTGCATCAGCAACAGCTCCATATTCTCATACATTTCTTTCATGTGTGCTGCATAGCCAACAGGTACTGAAGGATAAACGTTGCCATTGTGTAGCAGAACAACTTTCAGGCTTAACATTGACGAATCAATGAAGAAACACCACTCTTCCGGGTTGTGATCACAACCCAAGGCCGAGAACAATCCTTCAATATCACAACAGAAACAAAGACTGTTGACTTGTGCAAAAAATGTGGTTATATCATGATGTCGGCCTCGAAACACAGACATTTTCATACCTGGTGACAGCAAATACCATTCCTGCAGTCTCAAACCCAACAGCTCGGCTTTTGCTTTTGACAGACCCAAATCTCTGATCAAATCGTTCAATTCAGACTGTGTTATCAGATGTGGATCGCCTGATGAGCATGGTTCAAAATCCGGGTCAGTGTCACTGTCAGGACCCTGCATTGCAGTTTCTTCATCTGGTTCGTCTAAGGTCCAATCCTCTGGTGGTTTTCGGAATTGGAAGACTGTCGTCATGTGGCACGGGTCTCATTGCTGAAGGCAGATTAGGATATTCAATTGACTTCTTGTTTTTGGCAGAGAAACCAGACACATTAGTCAAACAGAAGTAACAGTCTGTCACATGGTCTTTCTGTTCTCACCATATCATCGGAACAGCAAACGGCATCGTCTTTCGAGTGCCTCTGAGCCAGGCTCTCAGACTGACAGCACATGTCACACAGCAAATGTGAGGCGCCCATTCCTTGTCTTGATCACTAATTTTGCAGCTGAAATACAGATGATGAGCTTTCTTCACAAGAGCATTCATCCAGCATCTCTGAGGTGCAAGTGTATATTCGCCACAGATATAGCAGAATGTATTGCAGCTGTTACGACATTGACAAGACATACTGTATCGCCTGATACCAACACATCTATAGCAACAAGCTTACTTACTGTTATATTGCTACAGATACTAGACTTTACTATACTGATGCTATACATACACACTGACTGTCTATATTAACCAAATGAGCAGGATCCGTGTATGCAAGCCACCTTTATAACATGCTGAGACAGCGTCAAGCTCATTCAGACCTGCCCATGCACGCCCAGGATGTCAACTTCCACAGAACAGCTTCCAACCTGGCCTGATTCCATGCCTGGACATGGCCAGGCTGCACAAACCGTTGTTGATAAGTCACTTACGGGAGCGAAAATATTTGGATACAAATTTTAGAAAAAATCATGAAAAACTGAAGATTTCTCTGAAACGGTACATGATGGGTAAATTTTGATGTGATATTCATGATCAGCACCCAAAAATCTATAAGAAACACCCAACAGTGTTCAAGAAGCAAAAACTTTGTTGTGCAGTGTAATAAACATTAATAGAGAAAGAAGTTCAGTGTGGTTTCATTACCCCTTCATGGTGGTTTGCACGAAGAGGCACATAGTGAGTCACAACGCAGAAGCTTCGGATGTTAACCAGATTCAAAGCCAGAGTGCAGCAGTACAACACATGTGGTGGAGATCGGTTACAATGGGATAACTTAAAGTCACATGTGATCAGATTCGCTTTCTCTCCATCCTCATACTGCTTGATCAATTTCATTTTATGTCAAGATCAATTGCCTTTTTTCCTGTAATTGTAAGACAAGTGTAACTGAACATAGTCGAAACTGCTGCAGGTAATAAACTGAGATCAAGATGAATGTTGTTTGCCTGTGAGTCGCGGTAGCAGTTTTAGGTCCAATGGTCGTAAGTCAATGACTACCTGTATTAAAATACAAACAAGGATAAATAACAAAGAGACATTTTGAAGGGAAAAAAGATCAGCTAAAGAAATAATGGGATCAGTTAGGGAGAAGCTCACTCACTGATTATGAAACTGGTTGGAACAAAAAACCCACAAGCACAGAGGCCTACAGAACTCAACTTGAGAACCACTCATCTACGGAAGTGTTGCATGTCATACTACAAGGGACGTTCAAAAAGTTACCTCACTTTGATATTTTCGTTGAAAATGGTGAAGGCGAGAGGAGTAGTAATTGGTTGTGTCTGAGAGTGTCATGTGACTAGTTCTGTCTGGCAAGCCAGCTGCCCTTGTAGTTTAGTATAAGAGTTGTCACCCTGTGGTGAAGATGGCTGTGAAACTTATAAATTGCACCAAACAGGATCGGTGTTCTGTCTGCTTTTTGTGGGCAGAAGGTGTGCCGGGAGCACAAATTCATATCCGCATGTGTGCTTAGTATGGGGATAATGTTCTCTCTCGTAGAGTTGTCTATGAGTGGATTGAAATGTTCGAAAATGGCCATGCTAGTGTGACGGATGCAGAGCGCTTCGAACGTTCAGCTACAGCCAAGACCGTGAGGAATGAAGAAAGAACCCTGATGTGAAAGAAGCACCAGTGGCAATGCGCTCCACCAAAAACATTTTTTGCTGATGGAAAATTGCATCACGAAGGATGGTGACTATGTAGTAAAGTGATGTAATTTGTTTTTGAAATGTTTAATAAATAGAGTTAAAAAAAAGTGCGGAAACTTTTTGAAAGTCTCTCGTACATAGTCAGAGCTTCAACAGGAGCCAACCGTGGATGTGTTGTGAGGCAGTCACAGCACACAGTTCCACACATATGAACACTGAAACAGTTTTAGGAGAAATGCACATAGCTTTGAGATATGGATGAAAAACCCATGCCGACATGGGGAGAATGGACAATCTCATCAAAGACCATCAACAGGCTGAGATGCATATCAAGTTTCATGGAGTTCTAAAGTAGCAGCAGTAACAACTTTAGCAATCTACACAGAATGAGATACCTTCAGGTCTTTTTAAGAAAGCTTAGGTGACTGTGAAACAACAAGCTATGTTGAGCTGAATGGCCTGCTCTTGTCAAGAAGGTACTGATGTGGCCCTCATGTTACTGGTATGGTTATGTGTAATCTGGCCTGAATCTGTGGACATGACCAAAGAACTCTACTTGTTTTTATTGATGTGAATGAACTTAGAAATTAATGAGAGTGAAATTATGTTTCTTTTGTACAGGGTGGAGACCCCAACAAAGCTTCGTGTGGAACGCTGGACATTTAACTTCAGAGAGTTGATTAGAGATCCCAGAGGTCGTCAAGACTTCCAGCTATTCTTAAGGAAAGAGTTCAGTGGTAAATTGTCGAGATCTCCAGTAGTCAAAAACTTTAGAAAGGCTCTGGCACGTTGAATAGTACGAGTGCCTCATGGAGTTGTTGTCTTGTCACTGTTGGTGTGGTATTTGCATGACGCTGACGCTGGCCTCCCATGACCCTACATTAGAAGTGGTTTGAGAACTGTAAGTTTTGTTTGTCCTTTCTTGGGAAAAGTCACAAAGATAATGCAACCCCCACTCATCCAATCATTCAACCACACTCCTCTTTGACTTTATAGTACTAAAGCTTTTATAAATGAATTTCAGTTTGGTTCCTTGTAGCGATTATTAATTTCTAAAGCTGAAAGTATTAGAATAAATATTTAAATAGATGGAAAAATAAACTCCAAGGTATAATTAGTGTATGTGTCCACTAGTATGAGCAGGGAAAAAGAATGAGGACATTTAGTTTTAAATCTTTACTTTTGTGTGTATTTGATATACTATATATTATATTAGGGGGAATTATCTTTTTGAATGACCTTTGAGGGTCAGATTGGTCCCAAGAAAAGTACAATTAACCAGAGACAACCACTCAGAGTTAAAATGACAGCTAAAATGGTGACAAAGGAGCTAATATTCTGTTGGCAGCTCTCTGTAGGGTATGACTGAGAGTCTTTACAAAGTAAATTGAGATTTATTGTGCTATTTATTGTATATTTAGCATTGGATTTGTATGACAGTCATTTTTGTTACATCGATATGAATGGCTCCACAAAGAAATATGTTCTAACTTGACATAATGCCAAAAGCGTACCAAACCGCAGACAAGCACAGGACACAAAGCCCTCTGTCTTGTCCCCTTCTGCTCCCCTGGTTATAAACTTACAATGAATGCTCCACAGTTTCAGAGCTTGACAAAAATTAGAAGATTGTCCCTCAGGCTAGTAAAAATAATTTACCACTTCAGTTTGTCCCTACGTTCCTGTAATGACTTCACACCATATGATATTTCGAGTAATAGTTCACTTCTGGGGTGATTCAGTGGTGCAGTGGTTAGCGCTGCTGCCGCTCACATTCAGTATGCTGGGACTGAGTCCATGTTTTACCTTCTCCTTCTATGCATGTGCAGCACTGGTTCATTGGCCAGTTGGAACTGGTTTGTGCTGGATTAGCACCGTGTCTGTCTCCTGCCATATGACCAGTTCTGCTGGGATAGACTTTGGCTCCTGCAACTCTTATTTGGATTAAATGTGTCTAAACACACTGTGTCTAATTCTGTATATTGACTTCCACTCCAGGTGAAAACCTAGGATTCTGGGAAGCTTGTGAAGATTTAAAATATGGCGACCAGTCAAAAGTGAAGGAAAAAGCCGAAGAAGTGTACAAGTAAGCTCATTACTGATACTCTCTTACTTCCTTCCAGGATATCATGGCTTAGTGTACATAAAATCGATTACCACACCAGCTGCAGTGGTGTTTCTTGTGTTACTGGGAGACCAACACTGCCCAGAGAAAAGTTGGGGCACAAGTTGTGTCTTCTCACCTCCACTTAGACTGCTTAATCTCGCACCTTTCTTGAACCATCATTTCTGTCTCAAACTCCCTGCTGTCAGGGTCACTTAGGCTGTCACTAAAGCTGAAGAAGTGATGCAACACGTGTTCCCATGATTCATTATTACTCAATGTTTTTGATTTTTAATAGTGCCTTTTACAGCACGTTTCTCAGTAGATGATCTCAGAGCCTTGCACACAATCAAATTCAAACAGCTTGCACCCTCTGCAAATGTAAAGAAAAAAATCATAAAGCACAAAATAGGAAAAAAAACACGTAAGATGGAACGTGTAGTGTCCTTACGGTCAGAACTTGTGCAAAGTGCATGAAATTTCATTTAGGCAAGGCAAGACCATTCTCCTCTCTTCGGTATTGAATGGCATATTGTCAACAGAACTTTAACAGACGTCATTTATTTCTGTGTCCTCCTACAGAACCTTCCTTGCTCCGGGGGCCAGGCGGTGGATTAACATTGATGGGAAGACCATGGACATCACTGTGAAGGGCTTGCAGAACCCCCATCGCTATGTACTTGATGCCGCCCAGACTCATATTTACATGCTAATGAAAAAGGTGAGTGCTTCCATTTAATTACCCATCAGGATTGGTACAAATGCTTGAACAGTCTGCCAGCACAAGTACCCGCCTTTTTGACCCAAAATGTTTTTAGCTTATCAATGAGTGAGAATCAGAAATGCCAGGACTCAGCTGAGTGGACTGACTGACGCAGGAATACATGAAATGTATGCATTATCTTAAACTTGCCAGTGATTTTTTGATAATATTGATTTTTTTTTTATTGATAACACTGGTCTACAAAAAAATATTTTTTGACCAGCTCTCTATTAAGTTTTTTACATCTGAGTTCATATATGAAATCGGAATTAAGCTTGCACATCAGATTTTTGAGGTACACATCATTGCCGTTTTGACACTTTTGAATATTAATATAATATATCAAAACAATATCTAGAGTATGAACTCTGCCCCACCAAAATTATTTGATTGTGTTTATTCTGAAAACAAACCAGGAGACGATACCAGAGACACTTTAAAACATGTTTATGTCAATTTACCTCTATATAAAAGCGAGGTCAGCGTGCTCAAAAATTGTCTGAGGCAATTGCTTTTGCGCTTGTACTGCACACCCGTCTCTCTTTGCATGAACCAACAGTAGTCACCCATCATGCTCGGAGTAAATTTTCCCTGACATCGGTTTTCCATTACCTTGATGAAATCTTTCCCCATGCTCATCTCTGACATCGCTTAGATTTGGTGGAAAAAAGTCGAGATGAGAATGTAAAAATTCTGTCTCTCCCGTCAGCTAATATACTTTCAGCATATTCTCCACAAGCTCAGTATAATTCTCTGCTCTGTGACTGTCAAGAAAATTCTGGACAACCTGCACGAATGAGGGTGCTGATTCAGTTGGCTTCAGTTTCTTTTTGAACTCATCGTCAAGCACCAGTTCACGGATTTCAGGGCCAACAAAAACACCTTCCTTAATTTTGGCTTCACTTCTCTCAAGACCAAACTTAATTCTTAAATGCTGAAATGCATCGCCGTTACTGTCCAGTCACCCTAGTTGTCCAACACCTGGAACATCATAACTAAAAAATGGGACGTGCTGGACGAAAACGGTTTTCAGATTTGGAGTCAGCAAGTGAAATTTGTTAAAGTACAGTTGAAAGAATCCCAGTAGCAAAATGCTTGTTGACCAGTGTAATTGACTGCTAATCCCAGAGGGGAAATTGTCTTTTTGCAAGACCTTTAGGGGTCAGAGCACAGGCTTAGCCTTTGTACGGTGCCCCTGGAACAATTGTCTGGTTAAGGGCCTTGCTCAAGGGCACAACAGAGTGGGATCCCTTCTGACAGTAATGGGACTTGAACTGGCAGCCTTCTAGATTATGGTAAATTTCAGGTGTTTTCAAATAATTTCAGTATATACCACAACACAACTTGGGTTCTTGCTTTGCAACGGACACGCCATGCAATCCTGGATTAAGTGGATTTAATACTCTAACACATGCAGGTTTTATTTAATCACTCAAAAATGTGTGAAGCACTAAAGAAAACTGACAAGTGGCTTTCTTTCATCGTATTTATATGGGAAGAGGATAACTCAAAGTCAATTTGTTGGGTCCCCTCAACATTGTGCTGTTCAAAAAAATCAATATGCAATATTTTACACAAGATAATTTGTTCCACCACCGTTAGCTGATGGATGCTTGCTCTTTACATCAGTCTTTTATGCGGCTCACTGTTTCTGCTCAAGTGGGACTTCACATGCAGGCTTGTCCTCTTTAAAGACTCCCCTGCAGCTGGTGCTGAAGCTGCTTATTTACATGATGCAATGCTGTTATACAGCCCCCCTTCAAAGTCACTGTCCCCAGCAACCACTTCCAATTCCTTGCAACGGTGCACAAACTCTTCAAAATGACAAGGTGGTCTTCGGTTCCTCAGCAGTCAGGCAGTCAGTGACAAAGACACTGAAATGGTTGTCTTGACCTCTTTGTTGTCAGATGGTGCAACTGGATTTTGAGCACTGCACTTTCAAATTGACTAGCAAGGGTGTTGAGTGCTGAGCTGAACTTCTGTGCAGTGATCTGTTCATTATATAATAATAATAATTAATTACATTTATATAATATACAGTAGGCACATGAACCTCCCTCTGTGTATCCTCTGGCTGTTTTCCTTCACCGATGCTGTAACTAGTGTTCCAGGCCCTGGGGATTCTGCCTTCTGTAAAGCCACTATATGATCTGTCTCATGCCTTGGCTGCACAATCGTGCTGTCGGCCCTGCCACATACTGCTCACCGGAGACTAGTGGCAACTC
Source organism: Erpetoichthys calabaricus (assembly GCF_900747795.2). NCBI lineage: Eukaryota > Metazoa > Chordata > Cladistia > Polypteriformes > Polypteridae > Erpetoichthys > Erpetoichthys calabaricus. The sequence continues at coordinate 30,075,139 of NC_041407.2, forward strand.
AAGCTGCTCCACTTTTCCTCACTTATAGGAACCGAACGTTCTGCCACCAACCACACTTCCAGGTAAATGGACCTTAGCAGATGGAGAAGTGAATGTGTAGCTGATGAGTTTACAGTCTGTCAGCAGTCTTCATTCATGTACAGATATGCAAACAGCACTCCAGATCCCTGATCTCAACTTCAAAACTGTCCATCAACTGATCAGAAGAGCCCAGCAAGTCCATTCTGGTTCTCTGTAGAACTTGGTGCTTTTCTAAATTGGGCTGTAGGTCTTCTGTTCATCCCACTGCTAACACCAATGTAGCACTGCGCCACTGCATTACTCATTGTCGTTGAGTGCCAATGGACTCCTACTCTTTTCATCGCTCTTTTAGGTGGCTCGCTGTTCTTAAAAGGACAGCTCGCTGTTGTCACACTAGCCTCTAATTCTTATGTGACTTTGGCAGGCTTGCCGTTTTTACAGGCTCCACTACAGCTGGCATTGAAGCTGCTGACTTGCAGATGGAATACCAGTTCAGAGTGTTGGCATATTATCAGCCCTATTGCAAAGATAGACCAAATTAGCAAATTGCAGATTTACTTTTTTTAGAATGAAGTCCTCAAAAATAGCCAAATATTTGAAAAAAGTCAGGCACCTTTTTCCACTGCCTCTGTGGATTGCTTTATTGGATCTTGTTTTTTGATGTTTTTCCTGGGCTCACTTCTACTTCAGACTCTCTGTTGTCACACTTCTCCACTTTGAAAGGGAACTTATTGCACAAGGTGTTGACCTTAAAAGGATGCTTGTTAGAAGATTCCAAACTCAAATGAAGCCAAGAACGTCAAAGTACATACAAGATATAAGGAAGGGAGTTTATTATGACAGAAATAATATACTATAGAAGGATGCCTGTGGGGCGGCACGGTGGCTAGTGGGTAGCGCTGCTGCCTCGCAGTTGGGAGACCTGGGGACCTGGGTTCACTTCCCGGGTCCTCCCAGTGTGGAGTTTGCATGTTCTCCCCGTGTCTGCATGGGTTTCCTCCCACAGTCCAAAGACATGCAGGTTAGGTGGATTGGCGATTCTAAATTGGTCCGAGTGTGTGCTTGGTGTTTGTGTTTGTCTTGCAGTGGGATGGCACCCTGCCCGGGATTGGTTCCTGCCTTGTGCCCTGGGATTGGCTCCAGCAGACCCCTGTGTTCGGATTCAATGGGTTGGAAAATGGATGGATGCCTGTAATAGGACACAGTGATAAGAGAAAAATGGAATAACAAATTTCCAGCCCCTGGTGCTTCCTATGCGGTCATTGCAATCTTTATCTCCTTAGTAGAATGACTAGTCCACTTTCCTACCTTGATATTGTCCACCTGCTTGCTCCTACCCTCTCACTTTTGACTGTTTTCTCTTCCTCCTGCCAGATATCTACTTCAATCCTCCCAACTCCAAGCACACTTACCTTTTAGGCCCCAGTCAAGAAGTAATTCCAGGGTCAGGAGTGTCTTGGGATATTTCCTCCTGCTTCCCTGATGCCACCTAACTGCTTGATGGCTCTTAATATTTCCTTCCACTGTTATGTTCATATATTTTTGCCAGAGGAGTATTCATCTCCTGTGCTACTAATATTACGTTGGGGCAGGGTGTTCCCTGTGATTGGCAGCCTTGTGTCAATGGCAATGTAAAATATTTCTTACTCAAGTCATGTCAAGTGGCTTTATTGTCAAACCATTCTTATAAAGCACTGCAGCCTACAATGACATGAAATTACGTTCTCCAAGACTGCTGTGCAATATATCCATAAACACCAGACAAGTGCAAGACAGGTAATATAATAAATAAATAAATAATAAATAATAGGTAAGTAAATAGATAGTAATAATTTGAAATAGTACTAAATGCATAATAAATCAACCAGTAACAAAAGACAACAGTAGCAGTAGGTGCAACAATGTACTCCATATAAGTAAACTACTAGGAGAAGATGTCAGGGCAGGGGGGCAGCACAGAGTTCAGAGTCCAGACAGTCAAGAGGCAGAAGCTGTTACAGAACTTTGCAGAGCTGGTTCAGATGCTACAGTACCTTCTGCCAGATGGAAGTGGAACAAAGAGACCATGGGAGAGGTGGGAGTGGTCCTTCACCATGCTGTGGGCTTTGTAGATGCAACGCTTTATAAAAGTGTCTTTAATGGAGGGCAGAGAGGTCCCACTGATCTTTTCTGCTATGTGCACTATCTGTTGTATGAACTTATGGTCAGAAGTATTGCAATTCCCAAACCAGACATTGATATAGCTGTTCAGAACGCTCTTGATGTTGCCCCTGTAGAATGTGGTAAGAATGGGGTGAGGTAGGCTTGTCTTCTTCTGCCGCCGAAGGAAGTGGAGATGTTGGTGTGCTTCTTGGCTATGGAGGTGGTGTCAAGTGACCAAGTAAGGTTGGCTGCCAGATGCACACCAAGGAATTTGGTGCTCTTGACTAATTCTACTGCTGGTAACTCGATGGTCAGTGGCATGAGGACAGCATGAGATTTCTTGAAGTCAGAAATCATCTCTTTCATCTTGTCTACATTAAGATACAGATTGTTGCTCTTAAATCAGTCTGTATCTCCATTCTCTAAGCTGACTTATCCCCACTGCTGATGATCCCCAGCCCTGTTATGTCATCAGCAAACTTAATGATGATATTAGAGCTGTACGCAGCTGTACAATCGTGAGTCAGCAGAGTCAACAAAAGTGGGCTGAGTACACTGCCTTGGGGGGCGCTGGTGCTTAGTGTGATTGTACTGGAGACGTTGTTTACGATGTGGACTATCTAGGGTCGATAGTCAGTCAGGAAGTCCGGGATCCAGTTGTGTAGGGATGTGTTGTAGCTTAGCAGACACTGCTTTCCTTTGAGCTTCTAAGGGACGAGGATATTAAAAGCTAAACTGAAGTCAATGAAAAGCATTCTAACATAGGTGTCTCTTTTGACCAGATGGGACAAGGCCAAATGAAGAGGAGATGATATGGTATCTTCAGTAGAATGGTTTGAGCGATAGGCAAACTGGAAAGGGTCATGTGATGGTGGAAGTCTGAAGTCTTTCAGGTGGCCCAAGACTACTGCTGGAATTCTTACATTCCAGCTCTTATTCAGCTTCAGTGCCAATTGAGTTCACCATTTTAGGGAAGAGCAGTGCTTGAAGTAGCGAGAGTAGCAGATAGAGAAGCTAAAGTGTGGACTCTTCTTTGTAATACTTGTAGTAACTGCATATGGAGCAATGGAAATAATTTCAGTAGCTAGAAGGGGTAGATAATTAAACACTTTCAAAAGGACTAGGCAGGAACGTAATCAAGCAGAAGGCAAAAATGATCATTGATACACAAGGCAGAAATATACCTGGAAACAGAATTGAAGATGAGGGTAACAACGCCCAATGACTTCAGCAGGGCACTGAGACTGAGACGCTGAAGTACTCTTAAGTCTGAGACATAATTCGGTTCTGTAGGTCCTATTAAATATCTCTGACCCCCTGAGATCATCTGAAAGTTTGTATCTCTTCATATTTTGATGCAAATTTCCCTCTGGAATAATACAGTCTACCTAAAGTCTATCTAAAAAACCTAAAGTTAGCATTCTTCGGTCATTTAATCCTTTGAACACAGATTTGACACCCAGGTTGAACACCGTAGGAACTAGCCCTACACTGGGTTTCTTTCCCCTTAAATAGCACTGATTATAACTGGGACCACCATAATGTCAGGCTGACTGGTGTGATAGATGGCGCACAAGGGCTGGCGTCCTCACCAGGATGGGGCAAGTTTCCTTACCTGGATGGGAAGTCAGCCCTTTGGAGGCACAAAAAGGAAGGCAAGGATCATCCTGCCTCTCCCGGGAGAAAGGCAAAAGATGCCATTGTGGCAGTGGGTACACTGGGTGGCAGGGTTGGACTGAGGAACAATACCCACCTGAGAGGCCAGTGTGGTACAGAGGGAGGCAACTTAGCAGGGCTACATGCACCGCCGACACACTAGGTGGCAGACTACCTGTGTGGACAACCACAAGACATGCTGGGAACTGTAGTCCTATAGGGCAGTAATATCGGGTTCTGTGGGTGCTGCAAAGGATTAGTGCAGGGATCCATGATCCCTACTTTGTGGGGCTTCCACTTGACCCCAAAGTGCTTGGGCTATGCCCTAGCACTGGAAATACTCCTGGGTCTAAGATAAAAGAAGCCACTCAACCTCATACAGGTGAGTTGGTGTCAGGTGGGAGAAGGAAAAGAGAGGAGAGGAGAGAACATATGTGTTGTGTTACTTTCAAAACCGTTTGTAAGCTATTTGTACAAATAAACCTTATATTTGGGAACCCAGGACTTGTGTCATGGTGGTTGTGTGTGAGGTTTGGAGTACGGCAACACCCCCTGCTGGTCATACAGGATTTGGGAAAACCTTTAATGCTGTTTTCCCCTGGTTGATAAATAAAACCTTAAGTTAGCTTTAAAGGGGTTGTAAGTGAAAGAGACAACTCAATGACCAGAATAAAGGGCTGAGAGAGCCATTGTGTTCTGCCTTCCATGTTCTAAACCTGAAAGCACATGAGAAAGGAAGGCACCCACTTCAGTATCTACCTTCTGCCATCAAAACCGTTAATCAAATCTGCACACTGCAGTTACAAAGTTTACCGTGTGTGTGTGTGTTTGAGCATGAGCAATTGTGAAATAGCTCCTCTGAATACTTTATATAGAAGGATTGGCTTTTTTTCCTTTGAGCAAACATAAGAAAAATTCATCGGAAAACCCTTAATGCTTCTTATGGTTCCAAGAAAACAAGCGGAAATGTAACAGTTACCAATACCCTGCAAAATCACTTGACTTGCAGCGTGACTGCTGCTGGCGGTGGTTAAACAGCTTTGTTATGTCACTACAAAGCTAAACAAGTGACGGTTGAGCAGAAACCACAAGTTTAGTGCAGCTTCATTCATTCTTAGATAGCTTTGGTCCCTTTAGACAGGCTCCGCATTATGAGTGAAGCCTTTTTTACAGAACATACCAAATATCTAGGTGCTCAGAAAGTAGGGGGCACCACCAAGCCCCCAAACCTCAGACACATATGACCCAACACATCTTTGCATTCAAATGAAGTATTTTTAGTCCACACAGCTCAAAAATAATAATTTACTGTAGCCAGTATACAGACTTAAACGCTCTGTCTCTCCTTCTCCCTCTCCTTCTCTCCTCCAGTGAGTTTCACTTGCTGCCTCCCAGTTCTGACTCCTTGAGATATGGCGATGGGCTCCTTTTAAGCCAGACCCAGGAGTACTTCTGGTGGCATGTTGTGGCTTGTTGGAGGCACTTCTAGGTCATACGGAAACTGTAGAGGTCCTCTGCCGGCAGCGCCCACTATCATCACCCAAGGACCCCTACAAGGCTGTGCTTCTGAACTACAGTTCCCATGCATCCTTGTAGTATTCAAATAGACACTACTTGCGAGAAACACTACCAGCTATTAATTTGGGGATGACTCCCGGCCTCCAGCTCTCACCAGTCCAGTCTTCCTTCCGGTATCCCAGCTAGGACGGAAATTAAAAGGCGCTCTGAACGAGTAGTGCCCACAATCTGGCCATCCTTCCATTATGTCTTCCTGGCTGGGCAAGGAATCCTCCTTGATACTGGCTGAGATGTCCATCCATCCTTCTGGGCACTTACAATATATTCATATATTTTTAAGAAACCGAGTCCAATAGATTGTTGTGAGGATGGTGTTGCTGTGACAGGAACATCAACTGTAATGGAAGAACCAGTGCAAAACTCACTTATACACAAGTTCACGTTCACTTGACCAGAATTCTATTCAGACGGCGTCATGAGACGTGAGAAGAAACTAAATTGTCAAAGAAAAACAGTTCAGTGAGTGACCAGGCTGGAAACTAAACCAGAGTCCAATAAGAAAGTACAGACACAGCTACAAAAGACAATGAATAGTGAGGAGGTAGCTCAGTTGGTTTCAGGGCTACCCGTGTGCACAAAAGAAAGGAACTTTACACTGCCACAATAGGAAAAATAATCTCTAAATTCCTTTGAAAATTAAGAAACATCTCTGGATAGCAATCCCAGATTATCACAATGAAGTCAGAGATTTGCAAGCACAGCCATGTGTAATTATATAGGAGTTTCAGTGGAAGCTGGCATTAGTTCAAATAGTAAAGTCTTCAGCCACCAAGCTGGCATCCACCAGCCGACCATTTCAGTCAAGAGAAGATGGGGGACTGGATGGACGGAAACAGAGGATAGTAATATTTTATCGGTCAAAATTATAGTTCTTTCATTGTTTATGCTCCTGACCCCTCTGCCAGCATTATGGGGTTAATCTCCTCCATTAACAGTAGTCTATGTTGGAGGAAGCAAAAGTTCTATTAAACCTGGGAAGATAATGCCTTTCTAGTCTTGGTTCATCTACTACATTTCAAGGTAAAATACATCTCTGCCCATACATCAGTAGCCACACTATCTAGTGCCACCACTTTCAGCCTGTGTCCAAGCAGTGCCTATGCCATCTTTGGAGTTCTCCTCCAATTTCGATTATCTTGTAGGTGTAGTCTCTATAGACGACTAGAGGCTGATCTGATCAGACCTACAGTATTTCTGATATCTCTCGAGTTTAGGGCAGCGTTTATGATTGTTCATGGGAGGTCCTTAGTTTTTCATCAAGATACTGGTGGGTTTCTTGCATACTCCTCCTTCTCTCCTCATCTCTCTTCTTAGAATTTACACGTCTGTTATGAACCAATCTGAATTCCTGGAAACAGAGTTGTGCTGCTCTCTCCCACAAAGTGCAATGTGCAGCTGTGAACTGGAGAGTCGGTTAATTTGTTAACCGGGCTTTATCTCCGCTATCATAATAATGAGAACTTGAAAAAGTGTATCTCAAGTTATTTTTATTTATAAGAGCAAGGTCATTTTCCTGAGTGCATGTACCAGGCAGGTATATACATTGATGCATGAAGGCCATTCAGCAGTCGAGTACCAAAGAAGGAAGTTTTAAACACATCAAAAAGCTATACATGCCGCCACCTCAAAGTTAAAACACCCCAGAGGGAGTTTAATAATTTGTTAAAAAATATGTAAAAATTATGTGGATGTAGAAGCATATTATTCACAATTGTATTGATCTTTTATACCAGTGACCCAATCTGTATTGCTCCATTGCTTTCAATTATAAGACTTCATGTTTGCAAAGAGAGACATAACCGGGCAAATTCTGGGATTAGAAAGGCCATTATAGTCGATAGATTTCTTTATGCCACTAGTAATGATTAAAAGGAAGAATTTTTATGGACGACTTATTTGTGCTTGATGAAATACGAAACAGATTACATGTGTTTTGTAGACAAGAGAATGCGTAAGAGTATACTAGTAAACGAGACTAACCGTATAGCTTGTGTAACAGATAGAAGTGTAGTCCACCTCTTGAACCCTCAGGTACCACTCTGAACACCAGGTGAATGTATAAATATTATTTATTTTATAAATAAACCGTGCACAAAGCACTCTCCACACCACACTCATATAAACACTATTCTCTCTAAACAATACTCTCTCCTCCTTGCCCAGACACTTGCCACCCTTCCTCCCAGCTTAGCTCAGTGTCTGGGCTTTCCCACAGTCCTTTTATATGCCCTGACCCTGAAGTGGTTCCTGGCCAAACCCACAAGTCCTTATTCCCTCCGGGTCAGGGTAAACAGTCCTTTCTTCACCCCGGGAGCACGTCGTTCCTTCCTGTCACGTGACTGTGACGTACTCCCGGGTTATAGGGCACATAAGAGGCCACGAGCTCACCTACAGCGACTCCTGGTGGTCCCCAAGGTATCCAGCAGGGCTGTGTATACAAACTACATAGTCCATGAGGCCCTGCTGGAACTCGGGGCATGATCATGCTGTCCGGAGGGCTCCTCCTGACGGCCTGGGGGTGGCGACTGGAGTCTGAAGCCGGTCGTCCATCACACTTGAAAACCAGGAGTGGGAGAGGAGAAACAAAGAGATGGTTATAGGGCCTGTTCTAACCTGTCACAGTGACTCGATCGATTCACTCAGGACGCGTGTTCAAGTATAGACGTTTTCTTAACCCTCGTTCGGAAAATGTGCAAGAGTGAGCGGTGAGTGAACATCAAGCTTCTTGTGACTCTGAAGAAATCCGTGACAGAAACTTTTAAATTACTGACAGAGGTTTATGGTGAAGAGTGAAAGTCTTGCGCACGCATTTTTGAATGGCACAAGTCGGTGCTCAAAGGAACTCATTTTTTTGCAGTACAAGATGTGAAAGTAAAAATGACGGATATCCTCAACAGCCTTTCAGAAAATGATCTGCAGAATTGCTTTGAATATTGGCAGAACTGTATCTAGCTCTGTATCAACTCAGAAGGGAGCTACAGTATTTCGAAGGTGTAGTTAATTTTCTTAATTTGTTAAATAAAAAGAGTTACAGGCATGGGCTCCTTTTTTTGTGTCAGACCTCAAACATGTGTTTTGGAGATTTGGATAAAGCAGATGACTGCGTCACTTGACATGTGTTGTGAGAGGTGCTACAGAAATATCTTATGCGCTATTCAGTTTTTTGTTTAAAATGCATGGGACTGGAGGAACTGGTGGTAGGTGTTTTAGGAAGAAGCGGTTTAGCCTTTGCAGCGCAGGATTGCGCCGCCATTCACTACACACTTTTTAACGGGTTGTCTCCAGATGTACATTCTCATACACAGTCAGAAAACAAATGTAGGAAAGGTAAGTGCATGACGGACATGCTGCAACAAAGGGCCTAGTCGTTCCTGCAGCAGCCCCTGGCGGTGCCCACAGAACCCAACAGGGTTGCTCCAAACTCCAACTCCCATGGAGCCCTTTTGGAGTCCGAGGCACTGCTGCCACCCAGGTGAGGGAGGTAATGCCCTGAATATGCTCTCTCCCCTGGTTCTTCCATAATCTTTGCGTCCCGGCCAGACAACAGTCCTGGCTTTCTGCGACAGTCCACATACATTAAAAAAGGTAAAAACATTTAATTTGGATGGAGTGGGGGGGTGGTGGGTATTTACTACCGGTGTGTTTTTCTTAGGTGGTCCTGTTAGGAGTGCATTGCAGTAATCTAGTCTGCTAAATATAAAAGCATGTAAGCCATATTTCAGACATAAAGCTCAAATGCAAGTACACTATGTGGAGAGCAGCCCGGACACAGACAGGCAGACACAAATGGTTTCAAACCACACACACGTTTATTATACATACTATTTACAAGTGCGCACACAACCCGGTGCCCCTGCACCAAGCACCCATAAGTCCAGGCCTTCCAACAATGCCTCTCTCTCTCTCCGACCGCCTCCACTCCTCTCCTTCGAGCTTCGCTCCGTCCTCTTCCACCCGACTCCAGCTGCCAAATGGAGGGAGGCAGCCCCTTTAATGTTCACCCGGACGTGCTCCAGGTGCCTCCAGATGAGCTTCCTGCAGCACTTCCTGGTGTGGCGGAAGTGCCGCACGAGCACCCGGAAGCACTCCAGGTGTCCCTGGTAATCCGTCCGCCAGCACCTCCAGGTGTGGCGGAAGTGCTGATGTCTAGGGCTTTTCAGGCATCGGGGCACCCCCTGGCGGTGAGCATGGGCCCCTATAGGGTTGAGCTTCCTTGCTCTGTTCCTGTGGTTCCCATACCATCCAGGGCGGCTGTCCCCTCGTGGTCCGGAGGAGGCATAATCCCTCTTCCAGGGGTCCTGGCTGGGTACCACCCCCAGCTGTTCGCCACAACTGTTAATAGGCTTAACTGCTGGTGACTCTCCCAGGGTACATCACAAGTAATCTGAAGTATCTTGAGTATGGGGAAATGTTTTTTGGACTGAAATGGTAGGGGCCCAATATTCTACACCTTGAAGAAATGTGCACCTTCAGGGATATCAATGGGGCAGCTGGATTATTCCATAAATATTCTCGTCCTTCAACAGGATCAAACAGATAAAAGCAGACTCAGGATGGTTGTCACTCCTGCCCCCAAAGTTCACCCCTGCAGTACCTCTGCATACACTTCTCTGCAGGGCTTCCCCGACCGCTCGCCTCCTGCCAGCACCATTGGCTCCAACTCAGCTCTGCACACTCTTCTTGATTCATTCTTCAACTCCTATAAGTGCCTTTGCGGAGTGTTAATGAGGGATGGCTTAGCCGACTGGTCTGATGAACGTGCAGACCATCCCCCTTTTAAGTGCTCACCCACTCTCATGGAGCCTGAGCTGCACTATCCACACACATAGCTGCACGTATGGGAGGGGCCAAGGAGGTCGGGTGCAGTGTGAGTTGGGTGGTGGCCGAAGGCGGGGACCTTGGCGGTCCGATCCTCGGCTACAGAAACTGGCTCTTGGGACGTGGAATGTCACCTCTCTGAAGGGGAAGGAGCCTGAGCTAGTGCACGAGGTTGAGAGGTTCAGGCTAGATATAGTTGGACTCACCTCGACGCACAGCTTGGACTCTGGAACCAATCTCCTTAAGAGGGGCTGGACTCTCTACCACTCTGGAGTTGCCCCCGGTGAGAGGCGCCGAGCGGGTGTGGGTATACTTATTGCCCCCCGACTTGGAGCCTGTACATTGGGGTTTACCCCGGTGGATGAGAGGGTAGCCTCCCTTCGCCTTCGGGTGGGGGGACGGGTCCTAACTGTTGTTTGTGCATATGCACCGAACAGCAGTTCGGAGTACCCACCCTTTTTGGAGTCCCTGGAGGGGGTGCTAGAGGGCATACCTTCTGGGGACTCCCTCGTTCTGCTGGGAGACTTCAATGCTCACGTAGGCAATGACAGTGAGACCTGGAAGGGCGTGATTGGGAGGAATGGCCCCCCCGATCTGAACCCGAGTGGTGTTTTGTTATTGGACTTCTGTGCTCGTCACGGATTGTCCATAACGAACACCATGTTCAAGCATAGGGGTGTTCATATGTGCACTTGGCACCAGGACACCCTAGGCCTCAGTTCGATGATCGACTTTGTGGTCGTGTCGTCGGACTTGCGGCCACATGTCTTGGACACTCGAGTGAAGAGAGGGGCGGAGCTGTCAACTGATCACCACCTGGTGGTGAGTTGGCTTCGATGGTGGGGGAGGATACCGGTCAGGCGTGGTATGCCCAAACGTGTTGTGAGGGTCTGCTGGGAATGTCTGGCAGAGCCCCCTGTCAGAAGTAGCTTCAACTCCCACCTCCGGCAGAACTTCGACCACTTCCCGAGGGAGGTGGGGGACATTGAGTCCGAATGGGCCATGTTCCGTGCCTCTATTGTTGAGGCAGCTGACCGGAGCTGTGGCCGTAAGGTGGTCGGTGCCTGTCGTGGCGGCAATCCCCGAACCCATTGGTGGACACCGGCGGTGAAGGATGCCGTCAAGCTGAAGAAGGATTCCTACAGGACCCTTTTGTCCTGTGGGACCCTGGAGGCAGCTGATAGGTACCGGCAGGCCAAGCGGAATGCGGCTTTGGTGGTTGCTGAGGCAAAAACTTGGGCGTGGGAGGAGTTTGGGGAGGCCATGGAGAACGACTTTCGGACGGCTTCGAGGAGATTCTGGTCCACCATCCGGCGTCTCAGGAAGGGGAAGCAGTGCAGTGTCAACACTGTATATGGTGGGGATGGTGCGCTGCTGACCTCGACTCGGGACGTTGTGGGTCGGTGGGGGGAGTACTTTGAAGACCTCCTCAATCCGAATAACATGCCTTCCAATGAGGAAGCAGAGCCTGGGGACTCAGAGGTGGGCTCCCCCATCTCTGGGACTGAGGTCACCGAGGTGGTCAAAAAAGTCCTTGGTGGCAGGGCCCCGGGGGTGGATGAGATACGCCCGGAGTTCCTCAAGGCTCTGGATGTTGTAGGACTGTCTTGGTTGACACGCCTCTGCAACATCGCATGGACATCAGGGACAGTGCCTCTGGATTGGCAGACCGGGGTGGTGGTCCCCCTCTTTAAGAAGGGGGATCGGAGGGTGTGTTCCAACTACAGAGGGATCACACTCCTCAGCCTCCCTGGAAAAGTCTATTCAGGGGTCCTGGAGAGGAGGGTCCGTCAGATAGTCAAGCCTCGGATTCAGGAGGAACAGTGTGGTTTTCGTCCTGGTCGTGGAACAGTGGACCAGCTCTATATTTCCCATTGGGATTAATAAAGTATCTATCTATCTATCTATCTATCTATCTATCTATCTATCTATCTATCTATCTATCTATCTATCTATCTATCTATCTATCTATCTATCTATCTATCTATCTATCTATCTATCTATCTATCTATCTATCTATCTATCTATCTATCTATCTATCTATCTATCTATCTATCTATCTATCTATCAAAGAATTATATACAAACTGTAAATTAGACAGCATTTTCTTGTGTGACTAAGGCCATTCATGACTATTAACCACAAAAAAAATCCAGCCCTACTCCTTAAGCAATAAAATTTTTATAGAATAATGTGTTTGCCCTGACAATATGATTTTTTTGGTGATACTGATAAACTCATAGCAATTCATATTTTGTATTTAAAAGTTGAAAGCAGCTCATGACCCTGTCACTTAGGTGTTTTCAATGAAGAAGCTTACATGAAAGATTAAACTCACTTAGTGTGAAGCTTACCGCCAGGGCCTATTAATAAACCTGTCACTGCATGGTGTAATCTCTGATAAGAAGACTTCATGTCATTGCCAGTATTCAGCTTGACCCCTCAGTTTATTTTTTGCACTAAAAACCCGTCTCACACGAATATGTGCTGCTGAAACACATTGGCTTGCATGGCTCCATTATCAGCTGTCCTGTACTGATTAGCATGTTTGCGTAGAATGTTTCCAAATCAAAACTGACATTTTGGAAAGGACCTGGAATGATGCCGTGATTTTGAATGTGGAGAAACTCTTTAAGGTTTTTGATTTGGGATTTAAGTACAGGTTTTGTGTATGTCTTCTTAGTGAAAAGTTTTGCAGTCCTCAAATACTACTTCTGACACTTTCAGCCAGCAAATTATTGAGCAAAAGTGTGTCTGAAAAATGTGACTGAGACTCCGAAATAACAACAGCAATAGCAATACACCTGCAGAAGGCCTCACTGTGACTGTGATTGACAAGTCTGGAGATTCTCTTTGTTTTTAATTTTCTTTCTTTTTTGTCATTCTGGTCATTTTGCCTATCTATCTATCTATCTATCTATCTATCTATCTATCTATCTATCTATCTATCTATCTATCTATCTATCTATCTATCTATCTATCTATCTATCTATCTATCATACAGTGTCTTTTACATCTATCTATCTATCTATCTATCTATCTATCTATCTATCTATCTATCTATCTATCTATCTATCTATCTATCTATCTATCTATCTATCTATCTATCTATCTATCTATCTATCTATCTATCTATCTATCTATCTAATGAGCTTCTGTAAAAAGCCAAACTTCCACCTGAGGACAAGTAAAGTTTTCTCTATGTAATCTCATTCAAAAATGATCAGAAACACAGATAAATGTAGCAAAGTGCAATATAAATAAAATTTATTATTATTATTATTATTATTATTATAAAATGCTGACTTCAGAACATTACTATGGTGCCATGGATCTCTGTCATGAATGTTGCATTTCTATTAAGATTGCAGATAAGAAGACAGTTAACACTGGGAAACTGATACACTAACTAGAATATTTGATGAAACTGATGAAAATTGAGTACTCAAAGGGTAAAAACGCATTATTTCAGCTGCTATTTTGTTGCCATTTTAGGCAATCATAACTCATTTCCTACTAAATAATCATTGGGTATGTCAGTTTAGAGCTATAAGCTACAATCCTTATAAGAAATGAGGAGGTCAAGGCTGCATTACACCCACTGGCTATACGGGTTGCACCCTCATGGTTTCGGCTCCTAGAGGACACCAGAACATGATTACAAATCTTCTAGCTTATATTTTTATTATTATTTTAAAATGTAATATTAAAAGATACAAGTGTCTCCAACAGGAGATATGTTTGATTGAGATATGTATTTTCTATACAATTCTATATTTTATGAACTCTGTTTCTCTTAATTATATATCTTTCTTATGTAAGTGTGCATTGTTTATCTTTTTTATTTTATTGACTTTATTAAAATCGAATAACATTCCATACAAATAACTCAAGTTTTACAAAAAAAGGTTTGAAACAAATCAACCCCGACACCTGAGAAAGAGAGCTAAGCCAGCAGAGTAAAACTTAAAGCTAGTAAAAATAAGTAAATGGATAAATTAATAAATGAATAAAGATAAATGCAGCAAAAGAGGAGAGATAACCTGCTTCCTCGATTTAAATGTGTACTCTAAAATGTTACTGATTAGATCCTGCCAAGTTTTATAAAAGTTCTGCACAGATCCTCTAAGTGCGAATTTAATTTTTTCCAATTTCCAATAATATATAACATCAGTTACCCACTGACTTAGAATAGGTGGGCTAGGATTCTTCCAGTTGAGTAAGATAAGTCTGCGTGCCAATAGTGTAGTAAAGGCAGTTGCAGTTTGTTTGTCCTTCTCCACTTTAAGCCCCTCTGGAAGTCCACCAAACACAGCTGTTAGTGGATTAGGAGGGATTGGGACACCAAGGCCGTCTGAAAGTCATTTAAAGATTTTGGTCCAGAATGATGTTAATTTGGTGCAGGCCCAGAATATGTGACCCAGTGAGGCTGGAGCTCGATTGCAGCGTTCGCAGGTTGGATCTTACCCTGGAAACATTTTGGACAATTTTAAATGATAAACATTGTTTACCTTTTGCATATTATTTATTCATTACTAGCTAAATTTAATTTGTTTTTCTTTGCATGTAACTGCTTTTTTGAAATGTGGTAAAGCACTTTGAGCTTCATCCTTTGTATGAAAATGTGCTATACAAATAATAGTTACAGTTTCAGTTACAGTGCCTTCCATTATGTTTGGGACAAAGACACATTTTCTTCTTGATTTACCCCTCTGCTCCATAGTTTAAAATTACAAATCAAACAATTCAGACGTGATTAAGTGCTCATTGCAGGCATTCATTTGGGGGAATTTGCATACATTTTGCTCACACCATGTAGAAATGGCAATTCTTCAAATACACTTTTTATACTGCGTTAGTGCAGGCCTAAGATACCTCGGCTTACTCCTACCATTTGATATCTGTAGTTTGCTTTGTTCAACATGCGGGCCAAAGCTGTGCCAATGTAAGTTAAAGAAGCCAAAAATAAAACTACAGGAGACATCAGTAAAACCTTAGGATGACATAAATCGACTGTCTAGAATATCATTAAGAAGAAAGAAATATTAAGTGCCCCACACATTATGGAGGGCACGGTATTATCTAGTAAAGCTCCCTTATGGCTCTGTGCGGGACAACCCCCAATTCTAAGTAGATCTTGGAAGGACTTCAAGGCTCTGGCATCACACCCATCTAACACATTCTGAATGTAGCCAGTTGTCTGCTTACACAGTTATTCTTGTACCTTTAGTTTGTAGGTAGCATTGACTAAAAGCGTCTGCTACAGAAGTATATGAAAATGTAAATAGCTCATCGCATCACTCCTGATCTCAGTGCCCCCTCTGCCACCCACAGCCTACACAAGATCCATAAGCATGGCTCAAGCTGACTGGACCTTTAAGAGGAGTAGCAGTCTGTGCCAGGAAAGGTTAGACCTCACATTATGGATGGCACTGTATTTAAATGATAGAAGACTGTCAAACAGTGAACCTTAGTCAATTCAAACATTAGCAATGTTAACAAACTCCTCACAAAGTCGAACCAAAAGTATGAAAGTTGGTCACATATGCACAAGCCTAAGACACACAAGCAAACAAGAGCAGAGACATTGTTGAAAAGGACACCAAAGCTAATGAGATTATCATGAGATAATCAAAAAGCAAGTCTGCCCTCATTGACGACGTATCAGAGACAAGAACCAAATTACATGGATCACTCTAAGTGGGCTCCTATTGGCAGCTTTGCGCTGATTGCCCACTTTGCTGTGTTCTGCATTCTTTAAAAACACAATTGTCAGTTACAATCTGTTCAGATGCAGGCCACATTGCCCAGCAAATGCCAAGTCTGTGGCATCAACATGGCAACTGTCATTGAGAAACATAGAAAACGGTCAAATTTGGATAAAACAGAAGTTAACATTTATAATGTTGTGAAACAAGATAAAAAAGAATTACAGAGACATCAATCATGTTTCTTCTAACAATGACTTATGTCAATTGTAGTGTGCATTAAAATGACAGGGCGGCATGGTGGTAAGGAGACCTGGGTTTGCTTCCCGGGTCCTCCCTGCGTGGAGTTTGCATGTTCTCCCCGTGTCTGCGTGGGTTTCCTCCGGGTGCTCCGGTTTCCTCCCACAGTCCAAAGACATGCAGGTTAGGTGCATTGGCGATCCTAAATTGTCCCTTGTGTGTCTGTGTATGTGGGCTGGCACCCTGCCTGGGTTTGTTCCTGCCTTGCACCCTGTGTTGGCTGGGATTGGCTCCAGCAGACCCCCGTGATCCTGTGTTAGGATATAGCGGGTTGGATACTGGATGGATTAAAATGACAATTTAGCCTACTGATGTTCTTTCTTCTTCTTCATTGCAGGATTCCTATGGACGTTATATGAAGTCACCGATCTTCAAAGAAACTATGAACAAGGCTATTGTCCCAGAAGTAACAAAAGTAAAGTAAGTTGGCATGAAATCCCAACCTTGCCTGTTCAGTATCACTCTATGTCATTGGGTGGGCTGCCTCCATATTAGAGATTATTAATTTATTCATAGACAGTTGGTGGAGACCTAGTCGTAACCTCAAAGCTATAAGTTTAGTTTCTACCTCCATGTTTGTAGGTGATTTTTTCCCTGTGATTTTTTATTAAATATATTTCATGTGGGCATATTGAATTAAGCTTTTCCACTTTCACAAAAGGTACAAGGTGTTGAAAACCTGCGGTCACGGGTAAAAAATGTGTGAAGAACAGCTGTGAGGTTGATTTTCTTCAGGGATGCTGCTCACCAGAGTTTTAGTTTTCCTCACTTCTGTTGTCATGGACGGATATCGTTAGGATTCCTCCTGTGTTTTTAAACAAGTCTGTGTCTATATGGCTATTCTTTACATAACTTGTATTTTGTAAAGTTCCTAATTGCATTTACCTGTGAACTTGTTACAGTGCTTTGAGTCTCCACTCAGTGAAGAGCACTATATAAACTGAATTGAACTGTGTCTACCAGTTCACACAAAATAAAAGGAAACCATTTACTGTGTGGTTATAAAGTGATTCCCTCAGATGCCTGCTAATCTTCTCGTCCTTTTTGTTGTTGTGAACAGTGAAAGCAAGTTCACCTTCAGCAAGCGCTATTGGAAGTCCAGTCCCAGCCCAGTCATCTTGAGGCAGCAGGAAGAAGAGGCCAAAGCCAAGGCAGCAACCAATGCACCCATGGACATCACACAGGTCATGAGCAAGCTTGACCGCCGCAACCAGCTCAAGCAAGAGCCTGAGAAGAAAGCTTAGGGGGAGAGAGAGAAGGGTTGGGAATTAACCTTTCAGCAGGGTCAATGCAGTTGTTCAGGGGTTCCAGTCGATAGCTGGCAATATCGAGTGTGAGATGGCTTTACCCATCTACCTCTGGAGTCACTTTGGAAAAAGCAGTGCTCCTTAGTTTTAGAGAGCTGCACATATCCAGGAGTATAAAATGAGATCAGAGTTAGAGCCTAGGATAAGCGTTACTCTTAAATGTAATTGTGGAAATGGCCTGCTACCCTCCGACATGCTGAGGACATACTCAGTCGATGTCCCCTCTCTAGTACTCCCTTAACTGCCACACTGACTCCCATGTCATCTTATCTACTGGGCATGAGGATCAAAAGTTGAAATCTAAGTAGAGGGTTCACTAGGAGTCAGAACACACTCTGGTGGTCATTCTTTTATTCTATAAGTAAATAAGACCCATTCAAGACAACAGAGTTCTTTTGCTATGGGTGTTTTCTGGTTTTATATTTACTGTGCATATAATACTGATATGCAGCACATCAATAGTGCTGATTTGTGCTGAAAATATTTCTTTACTCTTTCACAAGGGTAGAAGGCACTGGACCCTCTCAAGGAGAGCAACAGATACAAATACACAGTGTCTTTAGACAGGCTGCCAGGCTCCATATAGATTCTTTTTCCATTTGATTATTTGTGGTTTGTGTTTATTTCTATAAGATCTCATAAAGTTTGCAACTACAGTATACATACAACAGATATTTCACAATTCCCCTCTCTCTGATATCCTGCTTAAACAGAACAATTTAAGAACTGAAATCCCAAGCCATCTGCTGAAGAATGTGAATTTCCCATTGGGATTAATAAAGTATCTATCTATCTATCTATCTATCTATCTATCTATCTATCTATCTATCTATCTATCTATCTATCTATCTATCTATCTATCTATCTATCTATCTATCTATCTATCTATCTATCTATCTATCTATCTATCTATCTATCTATCTATCTATCTATCTATCTATCTATCAATATTCATCAGAACTCTTGACCAGACGGGCGTAAAATCTCCATTAATAGGCTACTAATCCTCAAACCTGTAGCATCCCCAGGGTCAGCAAATGTGTTTTTGGAAGAAAAATATTTCCAAGCCTCAAGTCAAGCGAGTGACTGATATGGAAATTGTGTTTGACTGCACAATCACCTGCACTTTTCTGATTTTACACAAATGCCACACGTCAGACAAGTTCTAGTGAAGGCATAAAATATTCTAATATTCTCACTGCAGTGTAGTTCAGTTCAGAGTCAGGGGTGATGTTGGGGGTCCATTGAAAGCTCTTTTTAAAATTAATATTTGAGTGACTAATGGCTGCTGGGTATCCACGATGCAGCTAAAATAGAAATTGGCTGTTCACTCAGAAAAAGAAACATCTGGCAAATTATTAAGAACACCTGTACACTTGTTTATACATTCAATGATCAGCAGCACAATGCAGATACAGGCCAAGAGCTTCAGAAAAATGTGATCTCAGTCACTCCCCTTTTATTAAATACTAGCTGATTACCCAGTGGCTTCGCTCACTGAGGGCAAGGGAAAAAAATAAAATGTAGTATTTATAAAATAAGTTTGTTAATTGACAATTTTATTTTTCAACAAATAAAGAGCATTTACAATAACATAGAAATCAATATAAGCAACATTATTAACATCATTATCATATGACAATATGAAGTAATATATAAGAAGCACATTGCATATAAATATAAATTATTAAACAGTAAAACTTTAACATTTAAGAGATAAAGTTACATTAAGTACTACTGCAGTGCTTTCGGGTATACTACATTTTTTGTTTGCCCATTACGTGCATAAATGTATAAATTTTTTGGTGTACCTACCCGAGAACACGCGACATATAACTGACCGTGGGAGAAGCATGGATTTTAAACACACGTTGAGTTCATCTGCTGGTGTCCCTCGTGGAATAACTGGTAATGTTTGACGAAAATCTCCTGCAAGTAAAATGACAGTACCTCCCATTATTTTGCTAGGATCTCTGAGATCTTGCATTGTTCGGTCCAAGGCTTCATAAGCGCTTTTATGTGCCATGGTGCACTCATCCCAAACTATCATCTTTGAATGTTGCAAGACTTTTGCCTTTCCAGAGCCCTTGCGTATGTTGCAAATTGGATTTTCGTCGTGAGCGAGGCTTAATGGTAATTGCAATGCCGAATGCGCTGTACGGCCTCCATCTAATAATGTAGAAGCGATTCCCGATGACGTTACAGCCAGAGCTACGTCACCATTCGCTCTCTCGGCAAGAATCAGGTTTATTAAGAATGTTTTTCCTGTTCCTCTGTGGTCATACGCAATTTCCGTTTCAAAAGCTCATACGTAATTTCCGTTTCAAACACGAAAAGAATTTTATATATATAGATTAAATGTGTTTCTCTTCCTTATATTTTCATTCAGCGGCATGGGTAGTGTAGCACAATGCTTGTCTTTACGTGGTATAACGCTTCCTAGTTACGAAACAGTGAGGTAAAGTTTCACTCTTCCTTTGCATTCCTCCAAAGAGTAGAAAGGTTTGGCCGCTAAACCCTCTTGAGCTATTCAGGACAAGTTGATGCTCTCCCTCCATGCCAGATTTCGCCTTCTTGCCTTCCATGGGGCATGAGTGTTTTCCTCCCTGTTTTAGGTAAAGTCAAGTTCCATAGCCATAACCCTTCATTAATCCTTTTCGGTCACTTTAGCACTCTAGGACTCGACTAAATTAATAGAAGTGCGGACCCTGCTCAGAATGACCAGACCTGAGCTGCATTACCACACTACCCAGGCCTACATGAACAGTCACTTTGTCATTTTGATTTGTATAGTTTCTGTCACATATTGTGCCGTTTCAGTCTCTTGTATACCAACATCAGTTCAACTGTGGATTTTTGTTTTTCCTTTTTTTATCTGTGTATGTTTATGTCATTAAAATACAAAAATGGATGAAATGGAGAGAGGTGTGAGAAGAGCTAATATAACTGAGTTGTATTTGCATTCCTGATCCAGACTCTGCTTGGGTATTCTTAACCCTCTGAATGTGAGTATTCCAATCCGTTCGACTTTTAAAAATAGTTATTTAATTCCTGAACTTCTGAACACTGGATGGAGAGTTTTAAATGTCACAGACATTATAAGTTGAATGCTTAATACCATGTTCAAAAAAGCATACAATGCAGAATAAAGATGCACTACTTACTCCATTAGCTGTGTTGACAATTCAACAATAAGGGGAAGGGGCAAACAAGCCCAAAAAGACAAACCCAAATTGGCATTCTGGGGGTTAATTATAGCCAGCTGAGCTTTCAAATTCGAAGTGGATTGACTGCCCACACCTGCTGGTCGTGTGGGCGGCGAACAACAAAAGGCTGTTCACATACCTCTGATTATCATCTCTGTTGTCATCGTGTCCATGTAATAAAGCCTGTACTGTAAAGAGAGGTTTTCATCTTGTGTCTGTGTGCCATGTGTCCTCTTTGTTTACTGTACTGGAAGCCCTCCATATGTTAGCTCCTGTTTTCATTATGTGTGATGCTTCAACAATAGTAGCAGCAGACAAGCGCTGGAGGAGAGACAAGCTGCTCATCCTTCTGATAAATGGGATCAAAGGGAAGAGAAAGCATTGGCCATCACTTCTTTTTCTCGTGTTTTTGTGCTGAATGTCACATGCCACAATTCTTTGTTTTATCTTGATCTTTAACCTAGCTGTCGATATAGGCCTTGCCACGCTATCACAGTGCCTCACATCCCCTTTCACGACTGCATCAGTGTTTCTGTCTACCAAACTGAAGGCTGCAGTGCTGCCGTGTCTAAGTTCAATAATGCAGCTGACAACAGGGGATGCAATTGAGGTGCTTCTTCTTTATTCGATTGCCTCATAGTACACACACATCTGTGTACAGCAGCCTAATAGAGCACGTTACCCACACAAAACATTTGTAGATAATAGTTGCTTCATATATTTTTATTTATTTAATATTATTATTATTATTATATTTCTCTATTATAAAAGAAAATCTTGAGATGAGATGAGACTATTGCCAAGAGATTGTTTCAAGTACCACCCTCCTTTCAACCAACGCCCACGGTCCTCTCATTCGTGTGAATGCTTTTGTCAGACACAGTTCCTTCGCTCTCTGTTCTTATAAATTTTTACGTTTTCTTCACTTTAAGTTCCCAATAAAAGAAGACTTATTATGTCCAAATCTTATTGAAGAATTTCATCCCGAAGGGTTATCAACAGAAGAAATGAGTACACGGGCAATCCTATCACAGAGAAACGATGAATTCAAATCGGTTACATGGCAAATTGGTATAATGCGTATCAATAGACTATGCTGAAACAGTTGGTGGTGATTGTGCAGAAGATGAAAACATCCACTTGCAATATCCAGTAGAATATCTGTAACTGTTAACACCATCCTGTCTTCCACCGGCCGAATTACTGCTGAAAGAAGGATGTATCGTAATGTTATTGTATAATTTATGTATGAGTGATGGGCCATGCAATAGGACAATAGGACAAGATTAGTTGTATTAAAAATTGTTTGAACAATTCTGACATGTAAAATTTTAACAGGCGATAAGAAAGCTAATGTGGTACATCTTCCGCAGATAACATTAGACACCAAAAGATATCTTGATATGCCATTCGTATTAAAACATTTACAGTTTTCCATTAGAATAGCTTTTGCTATGACAATTAACAAATCACAGGGACAAACATTCGAAAAAGTTGGTTTATTTATTAGAGAGAAAGAAACGATATTCACTCACGGGCAGTTATGCATTGTGTTGTCACAATGTAAGTCCAAACACGGAAACAAAATTCATTGCAATATTAACGAAAAGTTAATTCCAAATATTGTTTTTACTGAGGTTTTACAGTAAAACTGTAAGTTTAAAAAGTATTTGCGTGTTAATTTCAAAGCCAAACAGAAGGAAAATGTATAACGCAACGAATCCCTCTTTCAATTTATTACATTTTACTATTTTTTACTATGGTTAATTACTCGCTTTAATGTAAAATAGTTAGGTCTATTATGCATATGTAACAATTCTCATGAAAATAACAATCTGTTTAAATTGTACATCCGCTTCCCCATACGCGAGCAGCAGAGCTGCAAAGTGGCTACCAGGGGTTGGCAAGCAAGGCGAGCAGGGGGCAGAGCCCCCTAGTTTTATATATTATAATAATAAGTATTATTATTGTATCATTTATTAATGCATCATAAATTATAAAGTGTTAAATAAAAGGTAAGAAAACCCAGAATGATGCTCACCCACACACTCACCTGCACATATTTAAAAATGAAGATCTCCTGAGATTGTTGTAAGCAAAAAGGACAGGGAAGTGAAAACGTGAGCCAAGAATCATAGTCGAGGATAGGCAGGGAACGATGGAAACACATCATGCTGCCAAAAACAAAACACTAAACCTGAAACTAAATTCAATCTGAGTCAAAAAACCTAGCGGTAAGGCTTACTTGGATTTGAAGTACTGGGTATTGTACCGTGTTAGCCATTATGAATGTAGAGAAAAGTCAAGCAAAATGACCCCTTTTATTGGCTAACTAAAAAGATTACAATATGCAAGCTTTCGAGGCAACTCGGGCCCCTTTTTCAGGCAAGATGTAATACAGAAACTGGAGTTCCCTGTGTTTATATACACACTAGGACAAGAAACAATATTGGTAAATCTTTAAGTGAGAAATCTTAAGAAGAAGATATCGCTGTCCATGTGTGCCAGTTTCTTCCACCGGGTCTTCAATTCCATGTAGCAGCGGTACATTTCGGTGTCTTGTATAACTATCTCTAAGAATTACAAAGAACTGATAGCGTATCAATCCACCCATAGATAGTGAGTACAGGGAACGGCACCATATTTATAGTGTTCTCTTCCTGTAATGTCACAAAGGAAACCAAAATGATCATGTGATGCTACTCAGAGCGTCACACATAAAATAAGGATAAAGTGTAAAAAAATAAAAAATTAAACTTTGTTGAAATGAGTTAAGTGCAATAATGACTTCAAATTAGTAATCCAGTTTTAAAAAAATATAAAACAAAAATGCATGTGTAAAACATGTTAATTAACAAATTTGGAGTAAAAGGATATACTCTGTTAAAAACTCTTTCAGGGTGGGTGTTGACTTATATCAACAAATAGAGTCGAGGCCGATGTTGACATTCAGGAGTAAAGGGTGGTAATCAGCTGTAAACATCGACAAAGCCACTCGTTTTGTTAGCAGTATGCTGCTTGTGGTAGGTGTTATACTGGTGCCGATGTTTCAGGTGTCTGTTGCTTCATAACTGTGACTGCTCTCGTTGTTGTTGGCACTGCTGCCACTGGCAGCTGATGGGGGCCTGCTGCACAAAGACAGCTGTTCAACCATCAGAGGCCATCGTTATCTGCTGACCGCAACATCGATCATAGTATGCAACAACAGATACTGAGGCCCACCTACAGTGATGAGTCTGCCTCCTACATTTGAAAATGTAAATTGAATCATTTAGAAATATAAAGAAAAAGTGATGACACTCGATTGAAAGTCACTCAACAGAGCCGAGTGTGTTAAGGTCTGAAGGATGAGGTTTAATGGAGAGCATGAGATGGGTAACCTATTAAAGTATTTTACTCCTCTCTTATAAGCAGCAAATAGCAAAATAACATCGGGGAAATAACATGGCCGTGGTATGTGTCAGTGAGGCCATATGATACATATGGTACATTTGACATTTAATGATACACAATCTGCCCCCAGTACTGGTCCAGCGCTTCACTCCAAGTGCAGAAATGAATTCAACAGAGTCAACTGCACTCGGTAATACCTACAGCGTCACTCGTGGGTTTTAATAAAATGCATTGCAGTTTTCATTCCAACAGAGGGCATATACAGTTGACAGTATAACCTAAAAAGGATATTTTAAATAGAAAAAATAGGTAGGAAATATAAAAACATACTGATAGAGGAAGTACTAATCCCATTGGAGCTTGTCAAACTAAAGGAATTGTGGGGGTCTCAATGTCAGGAACACAAGGGCAATCATCTACAACAGCTATTAAAAATATTGAATTATTTAAGCAATTATTTCTTGCTCCCATTCTACCACATTAATGAGGTCAGACCTCTAGAATGGTTTAATGGACTCGAAAAAGATTACTGCCTCTGTTTTTCTTGTTTATTTCATATATTTTCTTCAATGTAAGTTTTTCTTTATTAAGTTATAGTGTTAGTTTTTTGTTAATGTTAGTGTAAATGCTAGCAATGTGTCATTGGTTGGAATGAAAACTACACTGCATCTTATTAGTACAAGCATTACAAAGTGCTCTCCAACGAACATTTCATGACACACATTAAAGCTGAATACGCTGAACAAAGTGTAACAGGGTGAAATTACATTTCAATGTAATTTATTTTGTCACAAGGAAAACTCATCAATACTGGAATAAGTGACAGTATTTCTATTTAATAAACAAGGTGGCTTTGCCTTTGCCAACGTGACAGCCACTTCGTGTCTCTGCCACTCGCGTATGTGGATTTCACTTTCACCAAACAACAAATCTTTAATTCTCGCGGATATGCCTCTTCATTGGGAAGAAACACTACTTTTCCCTGATGGCAACACGAATTTGACGATCTACAAGTCTCCGACTTAAAATTTAAATCCGAACAATATATTTGATCTGTTTCACTGTTCCATTATTTCACCGAGTAATAATTTCTTTTGTTTGCATGTTCTCCCCGTGTCTGCGTGGGTTTCCTCCCACAGTCCAAAGACATGCAGGTTAGGTGGATTGGCGATTCTAAATTGGCCCTAGTGTGTGCTTGGTGTGTGGGTGTGTTTGTGTGTGTCCTGCGGTGGGTTGGCACCCTGCCCGGGATTGGTTCCTGCCTTGTGCCCTGTGTTGGCTGGGATTGGCTCCAGCAGACCCCCATGACCCTGTGTTCGGATTCAGTGGGTTGGAAAATGGATGGATGGATGGATAATTTCTTTTTGTGTGCGCTAATGCGATCTTTACTATAATTTTTTTGAGACTTTCGAATTTTAGTACTTTCATTATCTCTAACCTGCTCTGCATGTGTATTGCACCATCGTTTTCGAATTCTTTACGATGTTCTACTTCATTGTCATCTACTCTTTGTCTTTTATTTCCAGTGCTGGGCATGGTTAAATCTCTTGGCACAAAGTCTCCTCTCATGGGTATCTCTCTGAAGAAGTCACGTCTCGGCCCAGGCTAAAAAGTCATCCCAGGATTTTTTTATTATAATAGACAGACGGGCTGATTTGCTGACAAAAGTCAGACTTCATAATAGAGCATCTTTAAGTTTGCTGATGAATGCACATTTAACGTAAGACGCTCAGCAGTCTACTGATTTACAGAAGTGAGAGTTGCCATCTAAATGCACAGTGCAAGTATACCACCTGAAAGATGTCACTGCGTGACAGGATTATGTGATGGGCCCTGGCAGCTATGGTAAACTTTTCAAGTGTTTGCAGTCGGAGTCATGGGAAAAACCCTCTGATCCACGGCAGGCACACTGGTTAAAGGATCTGGGCTGGTAACTCGAAGGTTGCTGGTTCAAGTTCTGGCAGAGAGAGAAGAAATGCTACTCCATTGGGCCCTTGAGCAAAGCCCTTAACCTGCAATGACTCCATTGATGCTGTACAAATACCTGACCCTGCTCTCTGATACCAAAACTCTGTGTGTCCCTGGAAAGTAAGTTGGGGTATGGGAAAAATGACAAATTCCTAATACAAGAAATTGGATATGGTGAATAAAGGATTATAAATCACTAAAAAACTGTGACCAAGAGAAGAAACAGAAGAATGACATGTAAGTGTCCCAAAGAAAGCCATTTGAGTACCGAGTTCTAACATACAGCATCCACCTATACTAAATCCGGGCCCGTATTTATCAAGCTTCTCAGTATTATTCCTAGGAATTGCAGTAAAATGTCACAGTAAGATAAAAATTTGTACTCCTTCAGAATAGGACATGAAAAGTATTTCAGAAGCACCTTAGTCCCAGTCCCAGCAAAGAGTTCATGTCTGAGAATGAATGACGTTTCAATTGTACAGCACCTCCTGCAACTTGACCATTATGATGATGTTTTGCTGGTTTTCTGATGCTAGCTTTAAGATTTCACCAAAAAGATAATAATAATAATAATAATAATAATAATAATAATTAAGGAACAAGAAAGAAAAGGGAAACATAATAAGGAAGAATATTGTTATAAGCTGCACGTAACTGTTGCCTCTTTGGAACATTTTAAATAGTGTTGATTGGTGAAATTTGTCAAAGAGTTTTTCACAGTGGATTTGCTGTGCTTTCCGGTAACTTTATTCGCAGAATATTTTCCTGTGGCCAGTTTAGGCAAACATTTTTTTTCCAAGCGCCCCATGATGCTTTGTAAGGCCAGTGTGACATTATGAAGCTGTAGCAGCCATAAGAAAAACTTTTGTGCATGCTTACTGTAAGATCGCTGGTGACGTGGCCGTAGTTGGGTTGCAAGAAATCAGCTACTGACATTCACACTTCTTCCTTCCCCATTGACTTCAGTGCAGTTCGTGGAGATTGGAGAAGTTTGTGAACATTTCTGTGATTTTGCCAGACTCGTGGGGAAGTAAATTCAACTGGGTTTGGTCATCACTAATCATGAATAATATTGTAATGAACACAGAGATGGAAAGACCGACACACACACACCAGATGAGAGTAAATCCCAATAACAGACATATATATTTACAAATGAATGCTTTAGAGATTGTTCTTGCCTTGCACCCTGTGCTAGCTACCTCTCGATTCTGCTCATGATAAAGTGGGTTTAGAAAATGGTTGGATGGATAGATGGATGGATGGGTGATCCACAGCTATACTTTCAGATTAATCATCTTCCTGCTTTTATGCCATAAGAAAACTCCTTAAGGTAAGACATTTACTGAAACTAGCCACAGCTACTCTTACGCTGCTTCAGAAGTCACATTCACTCTTCAGTATCCTGATTGTCTTCCACTGTAGTGTGGTTTGCCTCTCTCTGCGATTTCTCCCTTATTGTCTGTGAGACTCTATTGCCACCATTTTTTTCCAGCCGGCTTATCTTCATGGTAATACGCTGGCTACTCCAGTGCAGTTTGCATCCATGACCGCCTGGATGCTGATCCTCTGATATCACTTGCTACTCACTGTGTGCTCATCCACATTTGGAGCATTGATCTTTATGTGTCTGCTGATTTGCATGAATGCAGATTATTTTAACATTACCTCAAATGGAGTGCTGGGTAAATATAACTCTGTGTTACTACCTCATGTGTCGTAAAGGCATTTACAGTTTGATGCAAAATTTGAGAAGTACTTGTTGTGACTTACCCAGACCATCGATATTGCAAACCTGCATTTTACACATAACTTTACATGTTCATTTCAGCTGAAAATCCTTGGCTTATCCGCATAGATGGAGCACTCATGTATTGTACAACTTTTGTTTTGACTGTTATTCCATCTCTTTCAGATCGATATCTTTTTACATGTTCCTTGTTTTGTAACATTTCTAACACATTTGGGATGTGCGTGCCTGAACGACATCTTTATGAGCTCTCTTAAGTCCTGGTGAAATTAGGAGTTGCTTCCTAACTTGAACTTGATAAAATGCGTTTACTCCTACGCCTAAGAGTAGGACCAAAATTGAGAATTTTGAGCCACTTAGGACCATTTCCTACATTGAGACGTTTGATAAATACAGGTCCTGATCCATTTTATATATCTAGACAAAAACTATCACTTGCCTTTGTTCCCATGATGTCAATGTTTTGCCTGCATAGAAAAAATATTATCTAACACATATCCTTCAGCAGTCTGTTTTTTATTCTCTTTCTGCTTATTCCACATTAAGTATGTAACCAATCTGTCACAAGCTACAGTCACTCTCTTCAAGAACATACGTATAGTAGGTGACAAGCCAGAGAAGGCACTTCAGTCTATCAAGCCCACTTGTTTTGCTAATAGTTAAGCTGTCCCAATATCTCATCCAGGTCCTTCGTAAAGGCTGTCAAGGTTTCTGCTTCCACCACGTCTCATTAGTTTGTTCCTGATACCCAGGATTCTGAGTAAAGACGTGCTCCTTGGCTTCAATCCTAAATGCACTTCTCCTTAATTTCCAAAGCACATAATAAAGCCTGTTTTGTACATGCATGGCGGGTACATAGGAGTAATGTGGACAGTCCAGGTTTCCATTCAAGAGAGCTGAGCCTCTCCTTCGCTTTCTACTCCTTTTCTCTGGAAAAAGAAACCCCAAGGAGTTCTGCATGAATGTTCCTAATTCTGTTACTGCTAAGCACAAACGCCGGTGAGGACAAATTAGCTAGTTTTCTGTTGGTTTTGCAATCATGTTGATGTAAGTGCAATATTATTTTTTTTACTTATGTATTTTTTCTTTCTCAATGAAGCTTCAATCTTGTTATGAATTTACTAATTATTAAAAAAAAAGTATTTAGACCTAAAGTGTCATATCAAAATCTACCTCTTCCCTGACCCTAGAATGTCCGCCTTCCATTTCCTCCACTGTAACCTGACGCAGTGCCCTTTCCTTTTCCCTTTTCCAGCTGTGTAAATACACGGCCCCTGTCTCCCACCTGGCTGTGTACACTGGCATCTGTGAACCCACCTCTCCGACCAGCCCCACCCTCTGTGAATTTCCTCCCTCTTCCCCAGGCCTTGTGACACTTCCCAACAGTGCTGCCTGCCCATCGCCGATCAGCGTGGCCATCGAGAGTACCCCATCCTCCAAAAGGAAACTAGAAGCTAGTAACAGCGTGGCCTCAACTCACATCCCGTCCATTGCAGAGGCCACAGAGGTGTCAGTCAGCTCCAACTCCAGCACGACTGCGGTTGAGGAGGCCCGGCAGCCCTTGCAGAAATCACGGATGGCTCTCTCGTTCAGCCGCTTCCTGAAACGTGGCTGCTCCAACTCACCTGTCTTTGCCACCCTATCACCCAAGTGCCCTTCTGTCAACAGCAGCAGAGTTCAGCCTTTGGATGGCGACCAACAACAGGTTACACAGACCAAATCAAAGAAGATAACCAAGTAAGTCTAAATTTCTCATTTTTGTGTGTTCTGAAATTTTCAAGCAAAACTAGAAACATAAAAATTAGCTAAATGATCAAAGTGTAAACAAATGAAATGAGTAGATGTAAGCACATAAAGAAAAAGGCATATAACGTTAAATCACTGAAAAGCGAAAATCTCTACAATGCATGCTTTACTGTTGGGAGGTTCATATAATGGCAGAGGTGACCCTTGGGCTCAGTCCTGACCCTTTATATTTGAATTTGTTTCTTAGTCGGTCATTAATAATGGTCTACTTCTATATATACACGTAAAAGACCATTGCACCATTAAAACCTACTCTAAACTACTTCAGTTTCTCCACCTCTATTAAAACATTAGAACACTCTAGACGAGATCAGGACATTCAGCCCAACAAAGCTCGCCAATCCTGTCCACTCATTTCTTCCAAAAAAAACCCATCAAGTCGAGTTTTGAAAGTCCCTAAAGTCTTACTGTCTACCACATTACTTGGTAGCTTATTCTAAGTGTCCATCGTTCTTTCTGTAAAGAAAAACTTCCTAATATTTGTGCGAAATTTACCCTTAACAAGTTTCCAACTGTGTCCCCGTGTTCGTGATGAGAACAGGCCATTCAGCCAAACAAAGCTAGACGTTCTCATCCATTTAATTCTTCTTAAATAATGTCAAGTCAAGTTTTGAAGGCCCCTAAAGTCCTACTGTCCTGCACACTACTTGGTAGCATATGTGCTTATGGTTCTCTGTGTAAAGAAAAACTTCCTAATATTTGTGCAAAATTTACCCTTAACAAGTTTCAGTTTTGTATTTTAAATAACAGTCTTGATCCACTGTAATAATTCCTTTCATAATTTTAAACACTTCATTCATGTCCCCTCTTAAACTTCTTTTGTGTAAACTGAAAAGGCTCAGCTCTTTTAATCTTTCTTCATAATTCATCCCCTGTAGCCCTGGAATCAGCCTAGTCGCTCTTCTCTGGACCTTTTCTAGTGCTGCTATGTCCTTTTTGTAGCCCGGAGACGAAAACTGCACACAGTACCCCAGATGAGGCCTCACCAGTGCATTATAAAGGTTGAGCAGAACCTCCTTGGACTTGTACTCCACACATTGTGCTATATAACCTAACCTTCTGTTTGCCTTCTTAATGGCTTCTGAACACTGCCTGGATGTCGATAACTTAGAGTCCACTAAGACTCCTAAATCCCTCTTATAAGGTGTATTCTCGATTTTCTGACTGCCCATTGAGTATTCAAACCTAACATTTTTACTTCCTATGTGTAATACTTTACATTTACTGACATTAAATTTCATCTGCCACAAATCTGCCCAAGGCTGTATGCTGTCCAAGTCCTTCTGAAATGATATAATGGTTTCCAAATTATCTGTTAATCCACCTATCTTGATATCATCTGCAAACTTAACCAGCTTGTTACTTATATTTCTATCTAAATCATTTATATATATTAAAAATAGCAGCGGCTCTAGTTGTGGAACACTACAATTCTGATGAGGTTCCTCTCACCATCACCCTCTGCTTCCTGTGTCTGAGCCAATTCTGCACCCATCTATAAACATCACCCTGAACTCCCACTTTTAGATTGAGGCTCAGCTTCTCATGTGGCACCTTATCAATGCTTTCTGAAAGTCCAGATAAATAATATCATATGTTCCACTTTGATCATACCCTTTTGTTGCCTCCTCATAGAATTCCAGCATGTTAGTAAAACACAATCTCCCTCTTCTGAACCCATGCTGACTGTTCACAATAACTCCTGTCCTTGCCAGGTGTTGCTCAATCTTATCCTTAATAATTCCTTCCATTAATTTTCCACTGTGATGCATGTTATTGCAGGCCAGTAAGTTGCCAAGTTCAAAATTTGTTAAGTTTCTCCCTCCCAAGTTTTCTGAAATTTCCTAACATTTCTGTTGCGGCCTGCAGGAGATACTCCAGTTCCCCAAACCCAACACAGACAGAGGTAGACACAAGTTCTGAAGCACATCATGCACTTGTATTTATAGGGGGAAACACTTTTGAAGTGTTTTCCATGCACCACAACATAAACACAAAAATTCCAAAATAATAAACAAATAATAAAACAAACAGCACTTGTCTTCTCTTCTCCTTTCCTCTCCATCTCTTTGTCTTCCACCTGTACTCCTTTCGACAAGTGTTGTCCTCTCCCTTCTGATTCTGGCTCCTGGAACAATGGCATCTGGCTTCTTTTATCCAATACCTGGGAGTACTTCCGGTGGCCCATTAGAGTGGACTGGAAGCACTTCCAGATGAGGTGGAAGCCCAAACAAGTAGGGCTTTAGAATTACTGCAGCACCCCCTGGTGACACCCATGGAATCCAACAGGGCTGTGCCAAACTCCAACTCACATGAAGCCCTGTGGGAATCCAAGGCAATGCTGCACCCCAGGGAGAATGCCACCTAGCATTCCAGGGGCAGTAATACCCTGTGCCTATTTTCTCTCCTGGTTCTGCCAGTTAAGTGTCCTGGCCATCTTTCCACGCTGTGTTTTCATCACATTTGAGATGGAGCAAATTCAATGGGGTTTTGCTCATCACTAGTTACCAGTACATTCTGCAGTCATTTTGGGATCTTTCTGTCCTAAATCACACTTTCTTCTTTCTTTCAGTCTAAACTTCACTGAAAAGAGTAATGTAGGGGTGTGCATTTATTACTTCACTAGTGAAACCTGGAGTGTGGGAAAGAAAATTAAGAGTGTTAAAGATGATGGTGGAAAATGAAATACACAAGCAAATGAGACTTCAATGGATCTAACCCTTCTGGCCACCTGCAACTCTCTCATCAAAATGTTGGGCATAACTGTAACGCGAGTGAAACTAGCAAGAAAATTTTTCTTAGTCAGAGGGCAAAGGGTCAGAACCAAAAGATCACGAAATCAACAATCAGAATGGAAAGAAAAGGCAGAAAATTGATGTCGAAAGATAGCAAGTGAAGGATCAGCACCAATAGGCTACAGAGAATTCGAAGTTTAGAATAACTACGATTCACAAAAGGGTTTTGTATCTGAAAACTCGGATGAGGAAGTGACCACAAGGATGATATTTGAACCCATTTGTATTGCAATCACGAGGTCAAGAACTTTGAGGAGCCACCCCTAACAATGCATGTACTGACCTAACGATGGAATTAACAAATAGCACCATCTTTAAACAACCAAAATGGTGGAGATGGCAGTGCAAAATATTACACAACTAAAGGAATTGAGCACTGGTTCAAAAGATTAGCCTTAGAATTAGATTTCTTGTCTTTAAAGAAAAAAAACAAAATGCGTGTAGCAGAGTACCTTTAAATACCCATAACATATTTAAACCAACAAAATTCATGACAATAACTATTATGAGTGATTAAAAGAAAGCCAAAAGAGGCACAACGTTTGATTACTTTGGTATATATAACAGTATTCAATGCATTCAAAGCAAACATCTTTGCTTTCTAATGGTTTTGGCCTCTTTCGACTCTTTCTGTTTTATTATGCTGCTTATGAATCTTATTTTTCTTCTGTCAACACCATTTTGTGTTCTCTTTGTTGAACAGTTCTTGCCATTTTGTACTTGTCTCTGCACAGCCACGGCCATGTTGTTTATAGTCACTCTGCCCATTGCTGGTCACATGACAAGGTGAGGTGTTATGCTGATTTAAGATGGCAGTGCACTGTAATCAACGTCCAAGCATTGAGATCCCTCTTCCTTAGTTTCACTATCATTTTTCTTGGAGCAGAGGAATCTAAAAGACAACAGCTAGAAAATGTCAGCGTTGGGGATTTGTTGATTTTTGACTTCACCTTTTTTTTTTTTGGCTTTGACAACTGGTTCTGACTGCTTTTCTTGGTTCTCTAACTCCTGCTGGCCATATTCGACACCTTCAATCTCCTGGTTATTTCTTCTGGGCATCTTCCATACTAATTTGAACCTACTAAGAAAACACATCTTAATACATAATTCGCCAGTCTCTTCACTCACTCACATCCGTCCGAAGCTGAATGCGCAGTCGCCTTCTGTGCAGCTGCCCGAAAAACCTTACGAGACCGACATCGCGGCAGGCGGCGATTTACGGCCGCGAAAATTCAAAGAGAAAGGCGACTTCGATTAAAGCTCTAGAGGCCTGAAAGGCGATTTCGACT
The DNA here is from genome assembly GCF_900747795.2 of Erpetoichthys calabaricus. Taxonomy (NCBI): domain Eukaryota; kingdom Metazoa; phylum Chordata; class Cladistia; order Polypteriformes; family Polypteridae; genus Erpetoichthys; species Erpetoichthys calabaricus. The sequence continues at coordinate 30,108,876 of NC_041407.2, forward strand.
ACGGCTCAAGGCCTAATTATGCATTCATTCAATACACCTATATTAGGTTTGTGGTGCTTATACTTATTATATATACTATTCCACTCGTGCCCGTTTCATCTTACGTTGTCGAAACGGGCTCTTTGTCTAGTCTAGAGATATTTCTACCAGCATTCATGAACCTTGCTTTGGTTTCACCTTCAGGCCTTAAGATCACAGTCTGAGCTTGTGTCTGCAAGCTTTTTCTTGCATGGTGTCATTTTGCACCTTCCCTTTATGGGTCAGTCCTGATACTTACTCCACGCTTCTTTTGTTCTCTTATCTGCACAATTGACTTTGGTGGAGGTAGTGAGTATGGTGTTTGTGGAAATTGTTTACAGGCGACTAAACCTGTCTATCTTATCAGCTTGGAGGACAAGCAAAACCAAGGAACTGGTGGTGGATTTTAGGAGACCCAGGCCCCTCATGGACCCCGTGATCATCAGAGGTGACTGTGTGCAGAGGGTGCAGACCTATAAATACCTGGGAGTGCAGCTGGACGATAAATTGGACTGGACTGCCAATACTGATTCTCCGTGCAAGAAAGGACAGAGCCGCCTGTACTTCCTTAGAAGACTGGCATCCTTCAACATCTGCAGTAAGATGCTGCAGATGTTCTATCAGATGGTTGTGGCGAGTGCCCTCTTCTACGCAGTGGTGTGCTGGGGAGGCAGCATTAAGAAGAAGGATGCCTCACGCCTGGACAAACTGGTGAGGAAGGCAGGCTCTATTGTTGGCATAGAGCTGGACGGTTTGACATCCGTAGCAGAGCAACGGGCACTCAGCAGGCTCCTATCAATTATGGAGAATCCACTACATCCATTAAACAGTGTCATCTCCAGACAGAGGAGCAGTTTCAGCGACAGACTGCTGTCACTGTCCTGCTCCACTGACAGACTGAGAAGATCATTCCTCCCCCAAACTATGCGACTCTTCAATTCCACCAGAGGGGGTAAACGTTGAACATTATTCAAGTTATTGTCTGTTTTTTACCTGCATTATTTATTACTCTTTAATTTAATATTTTTTGCTGCTGGAGTATGTGAATTTCCCCCTGGGATTAATAAAGTATCTATCTATCTATCTATCTATCTATCTATCTATCTATCTATCTATCTATCTATCTATCTATTAGCAGTAGACCATATCAAAGTGTCTCTTAGTGTGGTGGACAGGTTATAGGATGGCATAATGAAAATACTCCAGCCATTCATGGATGTTGGTAAAGTGGACCAAATGGCAGAAAAATTACGACACGTATTCCCAGAGAGAGTATGCTCAGATGATCTGTCCTTTTTCTTCAAAGGATCGTTTTACACACTCATAGAGTTCCCTGTAGTGATGGTGTCTTGTGTAATAAACTACTGGATGTTTGTGATACTATTGAGACAAATAGATGTCCAGATGGTTATGTCTGTTTGGTGTGGGAAATGTCAGTGTTATTCTTGCATCTACAGGGTGAGTTGAAAGTCTGGTACCATCCAAATATTATTAAGACACCTAATGCTGGATTGATCTCTAAATATCATTTCACATTCAACAAATCTGTGAGATATGCATACCACCATCTTGAACAAGGCCAATCATTTCAAATGGAAAGTTGTCATGTGATCATTCTAATATGTTTTTAAAATTTCAAAAGAAATTCCAAATTGAAATCCATCTTTAAATTTCTGTATTAGTTATGAAGATTGACCCATCCCACTGCAGACATCAAACCACTATGAGAGTGACACAGGCATAAACTGTTGAAGGTGATGTCAATTTAGCTACCAATCAGTTTGAACATGTGAAAGATCTTCTGGTTGGACCCTTACCCAGGCTTCAATGGTGGGTCCCTTCAAATTGTCATGATTTGATTTCTCAAAGGCCACCAATGTTGATTTCCGTCGTTAGGAGTGCTTCCAGTGTTGCTAGGGGTGTGGCCTCGGAGGTCGTGACCCATGCATACAGAAGTCTTATCTGATAAGTGGACTGGCTTATACATTATTAGGTCAAAATAAAGGTATACAGATAATATTACAAATAAAGACAATCAACAAAATAGTTATCATACAAGTGTGACCACAAGGGGGCACCAGTGACCCCCAAACCCAAGGCGCAGTAATATACCACGTTATTACAATAAAATAAAGGATTTTTATTCTCACAAGGCACTTCTTCTTTCCAATAACCAGCCACAATAACAATACACAATCACAAATCACATAATTCTTCCTCCTTCTCTACCTCTGCTGACTACATAATGTAAGCTTTTATGCCTGACCCGGGAATGCTTCTGGTGTCGTCATGCATTCCTAGAAGCACTTCCGGGCCATAAAGAAAAGTAGGGAGGTTTCCCCCCCCCAATCACAGTAAACTCTATTGGTATGTAAGGACCCTGACAGGGCTGCATTTCCAGACTCCATATCCCAAGCATCCCTGCCGGTGTCCCGACTGGGTTCCCATATGAAGACCACCACTACCTGGTCTATGGGGGAATGGAACAGCTCCCGATTATTGGCTTCTGTTAGTCTGTCTGTTAAATGAAACCGGCCTGGGCACAGTTATTTCTCCTTCCCGCTGGCCAAATTGTTCTGCTCTGGCCTCCCATCAGAGTAATGAATCCTCCTCTCTCCTGGCCGGGATGCCCATTCTCCTCTTATGCCAGCTATTGCCAATTTTTTGTTTCTCTCCTCAACAACTAATCACAGCTTTCTGTTTATTTGCATTTTACATTATACTGTATACCAAAGTGTTCACTTCCCGGGTCCTCCCTGCATGGTGTTTGCATGTTCTCCCTGTGTCTGCGTGGGTTTCCTCCCACAGTCCAAAGACATGCAGGTTAGGCGATTCTAAATTGTCCCTAGTGTGTGTGTGTGTGTGCCCCGCAGTGGGCTGGTGCCCTGCCCGGGATTTGTTTCCTGCCTTGTGCCCTGTGTTGGCTGGGATTGGCTCCACCAGACCCCCGTGACCCTGTAGTCAGGATATAGCGGGTTGGATAATGGATGGATGGATGGATGTATACCAAAGTTTTGGGATTTTCCCACTGAATTTTCAAGGATTGTTGTCAATGGTGCATGCATATCCTTGCATTTTCCACCAGATGTGTGGAGGAATAAACAACACAGCATAATGACATCTACTCTGAAAAAGATATCACTGCTGCATAATTTAAAGAAAAGGCACTTCACAATTCCTTTGAAAGGCATTGTAAATTATTTTGCATATTCTTCATTAAAGCAAATGTTGTGGAGCTGATGATAAATTAAGATATAATTGATATTTGTCTGCCAATAATGTCTTTTTGTAATTGGTCGTAGCTTCTTTCAGATAAAGGTGGACATCCCGTCTGAATGTCGGATCTACCCAATTGACTCTGAGGATGAGGAAGAAGATGGTCCAAATGTGGCAAAGAGCACAGAGAAAGAAGTCATCTGCCCCTGGGAGAACCTTGCAGAAGGAAAGGCTGGCTAAAGCAGATGGAGAACACGGCGTCCAAGTACTGGAGAACACTGGAGTTGGTCCTCTGAGCCAGTCCTGCCTTCCCTGGTCTAAATTTACATTCCAATAAACCAAAAAAGGTCTACAGAATCACCGCTACTCCCTTGAACTCTTAGGATTACTTGTACTGCAATCTGTACTGCCTCATAAATTACAAAAAAGCAGAATAGTACAGCAAGGGAGAAAGACTTCCAGTGTCTACTATTACTTGTTAGTTTTTATGTAAGTTTACTGACTGTGTATAAGAAATCTCGACATCTGCTCTTCAAATGTCTACCAAAGGTGACTGCCATCTCTTGTGCCAAACACGACTAACTAACTAAATGTTTACTTCAAAAGTTGCAGAAGAAAAACAAACTGGAGAAAAAAAAAAAAAAATTGGACGTTTGCTTATCTTTTCTGATTTTGAGCATTTGCAATTGACACTTTTGTAATGATTGTATCTACCAAATGTTAATTTTTTTATTTCTTGAAAATGGTTTATTCTTGTGAATAGATACTGTACAATAGTTGGTATTGTTTATACATTCTTATTTTTTATACCGTTGTTTGCATTAGTATGGCAAGTAATTGCAGGTTATATGCTTCACTTAGTTTTCTCGTAGGGGTGGGGGGATAAAACCAGCCCCCATTTTGACTGTCTGAATGTAAATGTGAACTGACGGAAGTGTCATAGTAGACTGCACCATAATGGACACGTACACACAATGTGTTTTATGTGAGGTGTCGACTCCTGACCTTTAGAAGGTAATTTTAATATCCCAGTTTGTGCAAGTGCCTACATACAGTATGTGTAATATGTAAAGACTTTACTGTGGAAATTCTTTTCATTAAGCATTTGGGGCAGCTGATTAAATAGATTCATATATTATAATCTGAGTGTTGTGGAGATTCTATAAAAATCACCAGATCACATCTTTCTCCATCTTTTTCAGGTTTGATCAGAGTGGTGGGCTCAGACAATACATACAGTGCCCTCCATAATATTTGGAACAAATAGACACATTTGTCCCTGATTTCCCCCTCTGCTTCATAGTTAAATATCACAGATCAAACAATTCAGATGAGATTAAAGTACACATTGCAGACTTCATTTAAAAGGAGTTGCATACAGTTTCAGTCACACATTGTAGAAATGACACTTTTTCTATGCAGTCCCCCCCTTTCAGGACACCATAATGTTTGGGACAATTGGCGTCACAGGTGTTTGTGATTCCTCAGCTTTATTTCAGCTTCTACCCTTTGGAGTCTGCAGTTGCCATAGATAGATAGATAGATAGATAGATAGATAGATAGATAGATAGATAGATAGATAGATAGATAGATAGATAGATAGATAGATAGACTTTATTAATCCCAAGGGGAAATTCACATAATGTTCAACATGAGGACAAGAGCTGTGCCAATGAAAGTCAAAGAAGCCATTAGGAGGATGAAAACCACTGGAGACATCGGTATAACCCTAGGATGACCAAAATCAACAGTCTGGAATGTCATTAAGAAGAAAGAATGCAATGGTGAGCTCAGTAATCACAAAGGTAGACCAAGGAAGACCCCCACTGCTGATGGCAGAAGAATCCTCACTACAGTAAAGAAAAAGCCACAACACCAGTCTGACTGATTAGAAACCCTCTTCTGGAGGTAGATGTGGACGTGTCAGAGACGACTATCCGCTGAAGACTTCTTGAACAGAAATACAAGGCCACACTGCAAGACACAAACCATTAGTTAGCCACAAAAACAGATTACAGTTTGCGAAAAAGGACGTCAAGGAGCCTGCAGAATTATTGAAAAGATCTTGTGGACAGACGAGATAAAGATGAACCTGTATCAGAGTGATGACAAGAGCACAGTGTGCAGAAAAAAGGAAAGGGCCAAAATCCAAAGCAGACCACCTCATCCGTTAAACATGGTGCTGGGGGTGTTATGGCTGTCACAGGGCCTGGCACACTTATATTCATTGATGATGGAGCTGCAACACGATGAGTTCTGAGGTGTAGAGAAACATCTGATCTGCTGAAGTTCCAGTAAATGCCTCCAAACTCATCGGACGGCACTTCATCCTACAACAAGATAATGATCCAAATATACCGCTAAGGCAGCACAGGAGTTTGTCAAAGCTAAAAAATGGAAAATTATTAAATGGCCAAGCCAGTCACATGATTTAAATTCAGTTGAGTAGGCCATTCATATGCTGAAGAGGAAATTTAAGTGGATAAGCCCCTAAAACAAGCAGGAGCTGAAGATGGCTGCATTAGAGACTTGGCAGAGCATCACCAGAGAAGACCCTCAGCACCTGGTGATGTCTATGAATCGCAGACTTCACGCAATCATTGCATGCAAGGGATATACAGTATGACCTACGATAAGTCCTAAATACGACGGCTTTAATAGATCTGCCACTGGAATGTCACAAACATTATGGTGCCCTGAAACGGGGGAACCACGTAGAAAAAGCTCTGTAAGTTCTACATGCTGTGACTGAAATGTATGCAAAAGTCTGTGATATGCACTTTAATCATGCCTAAATTGTTTGATCTGTAATTTTTAACTATGAAGCAAAGGGGTAAATCAAGGAAAAGTGTGTCTTTGTCCCAAATATTATGGAGGACACTGTAAATGACCAAATAACACTTCGTCCTGTCCGACACTGCACTGGTCAGACTATTAGTTTCCGATAGTTCTAATCTAAACCAAAGCAAAGATATAAAATCAAAACTGTCACTAACAAAGCAATATTGATTTTGTCATGCTTGAGTTTCCAAGTTGCACAAAAGACAGGCAGTTGAGTACTGGGCAAAGTGAATTTTATAGTGGGACTAGCAAGACCAGTTTTAAGACTTTATTTAGTAAAGAAGATTTCATTCAAACAGTCGGCAAGAGTGGCAACTTCCTAGCTGCTGTTCTGCTCCAGCTACTTCCTTCACTTTATAAGAACTCATTCTTCAGGTGGGTTCAGTCACACACAAACACTGGGTGGAGTAGACTTATCCAGAGAAGGTAGAAAGAGAAGCCAAAAGGTTAGCTGAGTGCTCAGCTTTAAATATTCTAAGTATTGTGCAATAAACACATTACATGTTACTGTAGGCAAGTTAAGAGTTTTAAGATTGGTCTAACTGCAGCCTGCAATACCTATGACGTAGATCAGGTAATGCCAACAACGTCAGTCATGAAACGCTCGAGTCAGATAACCATCACACAACCCTAATCTTAAACACAGTATAACAGGGCCCTAATCTTAACTGTAGTGTAATACGATGGGCGCTTTGTTGACTGACTGAGGGTGTTTCGTCATGCTGGGGTGTTACGTGATTAAGCTCATAGGTACTGCGATTCACAATTACACTGTTGGGGAGCGTCAGCATACAACTGCTGGTGGCGGATAGGATGACCGTCTAACTGGCTGTCTCCGTATAGCTGCCGCTGCCAGAGGAGACAAAGAGGCGACAACAGCGGTCACAATTTTAAAACATGATGTTGGGTAAAGCAAGAAATAAAAAACTTCCAATAGGAGGTAAATTTCAAGCAACAGTGTTGACCTTTGGTTGAAAGAAAATCTAGCAAAAATGGATGAAAGTATAGAGAAAAAAATGAGCAAATTTGAGAATAAAATCTGGAAGAAATAAAGCTCCCGTTCACAACGTGCATCAAGGACATGGAAAAAATGATATCTGCTGCTAATAACTGCTGAAGCAACTGAATGTAATGTGCTTTGTAATAAGCTTGTGGTGTCTAAAGGTAGCTAGAGGAGGAGAAACGTCAGGATTGAAGGACTACCCGAAGAAATCGAGTGCTGCAAACCAGTGAAATCTGTAGCAGAATTTCTTTCTAAAATATTGAGGGAGGACTCTAAAGCTGACCCTGAGATTGCTTAACGCCTGCATGGATCCAATCCTTCAAAGTCTACAAGTTTAACATAAACTATGGGATAAAGAAAACTGGATATTCCACTTCTGACAGAAGGAGAAGAGAATATTTAAAAACAGCCAAAGCAGTACATTGCCAGATTTCATCAAACAGTGCCCACTTAAAAGCTGAAATCAAATATACTCTTCTGTTTCCGGTTAAAGTCACGATTGACAGTCAATCCTGCATCTTCACCTCCCCTGAGGAAGTGGAATAGCAGCTGAAAAGATGGATTCCAACAATTTTTAAAACATGAAATGAGTATACTAAATGCAGGAGTGTATGTGTAAATGTGTATGTGGAATACAATGAAGCACCCCAGCAAAGTGAGAGGGCCTGGATAAGCATTTGTATTTGCAACTTACACCAGTTTCAGTATAACACATTTGCCACTATTCCATCTTTTGTATCATCTGAATATGTTAGTAGTATTTTAACCTTTTCTTATCTGCTACAAGACTTAGATATAGCAATATTATAAATATAACTAGGGGGGCAAGCCCCCCCGGCACCTAACCCCCTGTTGTGGCCAGTCTGCCACTCACGTTGTGAAAAGGGGGACTGAATGCACCCCAAGGAGATGCTGCCGCTCCTCTGAAACCCCCTCTTAAACGGTAATACAATGAGAAACAAAGTTGTTTTTTTTTACCTCCTCTTTGCTCGATCAACTGCTGGCTGTCCTACTCTTTGTCTTTTATTTCTGGCCCCGGGCGTGGTTAAATCTCTTGGCACTCTTGGTTAAGTCTCATCTAGCGTGACAGGAGTTCTTGATATTTTTTAGTTTCAAAACGGAATAAGAATCTGAAAATCTAACAACATCATGTTAAAGTTCGATAAATTCTGAAAAGAATGATACAAAACATTTATATGTAGGTTTTAAAATAAGGCCGATTTAAAGTATGACAAAAAAGGTCACATAAAATCGTTGCATTTTTAGGCTTAGGATTTTATATATACTAGGGGGCTCTGCCCCCTGCTCGCTTAGCTCGCCAACTCCTGTGTTTGGTTTACCGGATATACAATACAATTTATTTTCTGTATAGCCCAAAATCACACAAGAAGTGCCGCAATGGGCTTTAACAGGCCCTGCCTCTTCACAGCCCCCCAGCCTTGACCCTCTAAGAAGACCAGAAAAAACTCCCAAAAAAAACCCTTGTAGGGAAAAAATGGAAGAAACCTGTGGAAAGGCAGATCAAAGAGAGACCCCTTTCCAGATAGGTTGGGCGTGCAGTGGGTGTCAAAAAGAACAACAACAACATTTATTTATATAGCACATTTTCATACAAAAAGTAGCTCAAAGTGCTTTACATAATGAAGAAAAGAAAAATAAAAGATAAAATACAAAATTAAAATAAGATAACATTAGTTAACATAGAAAAGGAGTAAGGTCCGATGGCCAGGGTGGACAGAAAAAAAAAAAAAAAAAAACTCCAGATGGCTGGAGAAAAAAATAAAATCTGTAGGGGTTCCAGGCCACGAGACCACCCAGTCCCCTCTGGGCATTCTACCTAACATAAATGAAAGGATAGAGCCTTGTGGAACACCATATAGGATATCATGTGTCTTTGAATTATAATTACCACAACTAACAAAGAATTTTCTCCCTGCCAGGTAGGATTCAAACCAATTTAAGACACTGCCAGAGAGGCCCACCCATTGACTAAGGCGATTCTTAAGAATATTATGATCAATGGTGTCAAATGCAGCACTCAGATCTAAGAGGATGAGAACAGATAAATGGCCTCTGTCTGCATTTACTCGCAAGTCATTTACTACTTTAACGAGTGCAGTTTCTGTGCTGTGATTTGGTCAATACAATACAGTACAATACATAGAACAGAATAAATCCTCAATACAGTATAAAAATAAAAATTCTAGAAGTACGAAGTAGAATTTCACATTACATGATATCACATAATATGATTTGGATTTGTTTTAAGTCCTGGAGACCTCATTCATCAAGCTGCCTCCCCCATTTTGCCATTCCACATCTGAAATAGCGCTAATCCGATGAAAGGACCCCTCATTCCCACGTCCCCATTCATCAGGGATGACTTTACCTTAGGCAGGCAATCTACAATTTAAAGAGATTGTTATTTTCTTGTGAATTGTTACATATGCATTATTTTCACTTTATCTTTAAAAACTTTTGTAAAAACAATACTTGTTTCTTTATTTCCTGCCCCACGCGAGGTTACATCTCTTTCTTCCCAGACGTATAATACTGCTCGTGTTGTGAAGGGTGTTGCGGCTGAACGTATGCTAAGGATATGCCTTTGGATCATTTGCGGTCTTTTTGCTGCTTGCTAGCTTCCTCTTCTGCCTGTCGCATGTCGTTGTTTTAAGAGCTCGGAGCACATGATGCTTGCCTGCCAAAAGCAATCCAACAACTGCTAGCTTAGAGGTCTGTTGACTTGTTTTAAATGATGGCTCACTGCATGGTCTCGCGTGACGTTGTAAAAGCAATACCTGTCTTTTATTTCTGGCTGCAGGCGTGGTTGAATTCTTTCTTGCAGGATGTATAACGCTGCTCACGTTCGGTTGGGGTAGCTGCTGTCGCGCTGCCCTTCGATATTTTTAAAGCCTGTACAGCCGCTGTCCTTTTTGCTACGGCCCCGGGACGATCTCTTGGCACCAAGTCTCATGTTTACGGTCTCCTCGAGACGCACCGTGGCAAGTCTCCTTGGTCTCGCGGGTCTTTAAAATGTCTTTCGAGATTATCATGTATAGTAGCCTTGCATTTGCTTTCCATTCCAGGATTTTCTTTTATATACAGTATATAGATAGATAGATAGATAGATAGATAGATAGATAGATAGATAGATAGATAAAGGGTAATGGGAATACCATTAGTGCTTATATGTGCATGCAAAAAAAAATATAGGAAAATGTGTACAGGAAAAAAATTAGATTTTATGAAACCTGCTGTATGCACATTTCTATGCAACTTACCATTTATAAATCATAGTCATATTGTAAATTTGAATATAGGCATGCGCTTGAAACACCGCCCTCAAACATCCATATATGGAGTGTTCTAATCAACATCATACATATGTAATCACAATGCTGCAGAACTTCACTGGCTGGTAGGGTAGCCTCCCACCTGACACATTGAGACCCCCTCCACCTGTACTCAAGAGTATCAGGCTGTGGTCCATAATTGAGAGTGAAAGTTCATATGTGACATTATAGTGCCTCTCCTCTGCATTCTGGGGGTCAGGAAAAGACTTAAGGCGCTAGTGTCTGAGCAGGTAGCCACAGTTACCTAAAGTGAAGAGTACAGGCCATATGTAATACTGAAGGTTCAGCCAATTTACTTTACGAGCAAGATACCCACTATGTACAGCACCATGACGTCTACTAAAACTAAATCAGGGGCTGACCCGAAGCCATTGAAACATGATGTTTGACAGTCAATAACCAAAAAAGTTCTTAAGTGCAAATACACAGCATTGGCCCTCTTTAAAGGAATTAAAAAAAGTCTGTACATCATATTCATCCCTTTTCAGATGTAATAGGTTTGTAACACACATTCTAATAATAGCTCAGTGATATGACTTATACACATGTATGTGATGTGCAAAGAAAAGTGATGCGGTGTGAAGTGATGGATATTAGAGCTCAAGGGAGACCCTAATAGCTTCGAGATGCTCTGGCCGGGGAGATCGTTGCTTTGATGCAGCACATGGCACGGCCTAACAGTGAGGTGGCTATGATGAGTGATGTGGTGTGAAGTGCAGTACTCCATTTTCAGAAATAACTCTCCAAATTCCAAACTACTAACAGATTTGTAAGATGGCATCAGGGCTTGTGGTCAACCAATTATTACAATTCATTGCCTGTACCCCTCCCATGATAGTTCCTATTTGAATGAAAGGTACACACCCTGGAGTAGCAGTTAAAGAAAGTACCAGAAACTACCTAACATGACCCTTAAATGGCCCAAGATCCTGTGGTGGGAATGTTATAACAGTCCCATTTTCTAAAAAGCCTCTGGTTCCAACAAAATGCTTCTGCAGTGGGAAAGCACCTTTAGTCTCACTTGCAGATGTAAGATGGGGAGGGTTGGTGTTTGGAGGGGGAGCGAGAAGGTAAGCAAAGGGAAAGATAGCAAAGTATTATCTCTGTGGTTATTTTACTCCAAAGAAGTAAATGTCACTTTATGTGCTAGCTTACTAACCACAACACCCAGGCAATACACATTTATTTCACTGATATTTAAGATCACAAAATGTCCACTCAGTAGTAGCATATTTCTGATCAGTCATTGAAGTTTATAAGCTGGAATGTCAAAGGTCTCAATTATGACCTAAAGAGAGAGGAAAAAAAAAGTATTCTCCCATCTCACAGGTTTAAAGGCTAAGATTGTTTTTACAAGATGCTCACCTACCAAGTAAAGGCCAGTTTTGACTGAAAAGAGACTGGATCTACCAACTCTTTCACTCCAGCTATAAGAAGAAAACCAGTGTTGTGGAAATTAATCCATAAAACAATGACACTTATGGCAACAAGCAGTACAGTCTGGCACAGGGAAATGGGAAATTTTCAATTGATGTTCAATGCACAAATAAACACATTGCAAAATACATTTAATGATGAAATGTATTGTACAAGATATGCAATTGATGATGGTAATCAATATTCATTTTATGTTTTGAAGAAAACATCATGAAGGTGTTGTCCATTTCTCTGTACACATTCTGACAGCCTGTTGTGGAAATTCTGCATTGCTCGATGTAACATGTCAAGAGAAATGCCAGGGAGTTCCTCTTCAATCCTCCTTTTTAGTTCATCAATGGTTGCAGGACATGTGCGGTACACTTGGCTTTTAAGATGTCCCCACAGAAAAAAAAATCACAAACAGTGAGATCTGGGGATCTCGGAGGCCATTGAATGGCACCATTGCACGAAATGATGCGCCTTCCAAACAATCGTCGAATAGCTGCCATCAATTGTCAAGCAGTATGCAAAGTGGCTCCACCTGGCGACTTATTTTTTTTTTTTTAAGGCTGAACCCGTTTCTTCGAAATTAAGCACCCATGTTGTAATCGCATAAGTGGACGGGACACGATCATGACGTCCTAATTGGTAATGACGCCAAAATTCACTTTGCGTAGCAGTCACACTATCACCATTCTTATGGCTTTCACAGCAAAAGCTCGTTGCGCACCACTCCACTGCTCCATTATAACTAATGGGAAGATGTTCTAAATGAGGTTGCATTGGTCCCAAACAATTGCTGACACCCCCAGAATCACCAACAGCTCGTTCCAAAATTTCCCGTTTCCCTGCGCCACCTTGTATATCTGATCATGAAGGCGGCTGCATCGCAGTGTTGGTGGGGAACTTATTAAACTCCCAAATAATTCTCATAAAACATAATATGATTAATAGTATAATTCATAATATAATTCACCTAATATGGACAACAGAGAATTTATACAAAATGTATTTAAACTAATTCCTAATGTGATAAAATATTTGCATTTTAAAGCCAGACTTGGATAGGTCCTTAACTACAGAAATACATCTACTGAATCATACAGCAAAAATGGAAACATGTCAAAAATAAGGAACAGATAACCACCTCACTGGTGTGACAGATAATAAAAGTCATCATATGTCACTGATCCATCTTAACTGAAAAGACAAATGGCTGCGTGTCTGTGCATTTGTTCGTTGGCTATGTGTCTGTTACATGCCGTTTGGTAAGGGATTCATAAAAGCAGTAGTAATGTTTGTGATGAGCCATCTGTTGAAATGAAAAATGTAGTACACTATTACTACAAAATATATTCTAATAAATGGTCTACTGCAAACATTAATGCTGAAGTCTATGTTGATTACTTAGATTTCAACCCATCTTAAATGGGTAGCACAGCTATGTTGTATATTTAGACATGTTTAACACCTGTCGTCACTGACAAAACAAGAGTGACAAATGGGAAATCAAAACTCCAAGGATGGATTTTAGCAAAACTAAAAAGCTAGTCAGGGTGACACACAGGTTAGTATTGCTGCCTCACAGCCACCTTTTAGGAATTTTAGCCTGTTCTATACGCTATGCCCTGTTCAGTATGAACTTTCTCATGGATAATTGGACTTTCTGCCCACTTTCCAAGGTGTTAGAATGACTGGAGGTTTTCTTTTGATCCCGCATGACTCCGTCTGTATGCATGCATGTACAGTACATAATAGGCTGGCATTCCATTCAGGGCTGATGGACTGATTTATGTCCAAATGTGATGCCCTTGACCCTTTACTGGATTAAAAAATGAATAGATGAAAGGAAGTAATTTCAACCAAAACAATCACCGTTGCTTATCTACTCAAAAGCTGATGCTCAAAACAGTGGGGTTATTGGACTATGTCACAAAGAAATTTAGAAATTCTTGTCAATCTACAAGCACAATTTAAGAACATGTAGTGAAACTGGATGATCCAGAGAACAAATTTTGTGTTTAGTAATTCAAACTGGTGACAACCTGAAGTCCAACTAGACATAGTAACACTGAGAAAGAACAGCACGTACCTGATTCAAGGCAGCATCCTGGATCAATCAAAAGACACACACACACACACACACACACACACACACACACACACACACACACACACACACACACACACACTGTGCATACAAATTATTCACCTGTTATTGCTACCAACATTAAATAACAGCGAGTTCACTTTGGCTTTTCTGACACTGATCAATAGAAAAAAAAAAAATGTTACAACAGTGAAAACAGGCCTCCGCAAAGTGCTCTAAATTAGTTACAAATATAAAACACAAAATAATTAATCTCTTAAGCATTCACCCTCTACATGTTAGTATTACATACTGTAGATACTGGCAGCCATGACAGCCTCGAGTCTGTGTGCACAGGTCTCTCTCAGTTTTGCACATCACTGCTATTTGTCTCCATTCTTCTTTGTAAAACTGCTCAAGATCTGTCAGGTTGTATGGAGATTGTGAGAACACAGCCTTTTCCAAATCCATAAACAAATTCTCAATAGGATTGAGATCAAGACTCTGACCCAGCTGCTTCGGAACATTAACATTTTTGTTTTGAAGTCATTGCTGGTTAGTTTTGGCTGTATACTTGTGGTTTTCTCCCAAGGTGCAGTGTTTCTTGCAGACATCAGGTTTTCCTCCAGGATTTCTTCATATGCATTCATTTAATCCTCACAAGTCAGGCCAGACCTGCAGGAAAAAAGCATCCCCACAGCATGATGCTGCTACATCATATTTCACTGTGGGCATGGTGTGCTTTGATATTGTGCATTGTTTGGCTTAGGGGAAACATGGCATTTAGTCTGCTGACCATAAAGGTCAATGTTGGCCTCATCAGACCACAAAACCTTTTTCCAGATGAATGCAGTTTCCCACATGCCTTCAAGCAAAATCTAACATGTTTTTTTTATATATTTGCCATTCTCTTAATCACAGTCACTGAAGCCTGTGACTTCTTCAGAGGTCTTCTTTGTATACGATCACTCTGTTTTGAGGATGGCACGCTGTAGGTGGCTTTACTGCTGTGCCATACACTTTCCATTTCTTGATGACTGATTTAAAAGCTACTGCTAGGTGTTTATTGTGACTTAAAGCAGTGTCATAAAGCCATATTGGGCTGCACAGTGAAGTCATATTTAGTACCACTGCCCAACAGATTCATTCTCCTGGTTTTGAATTCTGCATCAGGTTGTTGCCTGGGTGGAGTTTGCACAGTTTGCCTACATCTTTGAGAGACTGCCTCTGGTCCTGCGCTGCTTATGGTGGACTGCTGCCATTTATCCAAACTGTGTCCGCCCTTGTGCTCAGTCATGCATAGATGAATTCCTGCCACTCACCACAGTCCTGAATTAGATGAGGTTACATTACTAAGATAGTTATTACTTTTTGCAGAAAAAAACACAACAAATGGACTGATGCATAAAAATCTATCAAAAACTCTTAGAAAGTGTTAAGTGTGAAAGCTAAAACATTTGTATTCTAAACACAGCACTATAATTTTAAGTTAAAATCGTGTTTTATCTAAAAATGAAGCAGAAAAATCTTGTAACTCACATATTATGTAAGTTTATTTCTTATAAACTCTGTACATTCACTAAAATGTCCCTTGTAAAAGAGTTACTTGGTCATGCTGGATAGCCAGCCAAGCTTAAACAAAGAGGATGTAGCAGGCTCTTCATCCTGGGATGCCAGCTGTCGGAACAGACTTCCTGGCCGAAATGAATCTTCTGTTGGTGGAACAGATAAAGGAACAGCCTGGAAGAAGAAACACAAGTAAAAAGGATTGGTAAAGATTTTATATTTACACACAAACAGCCTTCAAAGCTATCAGTAAAAAATAATAAAAACACAACTGTAAGGTCAATATTTAAAATAATGCAAATCTTAATTTCAGTTATTGTGATATACTATTTAATAATGAATATTACCATGGAAATGGAAGTGTGCTGTGTAGCACTGAATTGAGTTTAATCTAATCAGCAACTATGCATGAAAGTGGCACACAAACAACAATTAAAAAATGTGTGGTAAAGTAGTGCCACCTATGGGCAATGTATGGGCACCGCTCACTTCAAATTAAAATGATTTTATAATATTTATAATAAAATGAAGAAACAACAAAAAGTGGGAAAGCAATATATCTTAAACTGTCTAGGGCTTTTTACATTCTAAATGACTCAAAAGAAACATGGCTGAGAAGTAAAAGGATTTTATTAGCACTAAATGGTGTAAGCAAATCTGTGATTAATGCTCAAGTTAGAATATTTAAAACACATCGTATTAGATATATATGTGTATATGTGTGTGTTATATTATATATAGATATATACTGCTCAAAAAAATGAAAGGAACACTTTTTAATCAGTGTATAGCATCAAGTCAATGAAACCTCTGGGCTATTGATCTGGTCAGTTAAGTAGCAGAGGGGGTTGTTCATCAGTTTCAGCTGCTTTGGTGTTAATGAAATGAACAACAGGTGCACTAGAGGGGAAACAATTAGACCCCAAAACAGGAATGGTTTAACAGGTGGCGGCCACTGACATTTTTTCCCTCATCTGTTTTTTCAGTAGTTTTGCATTTGGTTACGGTCAGTGTCACTACTGGTAGCATGAAGCCATACCTGGACCCTACAAAGGTTGCACAGGTAGTTCAGCTTCTCCAGGATAGCACATCAATAAGTGCCATTGCCAGAAGGTTTGCTGTGTCTCCCAGCACAGCCTCAAGGGCATGAAGGAGATTCCAGGAGACAGGCAGTTACTCTAGGAGAGCTGGACAGGGCCGTAGAAGGTCCTTAACCCATCAGTAGGTAACAGGATGAGCACTGCCAGAGCCTACAAAATGACCTCTAGCAGGCCACTGGTGTGAACGTCTCTGACCAAACAATCAGAAACAGACTTCATGAGGGTGGCCAGAGGGCCTGATGTCCTCTAGTGGGCCCTGTGCTCACTGCCCGCCACCATGGAGCTCAACTGGCATTTGCCATCGCATACAAGAATTGGCAGGTCCACCACTGGCACCCTGTGCTTTTCACAGATGAGAGCAGGTTCACCCTGAGCACGTTAAAGGGTCTGGAGAAGCTGTGGAGAATGTTATGCTGCCTGTAATTTCATTCAGCATGACAGGTTTGGTGGTGGGTCAGTGATGGTCTGGGGAGGCATATCCATGGAAAGACGCACAGACCTCTACAGGCTAGACAACACTACCTTGACTGCCATTAGGAATCAGGATGAAATCCTTGGACCCATTGTCAGATCCTACGTTCGTGCAGTATGTCCTAGGTTCTTCCTGGTACATGACAATGCCTGGCCTCATGTGGCGAGAGTATGCAGGCAGTTCCTGGAGGATGAAGGAATTGATACCACTCACTGCCCCGGCACTTGCCTGACCTAAATCCAATAGAACACCTCTGGGACATTATGTTTTGGTCCATCCGACGCCGCCAGTTTGCACCTCAGACTGTCCAGGAGCTCAGTGAAGCCCTAGTCCACATCTGGGAGGAGACTCCCCAGGAAACCATCCGTCATCTCATTAGGAGCATGCTCATCAGCAATCCCCCCAACCACCATCCCCCAAAACTTTGTCAGGCATGCATACAAGCACGTGGGGCCTATACAAACTACTGAGTATGATTTTTCATTGGTGCAATTAAATTTTGGCAAAATGGCGCATCATTTTTTCACTTTGATTTTCAGGGTGTCTTTGAATTCAGCCCTCTGCAGGTTGATAATTTTAATTTCCATCAAACTAAGTGGCATTCTTTCATTCCTAACACGTTATCCAGTCCATATCAGTTTAGATATCCAGCATGATTTTTTTTCCCCCATTGAGACTTGATGCATTTTTAAAGTGTTCCTTTAATTTTTTTGAGCATATATAAAATAATATATATATATATATATATTTTTTTTACATCTTCTTGCGCCTTACAATCTTACACCAGTTTCTCAGACACATCGAAGTTTGTTGCAGAAGCACAGTGACCAATTTCTTTCGCCACTTCAACGACTTTTAGTTTAAAACCAGCTTCATATTTTCTTCTAATTGAGCGCTCCATCGTAGATAACGGATGCTCTTACGATAAAGGTGTATGAGGATGTGAGAAACAAAATATTACCGTGTGGTCAACTGGGCATAATACATAGAAGAAAAAGGCAGTGTGTTTCGTGGTTACTCTCTCAGGTGGATGTTAGCATATCATAATCTCCTGGACCAATACCGCAAGTTTTCTGCATTCGACTTATATGACCGATATTAAAAAATACCGGAAATTATACGGTAAAATCAAGCTCTGGCTTATAAACGGGAGAACTTAAACGTGAGCATATACAGTACATAAATACATACATATATATAAACCAAGATTTAATAACAAAACAAATGCATTGCATTATCATTTTCAGCACAGGTTTTCTATTACTACTTTACTAATGTATTTGAAAGAATGGCTGAATTTAAATGTAGCAGATGTTATTGAATAAAATTAATCAGGGGGAAAAAAAAAGTCAATAACTGGACTGAAACACACAAAGCCACACTATGGGACCTTGGCTGGATTTACTGGAACAATGTGTAATGTTACAAGTGATTAAACAATTTTTGGTTATCTCCTCATTTATAAGATATAAATAAAACAATCATTCAAGGTACATCAGAGTGATGAACAGAGAAGTCAGTAGAAAGTAAAAGTGAGGATATGCAGGATTTTTCTCTTATCTTCTGCTTTCATCTACTGACTGGTGTTAATTTCTACAGAAAAATAGGATGTCTCTCTTTTCATTTTAATTACTATTGTGACATAAAGTAACGTTTGCTGGAATTCATTATACTTTTTTCAAAATATCTTAGAATTTCTATGCAAGCTAATCTCTCATGAATCTCACTCTTTAGACAGTGTAAACAAGTCATGCAATTACTAAGACTGATGCATGGAATTAAAAGAGGAGGTCCTCCATTGAAGGTTTTTAAATGTATTCCATTTATCAATTAAAGAGCCATTCCCAAATTATTGTTAAGGGTATTAAAAAAGGTCCCATAGTATATGAAAAGCACACACATAACAAACATTTAGTCCAGTCCCCATTTAATCAGTTTCTATGTGCCAGTTTATTCCATGCCTGAACAGATATTTCACATTTTCCTCAAAAACGGAGATACAGTGCAAGCAGAAAGCCCCTTATTTGGTCCTCAGCAATGATTGTTGACACAGGTAGGCCTGTGCTTGGGAGCATTACGTTAGCTGACCATATATTACTAAAAAAACACCATGCCTGATTAAACACATCTCCTTGCATGTTATTTATTTTGCGTAAATGTATTAAAAAAAACAGTCACAAGAGAAAAAGCAGGCTGGAAGTAAAAAGGGTCTATATTGCTCCTAAAATGCAGAGGATTAATCAGTTGCCCATGCAGAGTTAAGTGAAAAAGCACACACAACAAATAAGGTGATTGAAATACCGAGGGACATCTTGAGGATTCACATGAATATGTCTTGGGCAATCCAGAACTGGATATTTAACAAAAAAAAGAAAAAAGCATTGAGTTGAAACACCTGATGCTGCAAATGTACAATAGGTTAAGACATGCAATGTGTTACTTGGTTTTCATTTCAGTAGTAATAAAATCTGAGCATGCAATGTCAAGATGGCTTCCTCATTCTTTAACACCATGCAAGGATTACACAGACTGAAATAACTGCTGAAACTGATCATGAAGACAACTTATACAAATAAAATAGAGCCTATTTTGTGTGTGCTAAGGTTTAACACTTGTAAGCCGTTTGTCACTTGTTGAAACTGTGCAAAATATGTGAAGCTGCCATTGACCTCGAAAATTTTTATTGAGGAAACATTTCATTGCTGCATTGAGTAAAGTGAGTAAACAAAAACTGAACAGCACATCAATCTAATGCAGGCTGCACTCATAAAACCAGACACACTGTCCCAACAAGTACAATTTTGTTTTCAAATTAAAATAAAAACAGAATTTTGCAGTGGCACTTTCAACACAAGTAACTAGTTTAGCTAAACACTTCACTGACCGCTTCTAAACAACAGTTAGAGCTAAGTGACCATCATACAGACTCAGATCGGTGTGCTGTCTTTAGGAGCAACGCTTTACTTGTAGAAAAACACCTGCATTAACCAGTATCTATACTAATTAATAAAAGGCAAAGCCCTCACTTATACTAATTAATAAAAGGCAAAGTCCTCACTGACTCACTGACTGACTGACTCACTCATCACTAATTGTCCAACTTCCCGTGTAGGTGGAAGGCTGAAATTTGGCAGGCTGATTCCTTACAGCTTACTTACAAAAGTTAGGCAGGTTTCATTTCGAAATTCAACGCGTAATGGTCATAACTGGAACCTCTTTTTTCACAATATACTGTAATGGACGGCAGCTCGATGGCCGTGGGAGGCGGAGTTGAGTGTCACGTCATCACGCCTCCCACGTAATCACGTGAAAAGACTGTGAACGCAGTAGGGAGAAATGAAGGAAGAGCCACAAACAGCGAAGAACAAAAAATTCATTAAACAATTGAGAAGGGAGCGAAACAATAAGAAGCGAGCGAGTGAAGCATACAAGCATCTTCATAAGGGAAACAAAGCACGGTGTAAAACGTAAGTTTAAATTAAGTTTATAGAAACGCTCCCACTGCGGATTGCAATAACATATTCGCGAGATAAAAGTTTAATGAGAAGACACGAGGTATAAACGAACCACACGCCGTAGCGCAACGTTAGGGTCTTCACCTCTGCCGCTGACGTTCGAGATTCGATTCCCGAAAGGGGATGCAATGAGTGTGTACGCATGAAGAGCACAGAATTAGGGCGAAACACGTGTCGCGTACTCTTTGCATAATTTGAAAGTAAACAATTTCAACCATTCTATGATCTGCTTCTGGGAACTGAAAGACGGCACATGGCGGACGTAAGGCGACTTGCTGACCAACCACAAGCGTAACCTGACAGGTAACCACCCATACAATCAGATTGTGATTCAGAAAACGAATGCCATGAATGTAATTACCACGATCTACATACTGTCAAATAAACGAAACACACGCCGTAGCGCGACAGCTGTGAAAAGGGAGGTTCACAAAAAAACAGATCCTTAACAAATTGTTAATGGTATATTTTCGATCAGTTTAAAAAGGTTTTCTTTTCTTCTTAATAAAAAATTAAAAGCAGTACTTCGCCGCAACGAAGCTCGAGAATTTGGCTATATATATCTGCATCTCGCAATTAAAAGAGGGCACGTGGCGGATGTTAGACGACTTGATGACCAAGCATAAGCGTTACCTGCCAGGTAACCACCCATACAATCAGATTGTGATTCAGACTAGGAATACAATGAATGTAATTACCCCGATCTACATACAAGGCGAAAGTCTTGCAACATTCAAAGATGATGGTTTGGGATAAGTACACCATGGAACATAAAAGAGCTTATGAAGCCTTGAACCGAAAAAAGCAAGATCTCAGAGATCGTAAAAAAAAAAAAATAGGAGGTAATGTCATTTTACTCGCTGTAGATTTTAGTCAAACATTACCAGTTATTCCACGAGGGAGACCAGCAGATGAACTCAACGCGTGTTTAAAATCCATGCTTCTCCCACGGTCGGTTATATGTCGCGTGTTCTCGGGTAGGTACACCAAAAAATGTATACATTTAAGCATGTAATGGGCAAACAAAAAATGAGGTATACCCGAAGGCACTGCAGTAGTACTCAATGTAACTTTACTTCTTAAATGTTAATGTTTTACTGTTTAATAATTTATAAGCTTCTTATATGTTGTTCAAATTCTTTTATCAAAATACCAGTGACAGCGCAATGCACGATAACATGGAGTGAATACACCATACGCATCCGCCCACGGCCGCCATGGTGTGCGCAGATAGCAGTTGATTCTACAATAAAATAAAATAAAGATAAAAAGAGTAATAGAATCATCACCCATAAAGCGGATAGTAGACGTGACGTACTATATGTGTACCAGATTTCAAGTCAATAGGTGAAACAGTTTGCGAGCTATAGGTGATTTAAAATCCTGGACAGACAAACGAATAGCCACGGTAGCAAATTATAGAAGAAGATTTTACTGTTTAATAATTTATACGCTTCTTATATGTTGTTCAAATTCTTTTATCAAAATACCACTGACAGCGCAATGCACGATAACATGGAGTGAATACACCATACGCATCCGCCCACGGCCGCCCTGGTGTGCGCAGATAGGAGTTGATTCTACAATAAAATAAAATAAAGATAAAAAGAGTAATAGAATCATCACCCATAAAGCGGATAGTAGACGTGACGTACTATATGTGTACCAGATTTCAAGTCAATAGGTGAAACAGTTTGCGAGCTACAGGTGATTTAAAATCCTGGATAGACAAACGAATAGCCACGGTAGCAAATTATAGAAGAAGATTTTACTGTTTAATAATTTATATTTATATGAAATGTGCTCCTTATATATTACTTCATATTCTCATATGATAATGATGTTAATGTTGTTTATATTGATTTCTATGTTATTGTAAGTGCATGTATGTGTGTATATATATATATATGTGTATATGTATATATATATATATATATATATATATATATATAATATATGTGTGTGTATATATATATATATATATATGTGTATATGTATATATATATGTGTATATTATATGTATATATATGTGTATATTTTATATATATATATATATATATATATATATATATATATAAAATATATGTGTTTATATATATATATATATAAATAAATAATATATGTGTATATGTATGTATATATATATATATATATATATATATATATATAAATAATATATGTATATGTATATATGTATATATATATATATATATATATATATATATATATATATAATAATATATGTGTGTATATATATATATATAAATAATATATATATAAATAATATATGTGTATATGTATATGTATATATATATATATATATATATATATATATATATATATATATATATATATATATGACAACAACACTAATTACAATGACAACACAATTACATTGACAATCATGTTACGTTATTTTTAAAATGTTTCCTTTACTTTTTCATAACCTCTTTAACACACTACTTCTCCGCTGCGAAGCGCGGGTATTTTGCTAGTTGATAATATAAACATCTTTACAAGTTTACATTTTTGCCATGTGATAATTAGTGACTACACATGCAGACTGTTTTTCCTTTAGAAAATCTAAATTTAATCCAGCTCATTGTTTCAGGGAGTCACAGCAGTGTAAAGTTTAGTTGGCATGGCAGGTGAAGGAGGAGTTGGTAAAGAGAGATGAGCCATTACTTAAGAGCCTAATGAACTGTCAAGGCAGAGGACATCAATGTAAGGAAGGGAAGGAGAGAGAAAAAAACAAAAACAGACCTGAATATACTGTGAGTTGAAAGAAGGAGCAACGAAAGAACAAACACAGGAAAGCAAAAGAAACCCAGCAGTCTCGACTACGCTTAGCTTAATTTTTACTACTTGCCTTCAAATTTACTACTCATTTTTCTGCTCTTTTTATTGCAGCAAACATGAAATTGCAGAGTGTTCTTTGGCATATAATGCATTTTGTGTACATATGCCAACTCCAAAAATATAATAAATGCAGTTTTAAATTACTTAATTGTACTGCTAACGTAAACACTGATATTAAAATATGTTCACTTAAGAACTGAATTCACATGGCAGTTTTCTTTGATGTCCAAGTGCTTGTTAAAATATTTTTGCAAACCAGCAAATCTGCTCAACACTCCCCGTAATATAAAAACTATTCACTTCCTTAGACAATGTCAGCAGGGAAGGTAAAAGTGCTTTATCTAACAGGAAATGTCAGAATGTAATTACTGTGTTTCATATCATCTCGTACCCATTTTCACCAGTGTCCACAGACTTAAACAGTTCTTCAAACATCCATCTTCTTTATATAGAAGAGGACTGTGGGGCAGCTGAAGCCCATCCTAAACAATCATTGGCCACAAGAAAGGAACAATCCATAGACAAGACACCAGTTAACCGCAGAGCGGACACACATGCACACTTATGGGGCTGATTTAACAATGACAATTTACCTATTATGCATGTCTTTGGACTGTGGGAGGAAACATAAGCACTCAGGTTCAGGTTCACATTAGGGAACTTGCACTGGTACAGCATGTTGCTGCACCCACCATGCAACGAAACTACTTGGGATACTGGTTGGCAACCCACCAGGCAGACGCACAGTTCAGCCCCACCCTTCGGAAATCACCATCTATCTGCCACAACCAGGTGTTACACGGGTATCCACTTGGCCTGGTCCAGTCTCTAGGGTCCTCAACAATGAGGATCCTGCAATCTGTATCACCCTCGGGGAATCGTGCCACAGGGGCATAGTGCCGTAACTGACACTCTCTCACAATTCAGGTAATGTGCCTCTTTTAGGACTCTGTGTGCAACCATTCATTCGACAAACCTGAAGTACCCAAGGATTCTCTGAAGAGACACAGTACCGAAGGAGTCCAGCCTTCGTCTCAGGTCACTGGATAGCGTCCAAGTCTTGCAACCATAAAGCAAGACAGGAAGCACCAGGACTCTAAAGACTTGGACCTTCGTCCTCTTGCATATCTATCTATCTATCTATCTATCTATCTATCTATCTATCTATCTATCTATCTATCTATCTATCTATCTATCTATCTATCTATCTATCTATCTATCTATCTATCTATCTAAGCACTGTTCATCAAAATATAAAATAAAGTATAAATAGCAAGACACGTATATTTATCAATTCATAATCAGTCATAATTTTCAAGTCATTTTTTTATATACCAATGAATACTGTAAGTAAACTAAATGAATATTCTTTTATGTACACTTCAATAGCTACACATCAATATATTGTACAGTAAATGCAAATGATGCATTACATGATAAATTCTGACCTACCAACAATTTTTAAGTTAAAAATATACTTGCAGATATGGCACAAAATAATATTATGTTACAGAAGAGTATTGCAATGATAGGGAATGAAGGAGAACAAAACTTTACATATTAACTTCTTTCTAATGCATTTTTTTTCCAATAGTTCACAGTGTTGAGTCTATTTCTCAGAATTTTCATTACAAACCCTTTGGTCCTCACATATCATTCACAGTAGATACTAAATGAATGTTTGTACAATAGCTAAATGCTATGTGAGAAAGGGTAAAATTAAAAAAGGCTGTTACGTTCAAAACAGAATATGTGAGGGCATAAATAGAGAGCGAGCTGCTGTTTTCAAATCAGTCTATATTGGAGGAGGAAGAACAGTTAGATAGACTAACCAGATTAGACATCTTTCAAATATTTGCATGAAAACAAATTCTCACACTACTGATTTTACAGCAAAACACCGAATATGTATACACAGAGAGCACCATTCATACTTCAGTTGTATGTATCACTAAACAGCTTACAAAATGTATTGCAAGATACTACATACATAACATTAAAAGCATAACTTAAAGTTGTCTAATTTTAATTTGACAACTTCAATTATATCTCTCGTACAATTAGAGCATTTACTGATGTTATTATATAGCGTTTCTAAATTCAATGCTCATTTATTCTGCCCAAAGAATAAAGCATCTCAGACCTGCTCAGGCATTTAAATGCCTTTTGTTGGCAATATTTATTTAGAGACTACACAAAAGGTCACTAAAAAGGACTGACGACACCCTGAAGGAGTACTTAAAAGACCCAGCCATAACAATCCAGAGCAAATATCAACATTTTGGGATCTACTTTGAAGATGAATAAGTAAGCAGCCATCTCTTTGCCCATGATAAAACGTGCAAGAAAATCTTGTATATACAAGTACAACAGGAAGAAATCAAAGGATTGTAAGCATTTCTTTTTTACCTTAGTCTTATGTTGACAGCATCACCAGCTCACTTCAATAGAGATGAGAGTATTAATTTTATTTGGAGAGCTTTAAAGTTTGCACCTATCTGTCCATTTAGATAGCCTTTTTGATTAGCTTAAAATGGTTTTAAAATGTTTATTTTTTTTCAAGAAACTTCAAGTTTATGTTTTCCAGTAAAATTATTTGGAGAACATGAAATGAGAAGTTTAGTTTGTTACTTAGATGTATCATTTTTAAAACGTGTGTGTGTACATTAATGGTCTCTTGTGTATTTGCCCTTAAAAAAAAAACAAACAGAATAATAGACTGAATTATGCAGACCGTTTGCACAGAATTACAAGCAGCATGTTTATGTAAATAATTTAATGTGACATAATGAGTTGCTACATATACGATTCCAAAAATAAAACAGCCGAGTGTTTCAAAACCCACTCCGGTTAAAAATTGGAGTGGCATTGCTCATAATTTGGCTCTAAAGTAAACAATGAATTAAGCTGGTCTAATAATGGAAGTAACAAAGAGTAATTCTGAATACTTGCTGAATTCTGAAAACAATGGAGAGTTTTCCAGTACAACAAATGCCTAAGTATGAAATCTACAAACAAAAAACTGATCAAGCTATCCATTACCACATACAAATTAATCAAGCAATGTTTTATTAATTTTTTTTATATATAAAAGATTCAATCAACTCAGGAATGTAAAATATTGTTTTGCTTTGGAAATGTAATATTAAAATTAAACAAAAGAAAATTATAAATATATGATAAACAAAGAAAATGAGAGAGACAAGGATGGTAGTAAAGTGAAAAATAAAACAAAGGCATCCTGAGCACAGGATCTGTTTTCTAGTTTATAAACTGAACACTGATGTTTATCTACCATAGCATTGTGCTTGAAATGTTTATATATTTTCTAAGTTACATTGCACAGTGTTTATTTAAATATTCAAATATAAATCCCATATTTGCAAATGTTAAAGATATCGATTCTAATATATTTTAAGAGACAGCTTTTATTTGGAAATACTTTGTGTTCCATTTCGTAAATGTACATAGTATTGCTCTGTGAATGGCACAATAAAGTCAGACTTGCATGATCTGTGTCAGCGGCGTTGTTAAACACAGATTCTATAATAATATTCAGATTCTGTAACAGTATTATTCTCTTTTTCTATAACACCCATGCCATAGCATCTGACAAATTAACATTGGTTATAGAAGTCTCTTGAAATAATGATGTTAAATTAAGACAAAATGAAAGAGAAATAAAATTTGACTTGTCTTAAAATGGAAAAAGAACTGTAAATATGTTATTTTACTACAGAGGTAGTATACGCTAAATGCGTTATTCAAGACTGAAAAAACAGTTATGCAATCCTAACAATCTGGTGTATGAATTCTTAAACCACAAAAATAGCTGTACAGATTCAAAAATCAAACTAGTTTAAGAGAGTTTTAAGGAAGAAATTGACAAAAATTTCAATATACAATTGATTAGAAAACACCTAGAAAAACAGTGCACATGGATTGATTTTAACTGTGACATGTCAAGTCCAACATTTGTCAGACACTGAAGATTTACAGCTGAAAACAAAAGCTGCTGGAATGTTCATGTACCTTGTTAACTATAAACAGGCTTAAAGTGAACATTTAATTTGCTGTGGCGCATACATCAAATGGTCATTCTTCAAACTATTTAATTGATTTATAATCTATTTTTTATAGATTGATAATATACTATATCAGAAGTAAAATCTATGCATTCCTAAAAATAAGCACACTTACAAATGAATCAAATCTGTAGTATCATACTAATGTTACTCTACGTTAATTGTTAAAGAACACATTTTTAAAATGTGTTAAAATATTATAATAGAGCACTTGAAGCAAAGTCCACATTCCCTCTAATTTGCACTAACCTGTGCTTTCATACTTTCAGAACTTCTTGTTGATGATT
This sequence comes from Erpetoichthys calabaricus, assembly GCF_900747795.2. NCBI lineage: Eukaryota > Metazoa > Chordata > Cladistia > Polypteriformes > Polypteridae > Erpetoichthys > Erpetoichthys calabaricus. Next base: position 30,136,699 of record NC_041407.2, read on the forward strand.
TGGATGCCCGTGAGGAAGACATACTGAGTGGCAGGAGACCAAATCTGCAATGAAACATGTATAGAAGAGTTATTAAATGTATGAAATATTTATGCAAGAATATCCCCTAGTGGTTTTCACCTCTGAATATTTATAATGGATCAATTAATAACAGTCACATTTACTTCTTCCTTTCCACTTAGGACAAAAGTAAGAAAAAATAAATTGACATAAATAACCTTTAACATATAAATAGGGAACGTTGATTACGTCTTCCAAAATAGTGAAAAACCTATAAAACTTAGAAGTGCATATTAATAAAGTAATTGTGTTAATATCATCCATACCGTATTTGGCTTGAAGCTAGTGGAAGAATATTATATGGCTCTTGGGAGTTTACATAGGTGTTACGGCTGATTAAATGCTTTTCTGTACCCGTAATCAAACCAAGGAGGACCTGAAAAACATTAAGACATAGCATAAATAATTGCAGTAATTGTTAAAGAATATAGTTTACTTGGAGCATTTATATTCTACCTGCTCAGCAAAAAATGCAATAAATCCAAACGGCAATATCAAATATCTATTAAGAGTGGATCACATTTTAGTTCTATATTCCAAGTTATGAGGCTGCTTAACTTGTTTTTTTTTTAATTTACAGAGTTCTAGATGCACTCCTGAATCACTGCATAATGAGAAAGGATCTCAGATGTATAGATTAAGTAGTATATAGTGTTCATTGTTTAGCATAGGAAACTGTTCCAGGGAGAATAACTGATAACCTGTAATTAGACTACTCTTGCAAACATTGTTTACTGGACCACTGACAGTCAAGAATGAACAAATTACAAGGTGCGTTGTACACCCTGCTTAAGTGGAAGAAACACACAGAGCTCTGTGTATACTGCTAATGAGAAGGGTGAACTTGCTGTCTTCATTTCTGAGAGCCAATGTTAACTTTGCTACATTTTTAAGACAACTAAAAACTAGCCTTTCTGACATGCTAGGAGGATAAGTTCTGGCCCTTCTGTAACACCCTAAACTGGACTCAGCACTTTTCAGAATATTATCGGTCAAATACAATTATTATATATATTATCTTGTATACATACACAGTGCATTACAAAAGTACCGAGTTCCTTGACTATTTTACTATGTTTAATGAATAACAAATTCAACAGTGTTCTGTTATTTTTATTTTAAAACCTATCTAAATCTACATTATTTTTAGAATGAAATATTAAGAAGAAAAAAAGGAAACATGCTCTCTGCTAATAATAAAAAATAAAGGATTATGGAAATCAGGGAAATGTAAACTTTTTTTGGCTTTGAGCTGTCCCTTAATTATGTTGGCTTTCCACCTGCTACTATATAATGAACAAGATGTATTAGACCTCTAATACTCAAATGAGAAAAAAAAGATGTGACAGAACAAAAACTACAATTTCTAAATAAGAATGTGTGCCATGTTTTCATAAACAATATTTCTATTTTTTCTTGAAAACATATCAAAGTGCAACTGTGGAAAAGTTCACTACTGAGAGGATTTAGCTTCATGTGTTACTGAAAGAAAAAAGTTGGTAGTCTGTACTTTCAATAAACATTCACCTTTAAAGTTGCTTTACAAAAACATGACTTTATATTTGAACTTTAACGCATAACTTGTGTAATAAAATAATACATTCTAAAACTCAATGAAAACAGTTTTTTATTGAATGCAAACTTCATCAGTGACAACTGCAAGTTAATATATTTGTACAAAAGATATAAATGCTACTAATTAAGATATATGTGACTACCTGGTTCTGCTTCAGCCTCACTACAAACCAAGAGTGAGGGAGTTACCTACAACCACGCGCTCATTCAGGAAGTGGTCCCCTGAGGCAGAGCAGCCTCTGAGAGACTGCTTTGGAACTACGGACTGGGATATCCTGCAGGGATCTTATAGTGAGAACATTGAGGAGGTTGTTGACTGCACTACTGACTACATCAACTTCTGTATGGACATTGTAGTTCCAGTAAGAACAGTACGCTGCTTTGCTAACAACAAGCCATGGATTACAAGTGACATCAAGGGCCTTTTGAACCAGAAGAAAAGGGCTTTTAAAGGCGGTAATCAGCATGAGCTCAAGCACGTGCAGAAGGAACTCCGAGTCCAGCTCAGGGCAGCGAAGGAGCAGTACAGGAGGAAAGCTGGAGCAGAAGTTGCAGAATAACAGCATGTAGGATGGGATGAAGATCATCACTGGCTGCAGCTCGAAGCAGGGTGCCACCATCGAGAGAGAGCAAACCAGATGAACAACTTTTTTTAACAGGTTTGACCACCCTAACCCACTCTCACCTTGGAGTACTGCACCCTACACCCATCCTTCTGCTGATAACAGCATAGGAGACAGTCTACACCAACCCACAATTACAGCAGCCCAGGTAAGCAGAGAGCTGAGAAGACTTTGTGCCAGCAAAGCAGTGGGTCCAGATGGAGTATCGCCACGACTGCTGAATGCCTGTGCGTTGGAGCTGGGGAGTCCTCTACAGCGCATCTTCAACCTGAGCCTGGAACAGGGGAGAGTCCGGAGGCTTTGGAAAACATCTTGCATCACCCCAGTCCCAAAGGTATCACATCCTAGTGAGCTGAATGACTTTTGGCCTGTCGCTCTGATGTCGCATGTGATGAAAACCATGGAGCGGCTGCTGTTTCACCACCTGAGGCCACAGGTCCATCACGCCCTCGACCCTCTGCAGTTCGCATACCAGGAGAAGGTGGGAGCAGAGGATGCCATCATCTACATGCTACACCGATCCTTCTCCCACTTGGACAGAGGCAGTGGTGCTGTAAGAATTATGTTTCTGGACTTCTCTAGCGCCTTTAACACCATCCAACCTCTGCTCCTTAGGGACAAGCTGACAGAGATGGGAGTAGATTCATACCTGGTAGCATGTATCGTGAACTATCTTAAAGACAGACCTCAGTATGTGCGTCTCGGGAACTGCAGGTGTGACACTGTGGTCAGCAACACAGGAGCACCGCAGGGGACTGTACTTTCTCCGGTCCTGTTCAGCCTATATACATCGTACTTCCAATACAACTCGGAGTCCTGCCACGTGCAAAAGTTCGCGGACGACACTGCTATCGTGGGCTGCATCAGGAGTGGGCAGGAGGAGGAGTATAGGGACCTAATCAAGGACTTTGTTAAAGGGTGCGACTCAAACCACCTACACCTGAACACCAGCAAAACCAAGGAGCTGGTGGTGGATTTTAGGAGGCCCAGACCCCTCATGGACCCGTGATCATCAGAGGTGACTGTGTGCAGAGGGTACAGACCTATAAATACCTGGGAGTGCAGCTGGATGATAAATTGGACTGGACTGCCAATACTGATGCTCTGTGTAAGAAAGGACAGAGCCGACTATACTTTCTTAGAGGGCTGGCATCCTTCAACATCTGCAGTAAGATGCTGCAGATGTTCTATCAGACGGTTGTGGCGCACGCCCTCTTCTACACAGCGGCGTGCTGGGGAGGCAGCATAAAGAAGAGGGACGCCTCACGCCTGGACAAACTGGTAAGGAAGGCAGGCTCTATTGTAGGCACGGAGCTGGACAGTTTGACATCTGTGGCAGAGTAACGGGCACTGAGCAGGTCCTGTCAATCATGGAGAATCCACTGCATCCACTAAACAGCATCATCTCCAGACAAAGGAGCAGCTTCAGCAACAGACTGCTGTCACTTTCCTGCTCCACTGACAGACTGAGGAGATTGTTCCTCCCCCACACTATGCGACTATTCAATTCCACCCGGGGTGGTAAACGTTAATATTATTCAAAGTTATTGTCTGTCTGTATTACCTGCATTGTTATCACTCTTTAATGTGATATTTTCTTTATCAGTATGCTGCTGCTGCAGTATGTGAATTTCCCCTTGGGATTAATAAAGTATCCATCCATCCATCTATCTATCCATCTATCTATCTATCCATCTATCGATTAGAATTACTCAGCTTTAATTCTAAAAAGAAGGAATAGCCAAATGGTTTAGAACGGCCAAATATTACGTTAATGCTGCATGCCAATTATAAATGCTGTACTGGAAGGATTGCTATCACACTTTGATATTAAGTGAAGGCAATTTCTATTGCTCAGCAGCATTCAATGAAATAAACTTAGCAACTTTTGGCCAACAAACTCACTAACTCAAAATATTATATGACCTGAACTTACAACAATGAGCATATGCTGTATTTGTATAATATGTGCAGCTCTTGGCTACAACCAACCTTACCTATTACTAAAATTTTAAAGGAACCCTGCTGATAGATTAGTAGAAGTTAGTGAAAGCTGGCAGTTTTTTTCAGTTTAGGATATGACCAATGATAACTGTATATGACCACGTGAATAAAATGCTAAAAGTAAATGTACTATACATGCACTCATGGTATGGCTTACAGGACACATGAAATTAAAATAGTTAAATGACTTTGTGTAAATATAATTAGCTAGTTTTTAAAACACTGGAACTGTGGCTTTTGCATCTAAATTATATTTTCCTACACACTAACATAAGTGGTATATAACAAATATGCTCCACAGTGTTGCGTAAGTGAGATCACTAACTACATGATGTCCAGATATAACTATTGCCGTGTAAGGTAACATTACCAGTAACATCTAATGAATAAAGCAAGTTAATTCTGAGTTCACTCTGTCTAATATTAGACTTTGGCTGACAATTTTATAACATTCACTGTGAAAAATATGCATTTATACAAAAAAACAGATTTCAATTCAATTTTATTTGTCATTCAGCAGAACATCCAAGATGTGCTGCAGATCGAAAATACGATGCACAAGACATTAATAAAAACACATAGTTAAATTCAATTACATTCTAATTAAAGTGCAGAAACATTCTGATTAAAGATGCACAAAAATTCTGATTAGAGGTGCATAAAAATTTCTAATTAAAAGTGCATAAAAGTCTAAATTGAAAATACATAAAATTCTAAACTAAAAATGCCTACAATAAAATACTAAAATGCTTCATTTAAAAGACGAACAGCAGTAGGAAAAAAAACTATTTTTAAACCTGGTAGTTCTACATTTCAGGCTACGGTACCTTCTGCTTGAGGGCATGAGGAAAAAGAGTTCAGAGACAGGATGAGTAGGGTCTCTAGAAATACGCACAGCTCTGGCCAGAGAGCGTTGTTTTGCCAAGTCTTGTACATTAGGCAACGGGGCTCCAATGATCCTCTCCGCAGCCCTCACTACTTTCCTCAGTGCTTTCCAGTCCGAAGCGCTGCATCTCTCCTGCCACAGAGAGCTGCTACAGGTTAGCACGCTCTCTACGGTCCCTCTGGAAAAAGTGGTGAGGACCGACTTACTGAGATGGGCCCTCTTTAGCCTCCGCAGAAAGATCTAGTGCTGGTGAGCTTTCTTGATGATGGAGGAGGTGTGCAGGGACCAAGTGAGGTTGTTCGTCACATTGACTCCCAGGAACTTGGTAGACTGCACAATTTCCAGAGCAGTGTTCTTAATGTAGACCGGGATGTGTATCAGCTGTTTCTTCCTGAAGTCGATCACCAGTTCTTTCATTTTTTCGACATTCAGTATCATATTTATCACACCATTCCACAAATGACTTCACCTTCTCTCTGTAATCCCCCTCCCCATCACCTCGAATGAGACCCACCACTGTTGTGTCGTTCGCATACTTAATAATTTGGTTTGTGCTGAACTTGGCACAACAATTGTGGGTCATGAGCGTGAAGAGGAGGGGACTTAGAACGCACCCCTGTGGAGAACCTGTGCTCAAGGAGATGGTATCTGATTTATTCTTTCTTACCCGTACGTACTGAGGCCTATCCGTTAGAAAGTCCAATATCCAGTTTTGCAGAGGTATGCTCAGTCCCAGTGGGCCCAGTTTGCTGATCAGATTCTGAGGGATGATGGTATTAAAAGCTGAACTAAAATCAACAAACAGCATGCGGACCATAGCGTCTCTGTTCTCCAGATGTTCCAACGAAAAATGGAGTGCAATAGATATGGCGTCCTCTGTGGCATGGTTGGAGCGGTAGGCAAATTGGAGTGGGTCAAATGAGGAGGGTAGGACAGAAGTAATGTGGTCCTTGATCAGCCTCTCAAAACATTTCATCACTATTGGTGTTAAGGCTACAGGGCGATAGTCATTCATGGTTGTGACTATGGGTTTTTTCGGAACCGGGATGATTTCTGAGGTTTTAAAGCAAGATGGCACAACAGCCTGACACAGAGAGATGTTAAATATATCCGTAAGGACATGTGTCAGCTGCTCCGCACATCCTTTGAGTACGCAACCTGGTATCTGGTCTGGTCACGCAGCTTTCCTTGGATTAATTCTCCTCAAAGTCCATAGAACATCATCCGGTTCCAGACACAGTGCCTTCTCGTCAGGATGAGGGGTGGCCTTCACTGGTGATGTATCATTCAATGCTTCAAACCGTTCAAAGTACTCATTTAGGTCATTCAGGAAGCTGAAGCTATCATCACAGGGGTAAGAAACTGTTTTGTAATCTGTAACAGATTTAATCCCCTGCCACAATATTCTGCTGTTCCTGTGATCTTGAAAATGACTCTCTATTTTCTTTCCATGCGCACTTTTAGCTCTTCTGATAGCTTTATTTAGGTTGGCTCTTGCTGTTCTAAGGGCATCTATATCTCCAGATTTAAAAGCAGAGTTTCTCACTTTCAGCAAAACTCGCACCTCAGCAGTCAACCACGGTTTATCGTTTGCCCTGACAATGATGTTTTTGGTGACGCAGACATCATCCATGCATTTATTTATGTAGACAGACACAGCCTCTGCATATTCATTTATGTCTATTCTTTGATCTGTGGTAGCTGCCACACTAAACACAGACCAGTCGGTGCACTCAAAACAATCCTGTAGTGCATTCATGGCTTCTTCTGGCCAAACTCTCACTGTTTGAGTGATGGTTTTGATCTGATGAGCAACGGTCTATATGCTGGGATTAGCATAATAGAGATGTGGTCTGATGAGCCAAGATGGGGACTTGGGGATGCTTTGAATGCTCCTTTAATGTTTGTGTACACATGATCCAATATATTGGTTCCTCAAGTTGCAAAGTCCACATGTTGGTAAAAATGGGGTAAACCTCTCTTCATGTTTGCCTGGTTAAAATCCCCAGCAACAATGACTACTCCCTCTGGATGTGTGGTTTGCAAATCGTTGATATAGTGGCAGTGTGTGTCAATGGCTGCCTTGGTATCAGCGTCAGGGGGAATATAAACAGCTACTATAAGTACAACGGAAAATTCCCGTGGCAAATAAAAAGGCCGGCATTTAACTACCAAAAACTCAGTGTCCGGAGAGCAACATGTGTGGATTGTTTTTGAGCCAAAACACCATCTGTTGTTTATGTAGACGATGATACTTCCGCCCCGTGTTTTTCCGCTGACACTGCTGCTCCTGTCTGCCCGATGGATCGTTAGCCCCTCTAGGCTAATAGCAGTGTCGGTTGTGGAGTCGGTGAGCCAGGACTCCGTAAAGACAAAAGCACAGCAATCCTTAATCTCCCGCTTCGATGTTAAATCCAACCGAATGTAGTCCAATTTATTCTCCAGTGAGTAGATATTTGCCACCAAGATCGATGGTAGTGGCGTTCTGCATGGATTAGCTTTAGCTTTAACGCTCAGCCCACTGCAGACACCTCGCTTTTGTTTACGCATACACCGCTGCCGTCTTGTTCTCAAGGCGCGGATAGCACTGGCAGATAATATCGGTGCTAGGCTGGCCTCACCGCTTGTCCGTAGCAGTCCAAATTCTTTCAGTAGAACCATGGTATTTGGATTTACTAGTCCTTTATCCTGTTCCATACCCAATGACAGAAGGTTTAGACGAGTATATGTCTGAATTTCCATGGTGACGGACATTAAATCACTATATAAAGAACGTGTTTTTATCAATAGCCGTGCAGCCGCAGCCTGCGTGGCGCCGCCAAGCGATAATTCCATGTGAGGGAAAATAATTTTTCTGATAAATTTAAAGGTCTACCAGACGTTTTTCTACTGGTAGCGCTAAATAGAAGCTGCCTTATCTCACATTTTACCTTTGATTGTGAAGATACAAATATTAACAAATGTATCACCACATTTGCCGAGGTCAACATAGTGTTTAAGGAGATTCAGGAACACTTACATCAACTTTAATCTGAACAGGTTGCCTAGTGCTGACTACCAAGTAGTCAACGTCTTAGAAAATGACCCGATTATAGACTTATGGCTGTCTATATCCTTTTCACAAAAAATTTTTGTAGACAACCACAGCCACATCCAACTGCCATCCATGACAATTGTTGTGATTAAATATTCCTTTGCAACATATGAAGTTAGTGGTTTGATTGATAATAGTTCCCTCTAATCAACACTAATAGGAGAAGGAGAATACAACTAAAATTCAATTGAGCCCTGGGTTCAAAGTGAAATACAGCAGTGTCTTTGGAGCTTTTACATTCTCAGGATCTAGCTCCTCCTGCAATCCCATATTAAATAGCACAGATTAAGAAGGTGAAGAACTTAACTGTGGGAAGTACATTTCTCTCTATTATAAAAAGAAATCCTGTCCTGGAAAGCAAAAGCAAGGCTACAATACGTGATCTTCTCGGAAGACATTTAAAAGACCCGCGAGACGCACCAAGAGATTGACCCAGGACTGTCTAGCGATGACGTAGAACATGAGATTCTTGCAAGACACGCCCTACTTACAATCTATCAAATAGGACAAGGGGGCAGCAAAACATTCAGTCTTGTAAAGGATTTGAGCACACACAGAAGCAGGGTCTCAGCGCATATAAAGCGTATATGGACAGTACGTTATAAATGAAATGTCGACATCTAAGTGAAGAACAAAGCAGCGCAGAGAAAAGAGACTCAAAAGCGTTGGAGAGAAAAAAGAACAAAAAAGAATAATTGAGGTGCAAATTCATAAAATAAGGAAAGTAATTATCAGCCCGGAACAAGTGGAATTGAAAAAAAAGCACGTCCAATCCGACTCAGAATTAAGAGACAATGAGTAAAAGACAAACTAGAACTTCATAAAGATGTTTACATATGTTGGCGCTAAACACATGCAGAGCAGGTTAGAGACTATGAAACCAGTGAAATTAGAAAGGCTCAAAAAAAAAAAAAAAAAAAAACGGCACTACACACACGTGGAGAAAGTTACAGGATATGAAAATAGGAAAATTAGAAAATATAAAAAAAGAAAGTAAAGATCGCAGTAGCGCAAACAAACAAACTGCACCAGTCTAACTTTGGTTTTGCACAATAATCACTACACTATTGCACCTTAACACTTAATTCTACTTTATTCACATAATTTTACTTATTTATTATGTTCTACTATACTGTTATCTTTCAATCTATGACTTTTTGTTCATCTAACTGATATTCTTCTAACTTTGCATAGTTTTTGATAAGCGGATCAGGATGCATTTCACTGCGTGTTGTCCTGTATAACTATGCATGTGACAAATAAAGAATCTTGAGAATTTCAAAAACGGAGTTTACCGCACATGCATTTATTGGTTACTTTGTAAAAAAAAAAAAAAAAAAAAAAAAAATATTAACTGCTGATGATGTAGATCGTTTTGTCTGTGCTGAAATTCCAAACAGAGAAACCTATCCTGACCTCATTAAAAAGATTCAGCATATTGGGACTCGCAAGATTTCAAATATTGTTTTTACAGAAGTTCTGAAATAAAAGTGAAAATTATGAAATAGCAACAATTCAAAGAAAAAAAAATCTTAAAAAAGTGTGTATCTGGAAAACCAAACACGGGGGTTGGCGAGCGAAGCGAGCAGGGGGCAAAGCCCCCTAGTTCATATAAAAGTTAACCTGAATACAGGCAGTCCCCGGGTTACGTATGAGATGTGAATTTTGATTGTGAATTTCCCCTTGGGATTAATAAAGTATCTATCTATCGATATAGGGACTGTAGGTTTGTTCTTAAGTTGAATTTGTATGTAAGTCGAAACAGGTACATTATTTTAAAAAATGCTATTGTTGACCGACTGTAACCAAGTGCTCTGCCAATAAATGATGGAGTTTCACCTCCCTCGGACCTTTTTATTATTTCTACTTTATTTTCCATGGTGATGGTTTTTCTCTTCTTTACTGTATCACCAGCACTTGCATCAGATTTGTGTTTCAGAGACATTCTTGAAGGGTGAAGAAAAAAAGTTAAGATGAGCTGTTCTGCACAGCACTGTACACGCTATCACAGCAGGAAGGCAACCCTCGTCAGCACGTCTGGTGTACTGACTAGAGACAATTTCTTGCTATATATGTAACAGTACAAGCAGGTTTGCTATTGAAAATAAATGGAGGCAGCAATGGGCAATTCACCACCCGCCCACCACACAGTCACCTCCACTTGCATACAGTAAGTATGCTGCCTGCGGCGTCAGCCCACCGAGAGCGAACAGGGTGCGGCCAAATGCGGGTAGTAAATCCCCCACCACCGCCCCCATTCAACAGGCAGCCACCCGAGGCACACTACAATGCTGCCCCCCACTGCCCCATTCACCCTCAATGGCCTCCATTCAGCCACAACCAGGTCACCACTTGCAGCATCACCAGCCGCCCACTGAGAACGAACGGGGCAGCCTTTCGTGGGACACTGCAAGCCTGCTTGGTGGGCGGGCAGTGAAACGCTCCCCTCTGCCCCATCCAGTCAGGAGCAGTAGCTGTGGTGGCATGGTGGGCGGGCAGCGAAGTTATGGATGTCCATAACTTGGGGACTACCTGTATAAGCATCTCCAGTCTGGTTTGAAAAACAACTGTGGTAAATATATAGAGAAAGCTAAGAAAGCTAAAATATTAACCGACCTATTCAAAAGATACCAACTGCCTGCTTCTGATAAAAGAAAATGATTTCTTCTGTGGTTGTCCCAAAAACTGTCAAATGGCTTTGCATTATTGCGCCACCACCCACAATTTTAAGCGTTTTCTTTCTTTTAAGGACACTTATTAAACACAGCTTCATTTATCAAAGCAAAGTGTCATAGACAAAAGATAGCACATCACAATTATGTTAAAAATCCTTTAATCTGTTATTATTTGGCTGTTTCAACATTAAACTGATGTGGTGCAAAAACAAGGGGTTTAAGCTGTACTTACAGATGTCCTCTGTAAAAGACGGGTCAGATTATTATTCAGAGGCTGAGTGAACACATCCAAATCAAATGGGTCAATGTAACTTTCCAGAGTGTCTATCACTTGCTGAATCCTAAAAGAGATAGGCATAATACTTTGAGAAACAAGTTGAAGAAATTTATATCAAAGTGGAGCAGTAGGAGTTGGTAATATATCTAGTAATATCATTAATACTAAACACTATTCCCCTTTCTTTGCCATTGTCAAATACAACAAGACAGACCAGATAAACTGCTTCTACCATCTCATTCGGCATAATTTCCTTAAGTTACTACTAACCAGGATGGGGTCATGACAGACTAATTTGTGTCTACTGCAACATGAATTTGATCATAAACCAGCACAAACACAGATTTGGCAGGAATACTTGTCTTTTTGTTAAGATGAAATGAATAACTATCGTTTATGCACACTGAGATGCACAACAGATCAACAATATATCATACAGTATATAAATTACAAAAAGACAAATCAACTATGTTGCATGAAACAGTATAGAAACTTTGGGCCAGTGGCAATTAGTAATGCACATTAGTTCTAACACCAGCCTCAACCTTTTTCTGCTCTTATGCTGTATATAGTAGTATGTTCTTGAAAACAAAGAAAGGGGTGCAGAATGCTACAGTATGTACTAATTTAGTTATCTGAATTTAAGCTGTTTTAGACAAGTAGGAAATACTGATACCTAGGTGAGATGTAGAGTGTAAACAGAGGTTTGTGTATGGCAAACACAGCCAAAGTGAGAGGTGCATGAGAGATTTTGACTTTCAATGGAATCACTCTAGCACTGAAGGGTGAAGTTTATGAAAGCTATGTGAGGAATACTTGTAGCATGCCGTATGGGAATAAGACATGGTTGATGAAAGTAGAGCAGGAAGCAAAGCTGGAAAAAGTAAAGATGAGAAGGTTCGGATAGATGTGTGTAGTGTCACAGAGTTAAGAAGAACATGAATGAAGAGTTGGTTTGGAGGTGATAGGTGCTGTGATGAGAAAAAGTACTTAAAGTGTTGCTGCTATGTTAAGCAAAAGGCAGAGGATGACTGGGTGGAAACAGTTGGAGGTGGTGACAGATGATACAGAAAAAAATGGATCTCGCGCCAAAGGATGCCCAATACTGTGTAGAGTTGTGGAAAAAGTTTTGGAGAACAACCAGTTAACCTTTAATATTCCTCAAAAATGTCAGTTAAACTAGTGATGATGTTCTTTCCTACATTTTTTAAAATTTGAAAAATTGAAACCAAAACATATTAAAATGCCTAAGTTTCCAATATAGTGGAGTATAAAATATATAAGTTATTTGTATTTTATAAGTTGCATTTGATTAGTCCACAAGTCAAGATCTATGCTTCAGGAATTGCAATCAACATGAGTTATCCGCGAACGAAGGAGTCACGGCTCAAAAACGAAAGAGCTCAACTAATGTAAATAAGACATGAAGCAACAACGCGCCCATAGCTAACGACTAACGACACAGCCACACAGAAAAGAGGATTCTGCACTGCACCCCAGAGTCAAACGGAAGACACTACGGAGACCGCAAAGGTCCACAAAGATAGTACGGAAGGCGCGAGAAAGTACGAAAGGTGAAAGCACCTACAACATGCTTTTGAACTAAACGTCCACACTACACAGCATGGTCCGGGTAATAAGAATAAACGAACTCTCCGTATTAGACGTACGGCATCCTCACACGTCCAAACCATATAGCATATGTGGATCACATTACAGTGATGCATTATTAACAGTACATCCACAGAAAACGCTCCGTATTAACAGTAAGTGCAATTATCCATATTATTAACGGTAGACAACGGATAACTAATGGAGTCACGGTCACGGCTCCAAAACGATCCAGCTCAACTAACGGAGCTACAAAAACGAGCCCGCATGGATACGTAGGCGCCTACAACGCGCGTCTGAAACAGCGGAAGCAAAACTGTCTCGGCTCCAAAACCAAACAGCTCGACTAACGGAGCTACAAAAGCGAGCCCGCATGGACAAATACAATGAACATAGACGCCTACAACGGGCATCTGAAACTGCGGAAGCAAAGCAGGCACGGGTTCAAAACGAAACACCACAACTGACGGAGATACAAAAACGAGCCCGCCTAGATTTGCCCACAGGGGACTGGGTGGTCTCGTGGCCTGGAACCCCTACAGATTTTATTTTTTTCTCCAGCCTTCTGGAGTTTTTTTTTTGTTTTTTCTGTCCACCCTGGCCATCGGAGCTTACTCCTTTCTATGTTAACTAATGTTGTCTTATTTTAATTTCTTATTTTGTGTTTTATTTTTCTTCTCTTCATTATGTAAAGCACTTTGAGCTACTTTTTGTATGAAAATGTGCTATATAAATAAATGTTGTTGTTGTTGTTGTTGTTGTAGATAAAGATACTCCATACCAAGGAGAACTCATTCAAAGACAACACACCATCTTTACTACAAATGTTGTGTATAAAGAAATATTCCAATATATCTTTCTAATGTGCCATGCTATGGGTTCTTTACTTCCTTTGTTCGTCATCTACACCTTTACACTCCAATATATCTCATACATACATCAATGTATTTCGGCTTACCCAACACCAGGGGTTGGCGAGCGAAGCCCCCCTAGTACTTTCTATCAGGGGATCTACAGCATCATAGAGCTACAAGTTAAGAGTACAGTATATGTTTCTGTATACTATTTTGTATGTAACCGCCAGAAACTGTTGATCACTGGGATTTACCATGTCATAGATGTATACACTTTCATACGCTTCTGTGCAGTTCAGAATATTTTCAGTTAAAGTGGTTCCTATGATGTTTTGCAGTATAATGGAGTATATAGGTATGCCTGATTCATAAGATAGTTATACGGACATCATAATGCCTTTTGAAAGATTTATTACTAGGTGAGTAATTCCATAAAAAATTGGTATTAAATAATAATCATCTGGTTAACAAACAAAGAGAATAAATTTAGCAAGGCTTAGAAAATGTAATACCTAGGGTCCACCATGGCACGGCCAACCTTGCTCTCCTCCTGCCTTGAATTCAAGACCATAGTGATATAGCGAAGATCAAACAACAGCTGCAGAGCATGGTTCTGAGTCATAGGGAAGGACACGTCTTGCTGAAGGATGAGGAAAAACAGATTAGATATTTTAGATTTTAATCAGCAGAATAGTTTCATTTAAATAAAACCAAGATGAGAAAAACAACATAGTTATGAGACAGGTTAGACCCGAAATAATAAGCAGATTAATTTCCAGTAACTTACAAAAGTTTTAAATCAATTGATCAGCCTATGATTTTTTTTTTTTTTTTTTTTTAAACTGGATGATTTATATAATGTGAGCCAAGAGCAGGTATAGTGCATAATCGATAGATATTAATAATTCCATTATTGAAAAACAAAAGAAAGTGACCACTGCCTAGCTGTATTGTTTTGATTGGTTAAAGAAAGATAAAATTTAAATGTGAATGGGACTCATTCATACCATCTCGCACACTATTTTACACATCACACTACTTTCATTACGATGCAGTAAAAACAGACATAGTCAATACTAGCTCATCTTTAAGACTGAATGTTTAAAAGAAACTTGAAATAAAACCACAAAAGTAAAACAGGATTCCTGAAAATGTTGTCGTGCCACATATCCTGGCTTTGAAAAAGCAGTCACAATAAATGCATACAATATACTCAAAATTTGTAGTTTATCTCCAAATTGATCAACCTTGGATATGTCAGAAAAAGGGAGGCAAAGGGTTGTGCTGTGTATTCTATTTTAGGAAAACAAAATGCTGTTTTAGTCTTTTGCCCACATAAATCTCAGTGGCAAAGCATCTTTATCTGCTATATTTTAAATTCTGACACTTAGCTTGGTTTGGCATAGAGCAATGTTGCTATTAGTTCACCATTTGATCAAGAAGCTGCTTTGGTGTACACTGGTGTATATATTGCATTAATATCTAGGACTGAACAGGAAATGCATACTGACTTGGCAGTGCATTGTAGAAGATGCATTTGAAAAGTCACACTGTAACATATCTAACTAAGAAGTTACATCTTGCCTGAAGAAAAGGCCTAAGTTGCCACGAAAGCTTGAATATTGTAATCTTTTTAGTCAGCCAATGAAAAGTGACATTTTGTTTGACTTCTCACTATAATTAAGAGGTTTAAATTAGAAGTGTGTGTGAGGGGCCAGTGTTTAAAAAAAAAAAAAGTATACTGGGGGCACCTGTCTGGACATTTGCAACTTACCCAATTTTGTTTCAGCTAAAGGGAGAAACTTGAGATGATCAATTAAATTATTCTATGTATTAAGGATAAATTGATAGTGTAATAGTTTACTTAAAATTAGTAAGTACTTTTTACCCGAGTGCCTGAGATTACAACATTAATATGGACATGGAAGGTACTGACAGATGCATGTAGGCATATAAGACCCCTTTGTTAATAATGGGATTCTGTTTAAGTTAGGTTAGCCTCAAGATATAAAATAAACAACTTTTGGACCTTTAAAAATCAGTAAGCAAGACTGTAAACTGTCATATATAACATTTGCCCTAAACTACAGTGCACTGAGTAAGCATTCGGAGCTGTTTAGTTTTTCACACTGTATTATGTTACAGCCTTATGCTAAAATTGCTTCAATTAAATTCTTCCCTACATCAGGCAACACGCAGTGCACCAGAACGACAAAGTGAAACAGAATTTTAGAAAGTTTTTTTCAGGGGTGGGGATTGATCGGTTTAGAACCTATTTTTGTAGAACTTGACTTATTTGTATGGAATTTTATTTGAGTTTAATAAAATCAATTAAAAAAAAGTTTTGCACATTTATTAAAAATAAAACAAATACTACAATATCACAGTGACCCAACGTACAGAGCCTTTTCTACGACACTTGAGGTTTGGCTCAGGTCCAATCAATTCTACTGATCAGCATTGATATGTTTCTATACCTTGATTGGAGCCCACCTGTGGTCAATTCAATTGATTACATACTCATCTATAGGAGGTCCCATAATTAATGTATATCGGAGCAAAAACCACGGAAGATCAGGATACTAATAGAACTGGTGCTGGAAGATTAGTTTAAGACATTAGTGTACTGCAGAGTTCATTCTCTTCTACAATGTAAGAGTACAGGGCCATCCTGCTCCTGTATGGTCCTTTAAAAATAGATGGCAATAAAACAGAACAGCAATGGGAATGTTAATCTGTCATTTGTTCATTTCTGTATACTGTACGTTTCCTAAGTCTCCCCATTTAAAATGAACTAACAATATACAGTCCAACATTTTCAGCCTATCTGGGGGAATATACAAATGAAAAATCAACCAATCAACCGTTAATTAAAACAATGAATGTCTTATCATAGAATATTCATTATTACTTGACCCATTTTCTTCAAAAAAGGAACAATTCATAATAAACCACATACCTTGTTGCTTTGCTTGCTTTTTGTGAGTACTTCATAAACAGCTACCACTTCTTGGAGGCAGTCTTTGAGAAGTTCTTGAAGGGTGATTTTTGGCAAGGCATGACCACCAACTCTGTTCACCTCTTGGCACAGGTGGAACAGTAATAACTGAATATACCATGATGGCTAAAAGAAAGTAATAATAAAAAAATGATGTAAGGTACAGACATCATTTAACAAGTACACTTTAAAAAAAGAACTGAATACATTTGCATAAAGATACACTTTAGAAAGATCATGAAAGCACTGCTGCCTCGCAGTAAGGAGACCCGGGTTCGCTTCCCGGTTCCTCCCTGCGTGGAGTTTGCATGTTCTCCCTGTGTCTGCGTGGGTTTCCTCCGGGTGCTCCGGTTTCCTCCCACAGTCCAAAGACATGCAGGTTAGGTGCATTGGTGATCCTATATTGGCCCTAGCGTGTGCTTGGTGTGTGTTTGTGTGTGTCCTGCGATGGTTTGGCGCCCTGCCCAGGATTGGTTCCCTGCCTTGCGCCCTGTGTTGGCTGGGATTGGCTCCAGCAGATCCCCATGACCCTGTGTTCGGATTCAGTGGGTTGGAAAATGGATGGATGAAATTTTTCAACAAGGCATTTATATTATATAAGTTAACATAATTCTGCTTCCACTGATAGCATTTTTCCTCTTGATCTGACAAGTACCATGCTATTATGATAAAGTAAATATTTCCTTCAAATGGAGAAAAATCTAAAAAGATTCTGAGATTGCAGAACATATTTTGGATAAAGGTGCATTCAAAATTATTAAATAATACATTTTCAGTACACCTCATAATTATTATCAGACAACTCAATCACACATTCAGTCATAAGGGAAGTTACAAGCAACACAGTGTAAGTGAAAGTATTTCACTTGGTACTATAGAGGGGGAGGAATTCAGTTATTAGCATGTTTTACAGCAACCTAAAGCTCAAACAGTGTACCAGTTCCTGCAAGGAAGATCAAGGTCTACCCACTGCAAACAAAATTTAAATGAATTTGCTCTTTCAGCTCTATATATGGCATATTATTGCTGCAGTTGTTTAGGATGTGAGAAAAGCCAACTGCCTTTTGCATTTCCTAGAACATATTTCATTTACAATCTTAATTAGTATGTAAGGCCAACTTTGTAATGGTAAAAGTATTGGAACAGCAAGGTCAATTCATTTATTTTTGCTGTGCACTGAAGACAATTGTGTGCGAGAGCAAAAGATGAATATGAGAAGAGAGCTAAGAGTTTCAGCTTTTATTACCTGGTATTACATCTAGATATGATAAACATAAAAGACCATAAGCCACACCATAGCAAACAGTGGCAGAAAATCTTATGAAGCAATTGGTTCCCAAAGATGTCAGTATGTCAGAAGAAAAGTTAGCAAGTAAACTGCTTCAATTTTGCAATCTAAAAGGAGGCCAAACAACATATTGGCTTTTAAATATTAAAAAAAAAAAAAACAACAACAAAAAAAACAAAACATTGCTGTGTTTCCATTTGGGTTGTGCCTGTAGCCAAATAAAAGAAACATAGAAAATATTAAGATATATATTGTGCAAACTGCAAAAATATCAGCAATATATTTATGGAATATTTTTTTTGCCAAAATGTCTTACCCTTAGTATGTATTTGCACACACTAACATATAAGGTCAAAGGAATCTACAGGAAAAAAAGGCTAGTAAAATTATACAAAACATTGCACGATTGGGGTACAAACCAAAGGATGCTCTACTAAATGCAATTTCCCATTGGGATTAATAAAGTATCTATCTATCTATCTATCTATCTATCTATCTATCTACTGTGATGACGTTTACTGTAGAATATTTTACCCCATTTTTCTAATGTCAATAATGAAAAGAACAAATGTGTGTATTACAGGGTTAAAGTATAGGAATTCACACAGTTTAAAATGTTTTTCATTCTTGGGAAGGTAACAATACAGCAGGAACTGCATGGTGAATTTAACATACAAGTATATCTGAAAAACAAAACGTTCCAGCCAAAGACAATGAGAAATACTAAAAGAATTGCTTCAGAAATGGAAAACAGGAGACATTTGAATGGGTGCTGGCAGTGTGGAAAGAAACAACCAATTATATTACTGAAGATTTCACCCTGCAACCTTTTAAAAGTGACTAGATAATATGCTCAAATCAACTATGTGCCAGTGTACAAAAAAGCAATAAGAAAAGAGGTTTTATTAATAAAGGCACACAATGCAATGCTTTAGGGCCATTTGTTTAGTTAATTGTTAGGTTGTCCAATTATGTCATCCACATATTTTTTAAAAACTGTCAGGATGTCAGCTTCAACTGCATGATCCGATCATTTGTTACAGATTTCTATTTTGAAAGCACTTCTCCTGAATTTCAGCTGGCATCCTTTAGTACAACATTCACTATATAAATGAAATAATTCTGCTCGATCAACTTTATGGATGTCTCAGAATTATTAAATCTTGGATTCGGTCCTTATGTGTTCAACTCAGTTCAAACACTAAACAGATTTACTTTCCTTAGCCAGTCAGAAAAAGACATCCATCCACCTGCACTGCTACATTTTCCATTAAAGAGTGTTGTTACACAAACTGTACACAACACTCCAAATTCAGCATCACTAATACATCCCAAAGTTGTTGCATACTTGTCTCTTGTTTTATTTTCAAAAATCTTTTTCAGTGTTTCAATTTTCAATGTTTGCTTTCTGTAGGCCCATGTTATATTAATCCTGTCTTAAATTGCACATCACACTTTTTTCTTGTCTATTAACTGCATTACAGGCTTTTACCATTTCTGAAAATTGTTCCAAATATACCAATTGTATTTCTATCCCTCTAGTTTTGATTTTGAAATTTAGAAGATTACTGAATATACTGTATCTGAACTGAGGTTACTAATATAAATTTAAAAAGAGTAACAGTTCTAAAATAGATAGAGGGACTCCACGGATAACTCACCTCATATGGGGCATTCTTCAGTAATCTTAACTCTTTGTAAATGATCTCTCATGTCAATAACTTCAGCCTTTAGAAGTAGCCACTGATATGAAAAAGGCCATTGTGAAAATGCTAACTAAATTAACCTATGAGCTTTGATTTTTTGTACTACCATGGTTGTCTGTTCAACAAGTATAACAGATTAGTGTGACAATATTTTTCTTAATATTGTCAACATACTAGAAGACATTTAATTTTTTTTCTGATTATAATTTGTATAATCTTAGATGTAATCAAAGTAAAGCTTTTATAGGTCTATATTTAGTGCAATCCATTCTACCTCAATCCTAGAAATGTTCCAGTTATCTATCTGGGGCCCATCTGTAGTGAATTCTTGAATATGCTTAATAAATGCTTATAGGTTAGGTATTTTGCAACATATTATCAAGCCCAGGGGTTTTCATTGTCTTCAACACGCTTAGTACATGAACAAAATCTCACTCTTTGGATTTAAATCTTTAAAAATAGAGGTAGAGGTCAGTTTTATTTATGGCTCTCTAGTTTTTCAAAGTTCTATATCTTGGAGACAATATAACTTAATTTGTAATGCAGTAGACTGTTAACAATGAGGCTGCTGGTTTAGTCTCCACCATCAGACTCGATATAACTTCGATCAATATCCATATTACTAAACGAGAATGGTAAACCGGATGGACGCAGGGACATCCGGACATGTGCCGTGGACGCAAAGGACGTACTGCGCAGGCACCCCACAAATCCTCCCCCTCCAAGCAACGGAAACCGGATGGAATGCAACGTAAAATAAGAAATGAGGCGCCACGCCCATAGCACACAGAAAAAAGGAGTCAGACGCCGGCGCCGCACACAGCGCCGCACGAAGCCCATTGCACACGAAACGGGACACACACAAAGAAGAGGATCGAGACCCACGACACACAAAGCCCCCCTCCAGTAACTGAAATAAGAAATGAGGTGACACGCCCCTAGAACACCAAAAACAAAGGAGTCACACGCAAGTGCCACATAGCACACAAAACGGTTCGCACACAAAAAAGACGATTCAGACCCATGACACACAAACACCCCCTCCACTAACAGAAATAAAAACTCAGGCAACAAGCCCCTAGCACACAAAAAAAAAAGAAGACGCGAGCGCCACACAAAGCCCATTGGACACGAAACGGGACAGACTACGGACATAGCACACGAAACGTACACAAAAAGGACGATTCAGACCCACGACCACACTAACATAAATAAGAAATGACACACAAAGCCCCATTTCTGAACGAACCGTCCGTATTAAACATACGTCATCTCAACACATTCACACTATGCAGCACAGGTGGATCTCATTACAATGAGGCACTATTAACCGTTCAACCGCAGAAAAGGCTCCATATTAACAGTGAGTGCGATCCTCCTTATTACTTATCCATATTTCTAATGCTGAAGAACAAACAAGTCATGAATTCACGATCACGGGTACAAAACGATACGGCTCGGGTAACGGGACCAAACACACGAACCTGCATGAAAAAAAACAATACACGTCGGCGCCTACAACGCGCTTCTGAAACTCCGGAAGAAAAAATGTCTCGGCTCCAAAAACGCAAAGCTCAACTAACACAGTTACAGAAACGAACCCAGATAAACAGACACAATGAACGTAGATGCATGCACCGCGCGTCTCAAAGTGCTGCATCGAAACAGGCATGGGTTCAAAATGAAACACCTCCCGTCTCAGACATACAGAAACGGCAGCGAAGGGACAAAATAAATAAACGCAGACGTCTACAACGCGCATCTGAAATGCCGGAAAACAAGCAGGCAAGGCTCCAAAAACAGAAAGCTCAACTGACCGACATACAAACCGGGCAAGGCTCAATACAAACAATGCACGCCGTAAACTACAACGGGCTTCTCACACAGCACAGGCAAATCGATTACAGCTCCAAAACAACACGTCCCAAATACTGGACATACAACGACACGCCTCTCAAACAGCACAAGCAAAAGATACACGTCACGGACATCAACGACAGACACCTGGTAAATGCTTGCGCCAGTTAGCTGACAACGCGTCCAATAATGAGTCCACTATTCAGGAAAATTCATTGGGATTAATGAATGTCATTTGCAATCATTGTCATTCACTTAACTTCCCTGAAGAAACAATTGGCAATACAAGTAATGAATTTACACGTTGTTGTCAAAAGGGTCAAATTACACTGCCTCCTTTACATTCATATCCTGAATATCTACAGAAGCTTCTAACTAACGATGTACCTGAAAGTAAAAACTTTATGAACTGCATTAGATCCTACAAATCGCTATCCACTATGAACATGAACAGTAGCAATGCACGTGACATCCGTCTTGCAAAACTGTTAATTATTGATGAATGTACAATGGCATCCAGTCACTTACTCAACACCATTGATAAACTTCTACAAACGTTGATGAATAATAATATTCCCTTTGGAGGAAAGATACTTTTATTAGGAGGAGATTTTAGACAGTGCTTAGCTATTGTTACACATGCCATGCGCTCAGCTATTGTTCAGTCCACCTTAAAATACGCAGACAATTGGCATCGCTTTCAAAAGATACAGTTAGTACAAAACATGCGATGTCCAGATCCAGATTATAACAATTGTTTATTACAACTGGGAGATGGTACACTCACCAATACAGATGGACTTCACCCAGATATTATTACAATTCCTCAAGCCTTTATCTGCAACGACTTAGTTACAGAGATATTTGGAACAGCAATCTCATTAGACCAAATACCCCTTTTAACACAACACACTATATTATGTCCAAAAAATATTAATGTGGATCACATAAATAACCAAGTCATTGCATTACTTCCTGGAGAGACACAACTCTTTCTAAACTCTGACAAAGTTGACTCTGATGACGACAATGACCATCTTCATTTCCCCTTAGAATATTTAAACACTATTAACCCAGCCGGATTACCACGACACAATCTTAGCCTTAAAAACGGAACAATAATCATGCTATTAAGAAACCTTAACACTAAACAGGGTTTATGCAATGGCACACATTTGGTCATCAACACCATGACACACAATGTTATTCAAGCGACAGTTCTTAAAGGATCACATGCTAACAATACTGTTCCGATTCCTAGAATTGACCTCACAAGTTCTGACCTGAAATTACCTTTTACACTTAAATGGCGACAGTTCCCCATTAAACCTGCATTTGCCATGACCATCAACAAATCACAAGCACAAACCATGGACAAGGTTGGCATCTACCTCTCTGAACCCGTTTTTGGACATGGACAACTTTATGTGGCCTTCTCACGAGTTCGACGTTCATCTGATGTTAAAGTTAAGGTTATAAGTGCTCCATGCCAAGGAAAACTCATTCAAGGACAAGACACCATCTTTACTACTAATGTTGTGTACAAAGAAATTTTCCAATAAACCTTTACACTGTGCCACACATTTTATTGTTTGCTTTCTATATGCATCATCTACACCTTCACACTATGCTATATCTCATTCATACATCACGCTCTTTGTCATTTCCCAACACCAGGGGTTGGCGAGCGAAGCCCCCTAGTATTGAACTATCTCTTCATGACAACAGGAAAATGCATACAGGTGATGTTTTCACTTGATGAAAACCCTGCTGAGCCACTTAGTCATCAAAATGTACACATAAAACTGCAACAGAAAACTGACAAATTTAGTCTACATAAATCTAGCAATTTCTAACCTGTACAGGAAGTCTGATTTTTGAAGTGATGCTGTTTCCTTGCTCTGACTCTTCTTGTATCTCCAGTTCTTCCCAGTTAGTTACTGTAGCTAGGATACTGCCTGCAGAGTCAGAATGGAGCATCTCAGACATATTTTGGACCAAAGTCTGAAACATGGGAAAATTCTTTGTAAGGTATCATTCTTTAGAACCAGACATAAAAAAGAAAAAATAAACCAAAACACTAGCAAGGTTTTAAACAAAGGAACAAAAAAATAAATGTGGGATGAACATGGTTTATGCAGAGATTTATTGTAAGAGCTTTACTGAACATACTTAAAAAATGTAATATGCTAAAAACCAAAGTACTTTTTAACCATTGCAGCCATACAGATTATTCTGTACTTTCAGTCTAACCAGATCTTAATGAAGAAAGAAGTACTTCACCTGCTTCTAGTACTTTTTTGAACTCTAAAATCTTGCCTCACCTTAGATATCAGACTGGTCCAAATACGATATGCATCCAAGCTGTGCTGCAATAGTTCTTCCTTAAGTTCTTGCCATTTTGTCTGTGTAGTGCTCACTTCCATGCCCTTACTGTTTCCCTTTCCAGTCTTTCGACCAATGCGCACTGCATCTCTGATCAAGTTACCAGGGATATCCTGTTTTCCCATGATGCACTGTTTCAGGTTGGGGCACAGTTCTCCAATGGACTGACAAAGACGAGCCATAAAAAGAACTGAATTGAGACTACCATCTCTAAGCGAAAATCTGCAGTAATCTAACTGACTTTGTGAAGTTCTTAGTTCCTGCTGAATGCAAGAAAGGATGTAGCGTGTGCAAGCCAGACAATGCTCTTGGAGCATCAATTCAACTATATTGGCATCAGCATAGCGATCAAATGCAGAATTCTTTCGCTGTGAATCAGAGTCTGGAACATTTAAAGGTCCCTTTGAGGCACTTTCAGGTGGTAAGTAAGCAAGGAGGTCTTCAAGTTTGACTTTGAGTTTTGTATCCAAAGAACCACAAAAGTTCTGGACACAAGGAGTTAAAGCTTGTGCCTTCATAGACAATCCACTTTTCAGAATATGGCTACGGTTAGCAACATTTATCCAGGCAGCATCACTTGGTAGATCATTTGGAGTTTCAGACCAGAGGAAGGAGGCAATGTCATATTCAAACTGCAGAGTTTTGTTCTGACCACAGGCGTCTGTCACTGTTTTCAACTCCAAGAGAGCTGTGAGGAGAAGCTGTTTGGAGCTACTGGATATTTCCTCTAAACCTTCTTTAATCAGAGCCTTTAAAGAAAAATAATATGTAGAATACACCTTTGTTAACTTCTTTAAAAAAAAACAAAAAAAAAAAAACAACAAAACATGCAACTTGACCAAACTTTTGGACATGACTGTATATGCATAAATTATTTACAGGCAGATATAGACGACTAAACTCTGGTGTATTATAATATTTAAATATAATGAGTGACTTAAAATATATACTGGTAGTTTTAATGTCTCACCTATGCTACACCTTGTTATCAAAAGAAAAGTTGCTTCTAAATTCTCAATCACTTACAATGGAGGAGAAAATTAGAAATGAGCCTACTGCAGTTTTTTCATTTACTCAAATGCCAGCATTTGTCGCAAATGTGACAAACATTCTAGCAGTAATAAATAGCAAAAAACATGTCTGCTTAAATATGTATTATTTTTAATAAAAAGCTGTTGCTCATTAGCCCATGTTAATCTTTCAGTAAGATGGTAACTTAGCTAAGCAGTCAAATACCCGAGCTAAACATGCAAAACCTATCTCCATTGTCAAACTTTATACATATTCTGTCTCTCTATTATAAAAAAAAAAATCTTGGGATGAGACGAGACTTCTTTCCTGTGACAAGACGTGATCTTTTGAAGAGAGACAGACAATTTCACGTCCTGCGAGACAGTCAAGTCACTTCATACTTACAAACTTTGGAAGCAAGTGCCGTGATACACATGCAGAGCAGGTTAGAGTAGGTTGTAGGTTCCCCTTGGAATTAATAAAGTATCTATCTAGAGATAATGGAAGTAAGAAAATTTGAAAGTCTCAAAAAAATGAGAGTAAAGATCGCATTAGCGCAAACAAACGGAAAATATTACTCAGTGAAACAACGGGACAATGAAAAGAGATCGCATAGTGTTTGAGGATGTCTGGGGGATAGACAAGGCAGTGAGAAAAGTACAGCTGCTGTACAGGCTTTTAAGTGCCGCACAAAATGCAGATCACGCGGCATGGCAGCAATCCAGAAGCTGATCAAGCAAAGAGGAGGTAAAAAAAAAAACAACTTATTTATTTCCAATTGTATCACCATTTAAGAAGGGTTTCAGAGGAGCAACCGTGTCTCCTTGGGTTGCATTCAGCCCCCCTCTTCACAACGGCACGTTGCACTGGCAGGAGAGGGGTAGGCAAGTGAAGTGCAGATCACGCGGCACGGCACCAGCAGAAAATCGAGCAAAGAGGAAGTTAAAAAAAAAAAAAAAAAAAACCACTATTTGTTTCCCATTGTATCACTGTTTATGAAGGGTTTTGGAGGAACGGCCGCGTCTCCTTGGGGTGCGCTCAACCCCCCTCTTCACAATGGCGTGTAGCCTTGCCTTTGGGGCGGGGATGGGGGCTGGTGCTTATTGGGGGGGGGTGTGGCAAGCAAAAAAATAAAAAAACAAGGCAAAGAATGATTTTAAATTTCTTTGGGATATCCATAAAAACCTTAGAACTTCTGTGAAGCGGAAATGAAAACAAACTGTCAAATTCTGCCAAGGATTAAACAGAAAGTTGTACTAGGGGTGCCGCTATAGCAGCTGGTGATGTTCTCATGGAGGATGAGAGAAAAAAAAAATGAGAGGAAGGTAGTGTGGATGAGGACACATCTGACAAGGTTAAGGAGAACGAAAGGTCCAATACGAACATTCTACCCAGCATGTGGAGTTGTAAACAATTTAAGATTTAACAAAATTCCTGTCCATGGCTATTATGCAAAGGAGTGAACTTTGGGTGTGCATGACACTGCTGCACCCACTGATTAGAACTTTCTGTCAGTGATGTTGTAAAATAAATGGAAGAGATAAACCATTTTAAAGCACTGATGGGCAAACAACACAAAACTGACAACACTTCAGGAAAAATGACAGAAAACAGAGCTGAAAGAACACAGCAATGTTCTTGATGTGCAACTCTGCAAGTCTGGCTAAATTCTAGATACAAGGTGGGCAGCCTCTGGCTTCAGAACTTTACATGCAATGTGGAAATATTACTCTGCCACTCATTTATCAGTTCTTCATCTCCACATATGACAGTTTCAAAATGGGACCAATGTACTGCATATTAAGCAACTCTGGGTAGTGATAGTCCTGTAATGTTTTTTTAAGTTATCCAGGTACAACTCTTTGAAAAAAGTTTCCGAATTATCTGTTAAGAGGGGATGGCACATCATTCAGGAAAACCAGGTAACAAGAAGTTCTCCAGGTGTGATTTTCTTCCAAATTTAGACAATAATGTGGAAAATCACCTTCTTTCATGGTGAGGGTGAAAACTGGATACAAGAGGATATAACAATAATTAAGGATGCATAAACCTGACATGCCTGATGCATTGTATGGTGAAACCAAAGTAGGATCACCCTGTCACATTACTAGTGTATGGCCAAAAGTCAGGGCATTCAGAGAGTTAATTTATAGTGATGGAACAGATGTGCAGAAAGAAAAGGAGAAGATGTTGGAGGCAAATAACACAATTGTGATATCAAGTACAGAATGTGAAAATGCGTTTTTGCAAATATTAATTTGCACAGCAAACTGGGCATCGTTGTAAGTTTCAACCATTGTATTATTGCTCTTCACAAGACTTAAATGGCCATTATTTACAAAGTTCAACACAGTGCCCTATTTTATGTCATGGACTGAAGTGCAACCAACCTGTGCAAATCTAGAAGGGAGGCAGGATGCAAGTCAGAAAGCTATAGCTGTATGGTGTGAACCCTTCCAAATAATAGGAATTAAGATTTCATCCAGTCTAATGGGAGTAAGTAGAATAATTTATTTACAGTTTTGGAAAGTGTAAAACACTTTAGTCATTTTAAAATGGTGTTGGAATATGCAAGTAAATGACCAATGTATTTGAGCAAGCATGTGAGTAAAATACTGATGTACTATATTTATTAGGGCTATGATGTAATTGAAAGTTAATGGAGCTGTGCCTGTGTCAAAATTTCTGTTGTTGGGGCACCCTCATTCAACTCCTCAGGAAGTTATTGTGAGCTCTGGCACCTCATGATTTGCAAATTAAGTTCTGAATTGGACAAATTATACTATTATAAAGGGTTATGTCCAATAGGCTGCAAATGGTAAATTTGATTGTTTGGAGGGTGAAGCTAGAATAAAATAGGACAGTACCAGGGAAAACATGCTCTACAAGGTGTGGTCAACCAGGTAGCTGTATCAGAAGCCCTGGTTACAGGGAGGTACAATTTGGGCAAAAGGAAGAAGCAGAAAGAATGAAAATCATGCTACTCTAATCCCCATGTCAGAGAATGTACACATATACATCACACCAACTGCCTCATTACAAAGCTACTCAGGACAATATCCACCCTGGACTGTGCTAATTTTAGTAACCTTTAATAAGACTATATCCAGACTTTTGCTATCTATATTATATTTTCTTCTATTGGTATTTATTACACTTTAAAAAAATACCATATTGCTTTTACATTTCTGTAGTTTGTCTTTACATCTAGAGTGCTTAAAGTAATAAAGTAAATAACAGGGCACCCAGCACTGGGGAGATTGCCACTTTGCTCACCACTGGAGGGTTTATCAAGGCTAAGAGGTCACTCCTCAATTGGAAGAACAAATGCAGTAGAAATAAGACCTCATTGGTTGGAAAGTGACATGTAATAAAATGGTGGTGAGCCTTTGTGTGTGTCGGTGACACCAACACGTACGTTAGTGCCAGTGATGGTGAGCCCCTATGTGGAACACTGAAGGGTGAAAGGCAGTTAGGCATCACTTATATGTAGTTGTGTATACAGGATCTCTGAGCATGTATGTGTGTGTATGTCTTAAGGTGCGAGAGCAAACCTACCTAGTAATGAACTTGGTAAGTTTCACTCATCCCTAGATAATATAATTTTATATTGTAATTTTAATTCATTTCTTTTTATTTTTTCCAAGGTTTGAAATCTAAAGCTGAGAATAAAGCACTCTGTAACAAAACATTTCAAATGGCTGCTAAAAAAACTTAATTGTAAATCAGTCTCCACCTGAACTCGTGCAAGGAAAATTGGCTGCAGAAAATCTTCCCAAAAGGAGAGGGGACCATCCAACAAACTCTGGCAAATGGTATACCAGTGCTGAATTATACCTTCACTTGTAAGCAGTTCCCACACAGCATCTCTAATTGAAGCCAGGCCTTTTAGGCTTTTTACAAAGACCAGTAAATTGCTGATTCCAATCTTAATGTCTTCTTTACACCTGTATGCGAAAAAGAGAGTTAGTGCCTAATTATTCTGCAGTCATAATAGCATTTTAAACAAACTTACTACTTCATTTTAATGAGGTTAACAGCAATCCTCTTAGTTTTATAACCTTGGCATGGAAAAGAATCTTGTGTACCTCCATAGTACTAGCGCTATGTTCTGAATGTAAAGGGCACAGATAAACAGAAATCCAAAATTAAACTTACATGATGGTTGTCAATAATTCTAATCTAACCTCACTTGGGAGACCTTTACTGAAATCCAGTCCAGTGGCCAACTTTGTGGATCATGCATGGCAAAAAGTGCCTGGTGGCTTAGTGGTCCAAGCTCAGCTGATAAAGCTATGTGGAGTCGGCCTGTTGACTCACCACTAACAAGACAAAGAATTATGATCACGTGCAGTACCATTTGGGTGAAAAGCATGGATGCGAAAGAAGTAAATATATTAGATCTGAGTGATGGAATCTGGATAAGCAGATATAAAAGGAAATATAATGTTTACAGAAAAAAAAAAGAATTGGCTAAATGTAGCTGTTCTCGTGTCTACAAAGACATAAAACTTTCAGAGTTGCCCCATGGAAGTGACTAAAGTGAAGTTTGGATTTATGAATCCTCAGTTGGCGTGACACTGATAGTATTACGGCAGCTCAATGCAACTTTGAGTTGCAATTTAAAAAAATTTGTTGTCTGTATCTAACAATTAGAAGACAAGTTTGGTTCTTGAAAAGGTGCATTCTATCAAACAGGCAGTCCTATTGGGAGACTTCAGATCTCACATGGTGAATAAGGGAGATACGCTGAAAAGTGTAACTGGGAGGAATTGCCTGGCCTGCCTGACTAACCTGAGTGGTGAATTGCTATCAAATTCCCATGCTAGTCAAAAACTGTTCAAACAAACAGCATGTCTGAACTAAGGGCAGGTTAAGAATTTACCTGGTTTATGTTTACCATAAATCAGACAGTATTGGTTGTGGATACTCGGGTAAATACAGGTGCTGAACAGCCAAATTATTACAAATTACATTTGCTTGACAGATTAAGACCTAGAATAACTGGGAGGAAGTCCCGGGAATGGCTACTGAATGCCTCTGTTCAGGCTAAGTTCAATTCCCCAAAATCCAGGAAACCTCTTGCACAAGAGATCAAGACATGAAAGATTAATAAGCCCTACTGTAGACACCTACAATACATAAAGCTAAGAGAAGCTGTAGCTAGATGAAAGTCTGTGACTTACATGGAAGCAGTCCAAGGACCTGCCAGTCAGTCTATGTCAGCTGTCAGTATACTGTACATGGATTGTGGACTCATTCTCTACAGAATAGAGCCAGTAGTAAAGCTATGCACATCCAAGTGAAAGGAGTGAGTTTACAGGTATAATCACCTAGTAAGGATTCCCCATTATTACCTCTCAAAGTCAAGGTCACCCGAGCCAGAGGATAGGGACACACAAGAGAACTATTATTTAGGTGACCTGGAAACATCTCAGAATTCCAACTGGAAATTGAGGATGATACTATGAAGTTTTATCTGACCAATGCAGTCATTTGTGACCAAGATGCTAAGCAGAAAATGCATAACAAATGAGGAATAAGTGAGAAAAAAAAACAGCTTATAAAAACACCAATACTAAATCATCATCATTACACTGGACAAACATAAAACATGCATCTAATCAATTAGAAAAGCATTTTACAGGCAAGCTATTTACTCTGCAAAATAGTTTAACTGCTACATACAAATTCATCCACTGTTGTAGAGTATCTTTCAGGTAGTCCTGGCTGATGGGTGTAGCAAGTGAGCGTAATTCAGGCTGAAAATTAACAATGGAAGATGGCAAGTACTGGAACCAGCTACTAGACTGCACCTCTTCATGCAGAACCTTTCCTTGCTTTCCTAAAAATTAGAGAAATAGGACAAATGGGAAAAAATTAGGTGAGGTATGAGTGCATGTGGAAAAATAAAACATTACAAGTACAATGCATGGCCTGTTAAAAAATAAAATGGGTACTTTTTACCTTGATTATTTTCAGTGGTACAGTAATCCCTCGCTATATAGCGCTTCGACTTTTGCAGCTTCTCTATCGCAGATTTTATATGTAAGCATATTTAAATATATATCTCTTCCTTGCTGGGCTTAAATGTGGCTGCTTTGTCAAGCGATATGCTTCCTGCATAGTGCTTCGCATACTTAAAAGATCAAACAGCACGTATTGATTTTTGATTGTTTGCCTTTCTCTCTCTCTCTCGCTCGCTCTGACATTCTCTGCTCCTGACGGAGGGGGTGTGAGCAGGGAGGCTGTTCGCACCCCTAGACGATACGGACGCTCATCTAAAAATGCTGAAAGATTATCTTCATGTTGCTCCCTTTCTTGCAGCTGGTTTGTCAAGCGATATGCTTCCTGCATGGTGTTTCGCATACTTAAAACCTCGAACGGCACGTATTAATTTTTAATTGTTTGTTTTTCTCTGTCTTTCTCACTCTCTCTGACATTCTCTGCTCCTGACGGAGGGGGTGTGAGCAGGGGGGCTGTTCGCACCACTAGACGATATGGACGCTCCTCTAAAAAAATGTTGAAAGACTACCTTTACATTGCTCCCTTCCTAGCAGCTGCGTTGTCCGGCGGTGCTTCGCATACTTAAAAGCCCAAACAGCCCTATTGATTTCTGATTGTTTTGTTTTATCTCTCTCTCTCTCTCTCTGATATTCTCTGCTCCTGACGCGCACTCCTTTGAAGAGGAAGATGTTTGCATTCTTTTGTGAGACGGAACTGTCATCTCTGTCTTGTTATGGAGCACGTTTAAACTTTTGAAAAAGAAACAAATGTTTGTTTGCAGTGTTTGAATAAAGTTCCTGTCTCTCTACAACCTCCTGTGTTTCTGTGCAAATCTGTGACCCAAGCCTGACAATATAAAAACAACCATATAAACATATGGTTTCTACTTCACGGATTTTCACCTTTTGCGGGGGGTTCTGGAACGCAACCCCCGCGATCGAGGAGGGATTACTGTATACTTTAACACATGTGCTCCACGCATTGCAAAACATACTTAATACTAGAATCCCTGAAGCCTATGAAAAAAGTCATAATCCTGGGCCACCTTAAATTCCTCTGCACCTCTCCATTAGCATTTTTTGTTTTGCACAATGTGTCAGCACAAGCAGCAAGCAGCCTGCTATCCCATCCCCCAAAGCTGCAGCTGAATTCGGATAAAACACTCTCCCGGCTCAAGTCTGTTTATCTGGGTGTGAAATGCCTGGAGTTGTATAAGGTAAATAATATATCGTTATTTAGAACAAATGCATTTCATGTGTGTTCCATATCTACAACGATCTGCGTAAATGTAGGATGACAGAAAATGCGAGGCAAGAAATGTTGAACACATAGCTAACACAGAAACTTTTTCATGTTATAGTATTAATGACGAAATTTTGACATGATGTGTTTAATGTATGAAGACTGAAGATCAAACATCAAATTAACACTGTCACAAAAGGTACAAGTATAACAAAACAGGTGCGCTTTTATTCAACAATATAACAGAAGAAAAAGAAATCAAGTTAGGGTACGATGCGACCACGACCACTTGGCTGGTGCAGAGGTAAGAACTACTGATTCAGGTTGCGGGTTTGATTCCGGCTTCTTCCGAGATTTACCGTTTTGAGTATTGAACTGCTCTTATTCTTATTATAGAATAAAAACATACATTTGATTTGAGTCTGTAACAGAGTGTGTAAATTCATGACACTTGTAAAGGTTAGCTTTTTTTTTTTTAATTCAGTTTTATTTTCTCAGTCATGTTCACGCTCCCCCCGATCGGAGACTGCCATTTTCAAATAAAGACATGCTATAACAGGTGAACTCAGATGAGGATGAGGATTCTACATTGGAGAAAGAGAACAGAAGCCCTCCCCACAAGAAATTTCCAGTTACACACAAGAACAATGCAGCTGCAACAGGCGTAAAAGCGAAAGATGGCACCGTTTGGATGCAGCAACAGGTCAGGCGTCATCCTGCCAGTGAATCTGCCCCAGACATGTCCTTCAACGAAATAACTGGGCCTACAGAGCTTGCCAAGGTATCGTGCAAAATTCCATTTGCGATTATGTTTTTTTGATGGTCTTTATATGAAAAACATTTATGTTATTCATATAAAAGCCACATTGAATGTTGTTTACCTATATTTATTTACTTATCTTCCTTCAGCGTAAAATCAAAGTAGACTGCAGAGCTTCCTGTGTTTGATCGACATGCTGACAAAGTACACGTGCAATGCCACTCCTTATTTAGGAAAAGATCAGTTACGTAAAGTGCAAGATACCACCATGTGAAGACCCTTTCCATCCACAAGGTCCATAGGGTTCTCTTGCCTATTCTGCCTTGTCAGCCTCCCAGTTGCCGTGAGCGCAGCCAACACCAGAGCTAATCCACGCCTTTGCCCTGCTCATAGTAAACAAATCAGCAGTGCTGTGCTGTCAAACTCATCTTTCCATTATTCACTTCATCTGAGTGAATGATCACTTTGTTTTCTTTTCCCCCTCTACTCAGGCCACCCCATATAACTCCTTGGGTGTGGCATATCCGCAAGCTGTGGAGTGCCGATGTAGAAAGAGATGACTAATTATGCAACCAGCTTACCATCCACACAATACGCCATGCCCAAATCCACAAATGTGCACACATCTACAGAACCCGGCTACAGTTTTATTTACTGTAAAACTTCAGATGCCATGGACCCCTCATATCACAATGACAGTAAGTAAGAAAATTCCAATATAACATATACAAAACCAAATCCATATTGGTCTAGTACCATCTCCACTGTCTGATAAACAGCGTAGTTCTATCAAAAGCATGTCACCTGTATATATCCACAAGCTGTAAGATACATTAACTAACAGCTTGACTTTACAGTCTTCAAGGTTTTTTGTTTTTTTTTTTTTTAAATGTGCTTACATATTTGTGTTAAATTTCTGTTGTGCAGGTGGGAAGTATGTTTACTGGTGTCATTTAGCATCAAGGATTGAATTATTTAAATCTCCCATGAGATCAAGGCAGTTGACTTTCTTACTAAAGGTTTCAGTATTTTGCCTTTCAACAGTTCAGGATGACTCTGTAATTCATCCAAATAAATTAACTATATTCTTTCAAAAAATAAAATAAGCAATAACTATTCAATATACATGAAAGAGGAGAATAACCCAAATGGTTACCTGAAGAACTGGTCACCATCTCAAGTGTGGTGAAGAGATGGCCACAACTCAAATTGCCCTCAGGAGCCCTTCCTTCAGAGGGCTTGTAGAAAACAGCATAGGCCTGGTACAGTGTTGTTGCCAATAATTCCACCAAAGAGCACACCCTGGCTTTGATACTTGCACCTGTAGTGGTAATAAAAGACTGTCAAAATAAACAGAACACCTAGTACTAACCATTGTGATCTCCGACTTATAAGCAAAAAATATTTGATTTCAAATTTGACTTCCAATACCTCGGGATTTACTTGGATCACTTGAAAAACTTTCAACAGCTAAATCAAAGTCATGATTTTTTAGCATCTAACAACAAAACATTTAAAAATGCAACTAAACTAAAAAAGCTAAATATTTAAAATAGAGTTAAAAAAGTGAACAAAACTTTAATGATGACCAAATGTTGCACTCATTGTACCTCAGGCCATTGTTCTAAATTACACTATTGCAACATTAGCAAAACTAAAACTTCTTTTAAAAGAATCTGAGACATTAAAAAACATTATGCACAATAAGTCAGAGGTTTAAATATGGCGTGGGAATTGCCAAAGACGCCAAAGTACCAAATTATCCTGACATATAGAGGATAATACATTTTTTGTTTTTATGGATACCAAGCAACATGGTTTAATTCTTTAATATATTACAATTAATTCAACATTTTTTATTTCATTTTCTATATATGAAATCATATCTCTTTAGATAAAAATGCATCCATCTATAACACCTAATAAGAAAAACACCTGACTCATTTCCTCCAACATTTTTTGTGGTAATGCAGTTTACGTGAAATACTCAGTTGAAATATATAATGCACACATCAGAAAACAATCCTTGGGATACAAACATTTGATTTATTTATTGTAGAGCTATTAAATAATTAAGATATGATTTGTATATTTATATTTTGTCTATAAACCAAAGTGCCAATTGAATATATTTAGGGTATAAACAGCAGCTGTAAAAAGTATCTACACCCTTTGTACGTTTTCACATTTTACATTGTTAGTAGACCACTGTTCAACACAAAGTATTTTATAATGTTAAAGTGAAAGAAGTTCAGTATTTTCATGTTTTAAAAATAATTTGAAAAAACATTAAGCCAATTGATGGGCAAAAGTAGTTATGCCAAGTTAATACTACAATATTCTCTAGTTAAGTTTCTAGCAGTGCTGCACATCAAGACACTGTAAATTTTGCCCGTTCCCCTTAGCAAAATTGCTCTGGCACCATTATGTTGTAGCAGTGCTACTTAAATTAACTACAAATCCCAGAAGCCCCAGTAGTATTTCACCAATGGTCAGCTAGGGACTATAAATATAACAACAATAACAACATTTATGTATATAGCACATTTTCATACAAATAATTTAGCTCAAAGTGCTTTACATAATGAAGAAAAGAGAAATAAAAGACAAATATACAGTATAGTAGTATCTTGAGTCAGAGAACCTCCTACCATGCTGTGGCTGATTGAGAAGCTGCTGAATGGATGTTTTCCTGGCCAGCAGGAAGTCTGCAAGTGCCTGTCGGGGCGAGCTACCTTCAAGAAGCATGATGGATGTCAGAGCTTCTGCAATGGCTTGGTCTGATGCACTCCGCTCCTTCAAAAGGGACCGACTTTCCATAAGAATGGTTGACCTACCAAGTACAAGGAGAAGTAATTAATTTATAACAACCCACATTTTATTAAGTAGATGTTTTCCAAAACACATATGCACGTTCTTGACCTTTTTTCTGTTGTTAATAAAAAATAAAAAAAAAACTGTAAACCCTAAAAGAACTTAAAATTTGAAATCACTTTTGACTCAACAATTCTCTCTGAATCACATCAGCAAAAGATGCCTAATAGGTTTAAACACCTATATTTCAGAATTATTTTATCATACTAGCACTGTAGTAAAAAAGATCACAGACCACAGTACTAGCAAAGCAAGAGGTCATCCCAAGTATGGGCATTACTGTGCTGGAAAAGAGCAAAAAATGATAGTGATCAACTGACCATAAAAACATTTATAAATTATTTTTTACAGGAGCTTTCACATTTTAAGACAATTCAAGCATTTCTTGTCAATGTTTATTAAGAAATAGGGCATCCAAATGTTTCTCTAAATACAAGTACATCTAATTGTGTAAGTAACTAAACAGACTTGTGAAAGTAAGGTTATCTGTTACAGTAATCCTTCGCTATATCGCGCTTCGCCTTTCGCGGCTTCACTCTATCGCGGATATTATATGTAAGCATATTTAAATATATATCGCGGATTTTTTGCTGGTTCGCGGATTTCTGCGGACAATGGGTCTTTTATCTGGTACATGCTTCCTCAGTTGGTTTGCCCAGTTGATTTCATACAAGGGACGCTATTGGCAGATGGCTGAGAAGCTACCCAACTTACTTTTCTCTCTCTCTCGCGCTGACTTTCTCTGATCCTGACGTAGGGGGATTGAGCAGGGGGGCTGTTCGCACACCTAGACGATAGGGACGCTCGTCTAAAAATGCTGAAAGATTATCTTCACGTTGCTACCTTCTGTGCAGCTGCTTCGTGAAGCGACATGCTGCACGGTGCTTCGCATACTTAAAAGCTCGAAGGGCACGTATTGATTTTTGATTGTTTGTTTTTCTCTGTCTCTCTCTCTCTTTCTCTGCACCTGATGGTGCGCTGCCGCCTTCAACAGCTTTGTGCCGCGGTGCTTCGCATACTTAAAAGCCAAACAGCCCTATTGATTTGTTTGCTTTCCTCTCTCTTTCTGACAGTCTCTGCTCCTGCCACGCACTCCTTTGAAGAGGAAGATATGTTTGCATTCTTTTAATTGTGAGACGGAACTGTCATCTCTGTCTTGTCATGGAGCACAGTTTAAACTTTTGAAAAAGAGACAAATGTTTGTTTGCAGTGTTTGAATAACGTTCCTGTCCCTCTACAACCTCCTGTGTTTCTGTGCAAATCTGTGACCCAAGCATGACAATATAAAAATAACCATATAAACATATGGTTTCTACTTCGCGGATTTTCACCTTTCGCGGGGGGGTCTGGAATGCAACCCCCGCGATGGAGGAGGGATTACTGTATTTTGCTTGTTGTGAAAGGCAATATACTGACTTACTTAATGACAAATCATAACCACTTACTAGGAATGCTGAAAAAATGTGCAATGTAACACAGTGCCAACTAATATATTAAGTACAAGCATCCTTTTTTCCTGCAATTCTTGACAACAATGGCGGGTGCATCACCACAAGGAATGACAGAGGCATGACTGAGCTAAATTTATTTAGGGTTAAATAAAGAACGGATTATTGTACTTGTAAATATGTGTGTATGTCCTGCAATGGGAATTTCACAGATTTTCTTTTAGAATTGCTCGAGCTCTTTGAGTTTGGATGCAGAACATACATACGTAAGCCATAATCATCCTAATTCAATAGGAATCATTATCCCAATATAGTTTACCCAACAAACAATCGAATTTCGAAAGGTTTTTTATTTTGCATTTGCCTTCGTTTCTTTCTTTGTTTCTACAAATTTCCAGTTCCAATAGTTACAAAATGTGCGCCATAACAAAATATTCTGAAAACTATACTTTATATTAAGGTAGTGTAATCAGCTTATGTTTGATTTGCACTAGGCTTTGCATTATAAAGGAAGGCTTTTTATATGTTACTTCCTCCATGTCTTTTTTAGTGAAGACCAAGAAAAAATTTGAATCTCATGTTTTCATGAAAAATGGTGATTAAAAAATGTTTATGACAGAACCTGCAGCCTATGGAGACCCATGCTGGGCAACAGCAAGCAATATCAAAAACATCCACTGGAACTCTCAAATTACTTGTATTTCAAAATCAACATGCGAGTTACGAGTAGTAAGATCACAATGTGAGAAAATTCAATGAAAATGTTGGAGCGTATCTAAGAGTGTTCCATTTTAGTTCA
Source organism: Erpetoichthys calabaricus (assembly GCF_900747795.2). Lineage (NCBI taxonomy): Eukaryota > Metazoa > Chordata > Cladistia > Polypteriformes > Polypteridae > Erpetoichthys > Erpetoichthys calabaricus. Next base: position 30,174,732 of record NC_041407.2, read on the forward strand.
CAACAGCATTTTTCAGTAGTGATTTATCTATATTAATAAAACTGTTAGCTGTCTTTGGATATCTGTTCTCTAATCACACAAAATGAGGAAACTCATTTTTACAAAATTGCTGTATGTATGTGCCTTGCCATTGGTTTGATTTAAAATATAAGCTATGTGTCATATCAGGGAGAAAGGTTCTAATGGGAAGCCGACAACCCAAAAACCAGCGCCGAAGCGGGGACTGTAATTCCCATCAGGCAGTGCGAGTGGCGCCAAGACCGATAGAGGACATTGTTATCATCACACACAAGATTTTTTTTTTCTAGCCAAAATCGTAATCTCAAAGACCACAGGTATGTACACAGTTTTTGTGTCTACTAATTAGGGGTGGGTGGTATGACCAAAATTCTATATCACGGTATTTTTCTAAATTATCCCGGTTTCACGGTATTCGATGGTATTTTTTTCCCCATGCATGAGTGGATGTTAACCACATTTTCCACTGCAATTACTGGCTAAGAATAACCTATTCCACTGTCAAGAGTATTGTACATTGTACAAAAAAAAAACATTTTAATGTGCACACAAGTATTAATACAGTTTTGCATTGCCCCATAAAGTGATAGTTTTCAAGGGGGTGGCACTAATGGAGAAGGTATCACATTGCATGACAGATGCAGTCAAAATATAGAACCTTTTTATTGAACAAATTTTGTAAAAACAAACTATAATTTTGACAACATATTTTCAACCATACAAAGAGGCATTTAGACTTAGTAAAATATCCAGAAGTGCTTGTCAAAAATTGTATTGCACCGAATATGTCTTAGAAAAGGAATAAATAGTAAATATTTTTTGTAAACCACTACACTTTCTGTTAATGTTAACAATCTCTGTCCACTGACACGTTAAAGTGACTTTTTAAACAACTTTATCATCATTAAACTGCATAATATTAAAACTAATAATTAATAACAATAAAATAAATAATAGTATTATTATTGATTGTTGCACTATTACTTCAAGCCCAGGTGCATTACACAGTGTTCAACAAATTAAAATAAAATAAAACAAGTGCAACCTGGTGATGACATCTTTACCAACTGAACCATCATTTAGGCAAACTGCATTAATATGGACCTTGCTTCAAGCTAAGCTATACTGGGAAGAAAAAAACAAACTATATGTCGAGAACAAAGTCAACATTTCCACTTTATTCTCGCCGTTTATGTTGAGATTAAAGTCGACATTTCCACTTTATTCTCATAGTTTACTTCATAATTAAAGTAGAATGTCGTAAACTAAACTTCTTCCTAAAATCAATGTTTAATCAATTACTTAATTTACCCCGTCATAAATTAATGCAGCACATTAAATGCTTTGTGTTACGTTCCCCGACCCAGTGGTTAATCACTACGCTTCTTAAACTGACTTCCTCCGCACTAAGAGAAGACAGCGATCACCATACAGAATCCATTCAATTCATGATATTCCTGCTTTCTGAAAATTTAGAATGCTAAGATAAATACTTGATATCATTTTCATGATGAAATGTATTAAAGCAGGTATTACACATGCACGGTAGTGAGGCGGTAGTGCTGCTCCCTCGCAGTAAGAGGTCCCCAGGTGTATATTCAGTGTAGAGAACTTTATGGCAGGTGTGACGAGGCTCCAAAAAACTGGATGTATGAATAACTATCGCACAGGTTTAACTTAAATATTGTGTAAATGTTGGGTTTGTGATCTGCTGGTCGGAGACACGAACACAGAATTCAATGCATGTTCTTCTGAGCGGGCTATCTTTATTGCATGCATGCTGTCTCTATCTGACGTACCAAAACCCCAGTTCCTATCCTTCCTTTTTCTTTCACCACATAACCAATCACCACACGATAAACGTCTTTGTGAAATTAAAACTAGTTATAAACTTAGCCCATGGTGTGTTCAGAACTTTAAAAATATCTTTGTTATACATATTTAATTATGCCATCCATTCAGAGTTGCGCCCACCTCTGAACGAGTCGCCAGCACATCGCAGGATGAATACGAGCAAAACATACACTAGCAGGGTCAATATAGCACAACAAAACCCCACATCCTACATGACTTTGAAAGGAAACTGAAGCACGCCGAGTAAACCCACCAGAAAAACATGCAAATGCAAGGCAGGCACGCCGCCGTGCCCCCATATGATTAATGCATGCTTTAATGCATTTCACCATGAAAATTATATTAAGTATTTATCTTAGCATTCTAAATGTTCAGAGAGCAGGAAGATCATGAAGTGAATGTATTCTGTGCGGCGATCGCTGCCGGCGTCTCCTCTTAGTGCAAGAAGAAGTCAGTTTAAGAATCACTTAACACAAAGCATTTAATGTGCTATATAACTTATGACGGGGTTTGAGAAAATCTAGTAAATTAAATATTCATTTTACGATGAAGTTTAGTTTACGATGTTCTACTTTAATGACAAATTACGAGAATAAAGTCAACATGTCGACTTTAATCTTGACATAAATGGCGAGAATAAAGTAGAAATGGCGAGAATAAAGTCAACATGTCGTCACACTATTACACAGTACCCAGGTACATTACACTGTATTGAAATCAAATAAAACAAGTACAACTTGGCTTGCAGTATTATCCAGTAGTATAGAAACAGAATTTACACATCTGACCTTTTAAAACTAAAGTATCTCCAGGCGACGGACATGACTCCTTTTTTTCGGCAAAAGTTCTTCTGTTCATCATGTTCAACTTTGCTTTTAGTTCAGTTTCGGAATGCTCTCTGTCCATTTTCACCGCGCGGCATAACTATGCTACCGCCCACTATTTGCTGGTGTAGCAGTGAAAAAGAGCCGTAGTGCAACAAATCTGTGTTTAGCGGTGTAGCAGTGAAAAAGGTCCCCACTTGAACAGTTTCCCGCTGCGCCACGTTTCGAACGTCGTTTAGGCAATTTAAACCGGTGTTGCGGTATAAGAAAAATCCATATCATAAAAAAAATAAAAAACGGTTTTCGGTATGAACCGGTATACCGCCCAGCACTACTACTAATATCAGTAACAATTTGATTACCTCGCTTGTTTAAAGGCTTTATCTAGGAGTACTTTTATTATCTCACTAGCCAACCCTGCGGCGTAGCATACGCTGCATAATAATGTATTGATGGGTGAACACTTCCTGAAAGACACAGTTGTCCAAATGGGGTTGGTTTTGAGGATACGACTGTAGGTGAATGAAAAGATGGAACTCTGGAGAGGGCAACATACAATACAGCATTTTACACGCTGCATATAGTGATTCACATCCGCGACAAATATGATTCTTCTTAGCTGGTCCTGTCGCATTCACCCTCGCTCTCGAAGCATACACACTGCCTGGTCATGTGCCTGTTCGCAAGAGCAACTAACAGAGACCCGCCCACCAACTGTAAGACCATGGGATACCCCTTGCAATCTGTTTTACACGCTGCATACAGCGATTCACATCCGCAACAAACATGCTTCTTCTTATGGGGTGGGTTTGAGGATACGACTGTAAGGGAACTCTGGAGAGAGCAACATACAATTGTCCGTGACGGAAAACTGGAGGACCGCCGCCGCGCCCCCACCTCCCAGAGCGAGGGACGGGGCTGGACGGCGGACACGCGCGGAGGGCGGAACGGGGTGTAAGGGGAAGGACGCCCAGTGAGGACGATGTATTGATGGGTGAACAGTCATCTCTTAGTCATCGTTCAGTACGCAGTGCCTGAATTGCTTTCGTCTGTGTACAGTCCACATGCACCTGTGAGCCACGTTGACTTTTCATTGTTCTTTTTGTCCGGGCCGAGTGAGGTTTCCCGTGTTGAGTCTGATTCAGCCAAAGGCTCCACACCTGGTGGTGCCCTTCTGTCAATTCCTTTAAGTTTCAGCTTTGCAACCATACTCCCCCCAGAACCCAAAGACTTTGGTTGCCCGGCGGATCATGGGAATAACGCCGCCGGATCGCCAGTCGGCATCGTTTATGGTCAGAATTACGACGGTATGTGATTGTCTTCGAACCTCTGACTTTCGTTCTTGATTAATGAAAACATTCTTGGCAAATGCTTTCGCCATTGTGCGAATTGTTGGTGGACGGGGCTCTGTCGTGCGTGTCATGAAGACGAAAGCGAGTTTCAGTGTTTGTTGACTGGAGAGCGAGGGTGGACGCGGGCCGGGGAATAAGGAGTATTGTGTAGACAAATGTTTTCCGTGTTTCTGCAGGACCATCTAAGAAGAAGCATGTTTGTTGCGGATGCGAATCGCTGTATGTAGCGTGTAAAACAGTTTGCGATGGTGGACGCGGTCGTGCGTCGTAACCGAAAAGTCAATGTGGCTCAGAGGTGCATGTGGACTGTAGCAGAGACGAACACGAATGACGCCGTGTTTTGTGAGTTGTCGCGTCCGAGTTGGTGGCCGTGGCTCTGTGAGTTGGCACATCCGAGTTGGTGGACGTGGCTCTGTGAGTTGTCATCCTATCCCATTTGGTGGGCGGGGCTCTGTCTTGCTTGCCATGGACTTAGTGTATTATATATATAGATTGTGAGTTGTGTTAAGTGATACCGAATTTCCAAAAGCAATTTCCCCCCCACCATTTATTTCTACCAGCAAAGATGGGTACTTCAACCCAGCCACAGGGGATGCACAAACCAGTGTGTTTCTTCATGCCGGTCCCAAGCCCAGATAAATGGGGAGGGTTACATCAGGAAGGGCATCCGGTGTAAAATTTTGCCAAATAATATGCAGAGGACAATACAAATTTCCATACCAGATTGGTCGAGCCCTGGGTTAACAACGACCACCACCAGTACTGTTAGCCAACAGGGTGCTGGCGGAAATTGGGCTGTTGGCCGAAGGAGAACAAGAGGGGGGAGACGTGTCCGGAGGCAGGAGGAGAGGAGGAAAGTAAAGAGAGTGGGAGAGAGGACATGCATGTAATGGGTGTAACAGAACAAGATGCAGAGGACAGAAAGATATGGAAGAAGATGATCCGCTGCGGCAACCCCTAACGGGAGCAGCTGAAAGAAGAAGAAGAAGAAAGATGGGTACTTCAGATAGTTTAATAATATTTAAAAAAATCTACATGTGTTGAGGATGTTGTGAATATACAATCTAATGACCTGACATGTGGATTATGTGAAACAAGTAGGATGGTGTTTATTCATGGCCGTTTTAACATTGTTTGCCATTTGTCACCATAGACTTCTACCTGAAATTTTTCATCTCCATTCACTACAAACTTCATGAAGTAACACATAAATATTTGGGTGAAGTATTCATTTAATCCAATTCAGGGTTACAGGGGACTGATGCCACTCCCAGGAGTGAGTCCACATCAGGGCACCAGTCTATTACTGGTTCCTGGACCACATAAAGGCAATTTTGTTTTTTTAACTCCCAAGACAGGAGAAATATCTTAATCCTATTCCATTCAGTATCACTGTTGATGCACATAAAGCCTAAATGCACAAAATACAACACTGGTGTACTATACTGTAGTATGAAGTCACTGTAATTTTTATTTTATAATACTGATACAAAATTCCTAATCTGCCTTCCTCAATGTTAGTCCACTGTTTTGGATAGATATGTTAACAAAAAAAAAATCTAACTCAAAGTAAGCACTAAGCACAGTGAAAACATTAGCAAAAAATACCCACACACTGGGTTGAATATATTCACCACTTAAAAGCAGCAACAAAAAAGTATCAGGAGAACAAAGCAGTGTTATTTTTCTATTACATATTCTGAAACCAAACTAGACATCAGCTGTTTGCAGAATACATAATAGATGAAATAACAGATGAACATTTGGGCAACTATACAAGGACTAATTCAATTTAGTGTCTCCGTGTTACATATAAGAGATGCTCATCAAGCAGTTAAAACATACCTGAAATGGCCAGCAGCAGCCACTTGACGCACCAAAATGGGAAAACGGGCAAGGACCGGGCTGTAATAGGATCCACTTGAGTCCAGCTGTAGCAAACTGTGAATATAGCAGCACAGGAGGTGGAGCTGTGTAGCACGCAGATACTGAGCAGCCTCCATGTAACTCCAGATTCGCTCTGGAATTTCTAATAGTAACTTGATCTGGGAGGCCATACTGTAAAACTTCTCTTGGGATGGTAACTGCTTTGATTAGACAGAAAGAAACAAAAGTTTGAAATTGCTTATGAATTAAACACAACACTCTCATATCAATAATCATGGGAAATGCCAGCTTGATCATTTAAAAAATGAATATTGTTTTTTGCATTATTTCAATTATATAAAAAGTTATTTGCCACATTTAGCAGTTAAAAGAAAACAAAAAAAAACTACTTTATGAAGGATTACACTAGAACAGTGCGAGCTGGAGTAAATCAGGAAATAATTAAAAAATTAAGACAAAAGATAAAAGTACTTTTCTATTATCGTGACGCAAATCGGTGGGGCCGCCACCCCCACTGTCTTCCACCCATTCTCTTAACCGCATTGTTTTTAAGGCCCTTATGTTAATTATTGTAAGTCCTATCCCATCCCATCCCTTACCCTTATCTTAGCCCAAATTGACCAAGTCCTTAATGTTAAAATAGTACTTAGATTACCTTACCCATTCCCTTATCTTAACCTTGAGTCACGATAATAGAAAAGTACCAAGATAAATACTGATTTTCTTTGTGCAACTTTATTATATTTCTTTGTCATTTTATAAATTACAGAGTCTTGGGGAGTTAGGGATTATTCTTGCAATATCCTGTACAAGTTAGGAAATATCTCAGGGTGGAATGCAGACCACATCCAGTAATCATATTTTTAATTTGTGAACTGAAGGTAAAACATGAAAAATTAGGCAGGCCAGGAACTCAACAAGGGTCTAAACACAATAGGATGGAGATACTACCCTCTGCACCTCTAGATCATATGACACCACTGTCAAGGTATTCTAACCAAGCAGCAGAAATAATCTTCAAATCATATATATCATTTCTCTTCACTAATCAGGGTTTTCTTATCAAATACTTATCTTTATAACAGTGTAATAATGAGGATAAAATCAGGCAAAAGATATGAAGTAACCACAAATTGGACAAGAGTTCACAGCAGGTCCCACTTAATTTTATTATTCCATAAAAATGTAAATAACACTGTACAACTGTATACAGGTATTAAGAAATGAAACTCGTCTATTTAAATAAAGGACCTCATCTAAAAATATATACCTAGCAACGTGGGCAGATTAAGTAATAGTTACAAAAAATGCCAAAGTATACTGCAGCACAAAGACTTTAAGGCGATTTGTAAAAACTGACACATACTCATAATATTAAGCACAATCTGTTCTGTTGTGCCTCACTGCACGATTTGCCTGAAGATGTAATCAGAAGTGTGTCTTAAGACTTTTAAACAGTAATATAGACACAACTATTTCAAGATACACAAAGGTAACATTTTTGAGCATGTCAACAAAATGTATCTGGGCAACTGATTATAATATTTGAAAAAGTTACTTTTTAAAAATTCTAACGTTGCACTTTTTGTATCGGAGCAGCCAAATGTTACGAGGCAATGCACTTATTAGTGTTAAACTACCCGAAACTAATACTGAGGTTCCTAAATGCACGACACTACCTTTCACTAAACATTAAACACACTTGTGTTGAGGTGAAATCATTTTCCTAATTACATGTTACTCCGTTCCGTTCCTAATACTCCCACAGACATTACGACTAAATTTCTTGAAGGTGGACCGACTGATACACTTCTGTTTCTAGTTGTAAACTGTTTTGGTCAGTGAATGTGGACATCCATTAACTCAAAAGTGGCTTAAAAAGCTTCGCACTTAGGTCTGTCATCGCACCTCCACTTTCCCGGTGGCAGTCCCCACAGCCGCAGTCCCGCTCCTCTCCTGCTTTAGGCGGCTGCAGTACACATGCATATTCTGTACCGAGCGCACAACGCTCTCCGCGCACTGCCTCATCTCTCCGATGGTATCGGCCGCTTCAATCAGGTCGCGGTACCGCTCTCCAACCATCTGTCTCAGCTCTTCTTTCTTCTGCTCTATCTCACCTCGCACCTTTCGTTCGATCCCACGGATCTCTTCGGCGCTGTAACGCTCGAAGAGAGCCGTGGGATCCTTAATATCAGCAACTCGTAGTGCCTGAGCTGGCACTGCCGCCATCACTAAGGAAGCGGAACCGGAAGCCGGAACCAACAACTAGGACGTGGCGGCGAAGTTGTCCTCGTCATGTGACCTGCTTGCTCTGAGGCCACCGGATGTCGATAGCGCTCTACAAGTCGAGGACCGATGACTATCACTAAGCAACCAGAAAAACTCTTAAGACCTGAAAGTTTGCATCTCAGTTCTTTTTCCATCGACACTACATCTGTAGTTTCTAGTCCAAACAATCCTCGTTCAGTGATCAGTTCAACGAATATTCATGATTAATTACATCTAGGATTTCATTGTTTCTAAAATCTGCCGGAACAATACTACTCTGTATATTTTACTTTTGACAGATTTGTTCTTCCCTTATGAAAATCAAATATATGTAATATGGCCAAAAATATGTAAAATGTAAAATAATGTAAAATATATGTAGTTTAAATATATATATTTTAAGATTATAACTAAAATATAATGAAACATACATTGCCCTTTATATACTGTATTGTAAACAGGGTATTTGCAAATACATTGTGTATAAGACAGTCTATTTCCAGATTTCAAGAAAAATGATAAGAAATAAATAAATTACAAAATACCATAAAGATATCTTTTGGATGATATTATCAATACCTACTTAGACGCGAGAGGTTAGAGATTATGAAAGTACTAAAATTCGAAAGTCTCAAAAAACTGATAGTAAAGATCGCATTTAAAGTTTAAGTCGGAGACTTGTTCATTGTCTAATTCATGTTGCCATCAAGGAAAAGTAATGTTTCTTCCCAATGAAGAGGTGTATGAGGAATAAAAGATTTTTTATTTAGTGAAAGTTAAATTCACAAACACAACAGGCAAAATATCCGAATCTACAATAATCTGTTCGCGTTCGCATCATTCAGTCCTCAAAATGTAGATTTACATGATTCAGGACCATACGCCATGAGAATCTGGTCCCGCAACAATTAAAGCTGCAATTAGTTTAATTTCAAAGAAACATTTGGTCAGGTTTATATTTACGATCAAAAGAAGTGATGCAACATAGAACCGAAAGAGTTAAACGATCGAATGTACTGTATTAGAAATTCTATAGCCAATAATGGATACAAATCCATACGTACATTTACAAAAAAATGTTTCTGAAAAACACGAACAAAGAAGTTTTCTTGGATTTCTATATGAATTTGAAAGATCATATTCACATATATAATAAACCAACATGTGACGAATTGTCAGCGATAATAGTTTCAAAAGATGAAGATATCAAAGACAGAGTTGATATTCGTGTTTATTCAAAAGCACAGCACGATTTGTTGTAAGATCCCGGAAATGACTAACACGTAGGGCCCACACAGGGGTTGGCAAGCTTAGCAAGCAGGGGGCAGAGCCTCCTAGTTTAATATACAAAAATGTCAATACACATTTTACCAAAGTATTTCTGTATAATGCAAGATTAGAACATTAGAACATTTGAACAATCTAAGCAGGCCATTCATCCCAACAAAGGTTGCCATTCCTATCCACTTAATTTTTCTAAAATGTCATAGTTTTGAAAGTCCCTAAAGTCCTACTATCTACCGCACTACTTGATGGCTTATTCCATGTGTCTATGGTTCTCTGTGTAAAGAAAAAATTCCCAATGTTTGTGTGAAATTTACTCATAATAAATTTCCAACTGTGTCCCCATGTTCTTGATGAACTCATTTTAAAATAACAGTCTTAAATCTACTGTACTAAGTCCCTTCATAATTTTAAACACTTCAATCATGTCTCCTCTTAGTCTTGTTTTGTGTAAACTGAAAAGACTCAGTTCTTTTAATCTTTCCTCATAATTCATCCTCTGTTGCCCTGGAGCCAGCCTAGTTGCTCTTCTCTGGACATTTTCTAGCGCTGATATGTGCTTTCGTAGCCTGGAGACCAAAACTGTACACATTACTCCAGATGAGGCCTCATCAGTATGTTATAAACCCTGAGCATAACATCTTTGAACTTGCACTCTACACATCAAGGCGCTTTATAACTTAACATTCTGTTAGCTTTCTTAATGGCCTCTGAACACCATCTGGTACTTGATAGCGTCAAGTCCACTACAACTACTAAATCCTTCACATAAGGTGTACTTTCAATTTTCAGACATCCCATTGTATACTCAAACCTAATATTTTTACTTCCTACATGTAATTCTTTACATTTACTTACATTACATTTCATCTGCCCAAGCCTGTTTGCTGTCCAAGTCCCTCTGTAATGATTTAACAGATTCCAGATTATCTGACAATCTGTCTAGCTTGGTATCATCCGCAAACATAATCAGCTTGTTACTTATATTCCTATCCAAATCAGTTATATACAGTATATTAAAAATAGCAGCAAGACTAGTACTGACCCCTGAGGGACAAAACTCTTAACATCAGCCAATTCTGATAAGATTCCTCACACCACAACTCTCTGCCTCCTGTGTCTGAGCCAATTCTACACCTTTCTACACACATCACCCTGAACTCCCACTCCTTTTAGTCTGATCCCCAACTTCTAATGTGGCACCTTTTTCAAATGCTTTTTGAAAGCAAGATAAATAATATCATATGCTACACTTTGATCCTATCCTTCTGTTGCTTCCTAATAGAATTCCAGCATGTTGGTAAAACACAAAATCCCTCTTCTGAACCTATACTGACTGTTGAGTAAAATTCCTTTTTTGTCACGTGTTGCCCAATCTTATCCTTAATAATTCCTTCCATTAATTTTTTCTGTACGGTCCAATAGTTTCTTGGATCTGCCCAGTCACCCTTTTTATATAATGGTATAATATTTGTCATTTTAAAGTTCTTCAGCAGTTCGGAGTACCCACCCTTTTTGGAGTCCCTGGAGGGGGTGCTAGAGGACATACCTTCTGGTGACTCCCTCGTTCTGCTGGGAGACTTCAATGCTCACGTGGGCAATTACAGTGAGACCTGGAAGGGCGTGATTGGGAGGAATGGCCCCCCCGATCTGAACCCGAGCGGTGTTTTGTTATTGGACTTCTGTGCTCGTCACGGATTGTCCATAACGAACACCATGTTCAAGCATAAGGGTGTTCATATGTGCACTTGGCACCAGGACACCCTAGGCCTCAGTTCGATGATCGACTTTGTGGTCGTGTCGTCAGACTTGCGGCCACATGTCTTGGACACTCGGGTGAAGAGAGGGGCGGAGCTGTCAACTGATCACCACCTGGTGGTGAGTTGGCTTCGATGGTGGGGGAGGATGCCGGTCAGACGTGGTAGGCCCAAACGTGTTGTGAGGGTCTGCTGGGAACATCTGGCAGAGCCCCCTGTCAGAAGTAGCTTCAACTCCCACCTCTGGCAGAACTTCGACCACATGCCGAGGGAGGTGGGGGACATTGAGTCCAAATGGGCCATGTTCCGTGCCTCTATTGTTGAGGCAGCTGACCGGAGCTGTGGCCGTAAGGTGGTCGGTGCCTGTCGTGGCGGCAATCCCCGAACCCGTTGGTGGACACCGGCGGTGAAGGATGCCGTCAAGCTGAAGAAGCAGTCCTACAGGTCCCTTTTGTCCTGTGGGACCCTGGAGGCAGCTGATAGGTACCGGCAGGCCAAGCGGAATGCGGTTTTGGTGGTTGCTGAGGCAAAAACTCGGGCGTGGGAGGAGTTTGGGGAGGCCATGGAGAATGACTTTCGGATGGCTTCGAGGAGATTCTGGTCCACCATCCGGCGTCTCAGGAAGGGGAAGCAGTGCAGTGTCAACACTGTATATGGTGGGGATGGTGCGCTGCTGACCTCGACTCGGGACGTTGTGGGTCGGTGGGGGGAGTACTTCGAAGACCTCCTCAATCCCATTAACATGCCTTCCAATGAGGAAGCAGAGCCTGGGGTCTCAGAGGTGGGCTCCCCCATCTCTGGGACTGAGGTCACCGAGGTGGTCAAAAAACTCCTTGGTGGCAGGGCCCCGGGGGTGGATGAGATACGCCCGGAGTTCCTCAAGGCTCTGGATGTTGTAGGACTGTCTTGGTTGACACGCCTCTGCAACATCGCATGGACATCAGGGACAGTGCCTCTGGATTGGCAGACCGGGGTGGTAGTCCCCCTCTTTAAGAAGGGGGATCGGAGGGTGTGTTCCAACTACAGATGGATCACACTCCTCAGCCTCCCTGGAAAAGTCTATTCAGGGGTCCTGGAGAGGAGGGTCCGTCGGACAGTCGAGCCTCAGATTCAGGAGGAACAGTGTGGTTTTCGTCCTGGTCGCGGAACAGTGGACCAGCTCTATACCCTTAGCACAGTCCTGAAGGGTGTATGGGAGTTTGCCCAACCAGTCTACATGTGTTTTGTGGACTTGGAAAAGGCATTCGACAGTGTCCCTCGGGGAATCCTGTGGGGGGTAGTCCGAGAGTATGGGGTACCGGACCCCCTGATAAGGGCTGTTCGGTCCCTGTACGATCGGTGCCAGAGCTTGGTCCGCATTGCCGGCAGTAAGTCGAACCCATTTCCAGTGAGAGTTGGACTCCGCCAGGGCTGCCCTTTGTCACCGATTCTGTTCATAACTTTTATGGACAGAATTTCTAGGCGCAGCCAGGGCGCTGAGGGGGTCCGGTTTGGTGGGCTCAGGATTGGGTCACTGCTTTTTGCAGATGATGTTGTCCTGTTTGCTTCATCAGGCCGTGATCTTCAGCTCTCTCTGGATCGGTTCGCGGCTGAGTGTGAAGCGGCTGGGATGAGAATCAGCACCTCCAAATCCGAGACCATGGTCCTCAGCCGGTAAAGGGTGGAGTGCCCTCTCAGGGTTGGTAGCGAGATCCTGCCCCAAGTGGAGAAGTTCAAGTATCTCGGGGTCTTGTTCACGAGTGAGGGAAGAATGGAGCGTGAGATCGACAGGCGGATCGGTGCGGCATCCGCAGTAATGCGGGCGCTGCATCGGTCTGTCGTGGTGAAAAAGGAGCTGAGCCGCAAGGCGAAGCTCTCAATTTACCAGTCGATCTATGTTCCTACCCTCACCTATGGTCATGAGCTATGGGTAGTGACCGAAAGAACGAGATCGCGAATACAAGCGGCTGAAATAAGTTTCCTCCGCAGGGTGTCTGGGCTTTCCCTTAAAGATAGGGTGAGAAGCTCAGTCATCCGGGAGGGGCTCAGAGTAGAGCCACTGCTCCTCCGCATCGAGAGGAGTCAGATGAGTGGCTCGGGCATCTGATCAGGATGCCTCCTGGACGCCTCCCTGGTGAGGTGTTCCGGGCACGTCTAACCGGGAGGAGGCCCCGGGGAAGACCCAGGACATGTTGGAGGGACTATGTCTCTTGACTGGCCTGGGAACGCCTTGGGATTCTCCCGGAAGAGCTAGAAGAAGTGGCCGGGGAAAGGGAAGTCTGGGCATCTCTGCTCAAGCTGCTGCCCCCGCAACCCGACCTCGGATAAGCGGGAGACAATGGATGGATGGATGGACAGTGTGGTCTTGCAACCTTGACAGTGTACTGGAGGACGGGTTTTTATTCCCACAGAAGTCACAAGCCTGTGACCATTGCAGAACACGTAGCGTTTGAGTGTGTTTAACATGAGAGCACTAATCAGAAGTCAGAACAGTGGGAAATTTAACTGACTATGTTAATTTAATTGTGCTGAATAAAAGCTGTTTGGGTGCCAGCAGATAATCTTTGACTCAAGAGCTGAAACAAATGACTTCATTCATTCAAACACATAACCCAGTCCTTCAAAAGTTTAAAGTAAAATATATTTTATTTGCAGTTGTTTATCAGCTACTTTTTAGATACCCATCCATCCATCCATCCATTATCCAGCCCGCTATATCCTAACTACAGGGTCACAGGGGTCTGCTGGAGCCAATCCCAGCCCACCGCAGGGTGCACACACACACACACCCACACACTAGGGACAATTCAGAATCGCCAATGCATCTAACCTGCATGTCTTTGGACTGTGGGAGAAAACCAGAGTACCCGGAGGAAACCCATGCAGACACGGGGAGAACATGCAAACTCCATGCAGGGAGGACCCAGGAAGCGAACCCAGGTCTCCTAACTGTGAGGCAGCAGCACTACCCACTGCGCCAATGTGCCGCCCCTTTTTAGACACCATACTTCTTTAAAGTCTCTCAAAGTTTATTAAGGACCATGTAACAAACCAGCAGTGTGACTTAAAAAACACAATCAATAAACTACAAGACTTTTTTGTCCCATTTCAGCTCTGTGTAAATGTGGACTTATTTGCATTGTTAATATGTCCAACTCTTGCAGGTTTCTTTGATGCACACTAAGAGATGGCCATTCATTTGACAAGTCCAAGTGAGCATTTTGGGAAGCTGATTTGCAAACAAAGTGCAATTCACTCCAGAGTAACATGTGCTGCTTCATTTGAAAAGGAACTTTGCTACTGAGTTGAGAACAGCGGCAGACAACAGGGTCTCAGTTATGAAAAGCCATGACTCTAAGTCAGTAAACCTGAAACACTAAAGTAACACAAACGTGTTCATAGTGATGTAACGCACAAAAGAAAATGCCATTGTCAAGACTCTCTAGGATCACCCTGGTGTGCTGCTGTCCTTGGGTTCAATGTGGAGCTTTTTGCAGCAGTCAAAAAAAATTCATAGAAAGTAAACCAGTGGTCATTTCTGAGGTACAACATGTACTGATAATGTGAGGATTTGTGTTGTGTCATAATATAGAGTAACGTGTTAAAGAGGTTCAGTTGCACACCTCCATATTTAGTTATTAGACCTCTACTTTATTAATAGTCTATTAGTAGTAGTAAGATATTAAAAATACAAAATGTTCTGAGGATCTTCTAATAAAATAGAAACACTCCTAAAAACTGTTAAGTCTGCTCAGGTATGTCTTGACAATTTTCTGTCAGATGTTTGTTGTTTCATTCAGTACATTAAAAGTCTTATTTACATCGACGTTTAGTTGAAGCCGTAATGTACTACGACATTGGTCTACTATGGACTGCCACACTGCCACTGCTGCCTTCTTTTTTGTGTTATTAGAGATCAAACATCACTTCTTGATCAGCTGATGAAAAGACCGCCAATGTCTGTCACATGTTCTGCTATTTTATGATATTCATATAAACTCTAAACTTTTCAACGGTGTCCAGTAACACACCATACACCTCATCAGCTTCACACTTAAAGCTGCAGGCACTCAGTCTTGAGATGTTGCCTTCATCTCCTGTGACTTGGCTTTCACAGACTAGACATTTGTTAAACATTTCAAGGTTTTGAGGAGCTGCTGACTCGCAGTTGTTACATTTTGCTCAGCAGTTCCTCACACAGGATAATGCTTATTACTACTGAGCTCTGATTTTTAAAATGGTGCACGTGTCTGGTGGACGAGAGCCTTTCATTTCACATTGTACTGCTTGCTCCCTCCCTACAGGCTCAGAATGGCAAGAAGTCCCATTTGGTGACAAATGTGGAATGAATTGGCAGACTGTGACCTGTGGGATTCACAGAAGAGAAAGAAGAGCACATTGGTGAACTACCTTTTATGATTTTATGAGGTTTTTTCCAGCTTTGTCATGAGTGACACAGATATACAAAGACCAAGTCAGGTGCTCATGGCCATTAACAGGTAAGTGCAATCCATATGATTCAAAACAGCACAAGGGTGATGACATTTTTCTGATTGTTTTTTGTACTTCTTTCTTGAATGTGAACTTGTCAGGTGTAAAAAGATCAGACTCGACACACTTAAAAAGGTTTGCGTCAGCCGCCTGTATATTATCCCTGGCTGCAAAAGGTTTTGAAAGGAACAGAGATGTTCACAAGACTGAGTCCAATACAGAACTGAAATTGAGTTGCAAAGATGGTGGTTTTAAATAGTCAGACCAGAAGTGACGTAGGGGAATCGGAAGTGACCGTCTTCTGATGTCAGTCGAGGCACCGGAACCAGAAGTGATGTCAGTTGGGGGTGCTGGAACCGGAAGTGACGTCTTCAAGGTTAAGTCAGATAAGTTTTTCCATGCCTGATCTGTAGAGCTAACAGGAGAAGGTTTAGTGCAACCCCTACCACCCCGTGCCCTGGCGTGAAATTACCTTCACTTGGTCCATACAACCGTCCTCCTACTCACGCATACGTGATATGGCCCCCCTCGTATCTGTCCGAGAAGTCGTGGCATCAGGAAAGGGCATCGGCATTGGCTTGCAGTACGCCACGGTGATAAACGACCGAATATTTGTATGGCTGTAGATCTAAAAACCACCTCGTGACGTGTGGATTGGACTCCTTATGCAAGGCCATCCACTGTAACGGTGCATGGTCTGTCACAAGAGTGAATTCACTCCCCAAAAGGTAGTATCTCAGCTGAGTAATTGCCCATTTAATGTCCAAAGCTTCCTGCTCCACTGCTGCATACCTGGTTTCACGATCCAGCAGTTTCCAACTCAGATACATAATGGGGTGTTACACTCCATCGACATTTTGGCTCAGCACGTCTCCAAGACCTGTGTCCAAAGCGTCAGTCTGGAGGATAAAAGGCATAGAAAAGTCAGGCGCTTTTAGTAAAGGAGCTGACGTAAGGGCCATTTTTAGGTCACTGAATGCAACCTCTGTTGTCTCATCCCATACCATGTGATTAGGTTTCCCCTTCTTTGTAAGATTAATCAAGGGCATGGCTCTCTCAGAAAAATAGGGGTACAAACCGGTGATAGTACCCTGCTAAGCTGAGAAAGGCCTGTATGCTAAGCTGAGAAAGGCCTGTACCTGCCTCTTGTTCATTCGGACGGGGCCAATTTAAAATGGCATCTATTTTAGAACACTGTGGTCTCACCATACCCCGGCCCGCTAGATAGCCTAAATATTTGGCTTCATCTAACCCAAAGTAACATTTTTTCAGATTAATATGAAGACCTGCTTTTGCTAGTGACTGCAATACAGCGCTGACCTGCTGTATGTGTTCCTCCCCGGTGCTGGAATATAGTAGATAACAACATCATCCAAGTAGGAGGCACTATATGAATTATGAGGATGGAGCACTTTGTCCACCAGATGCTGGAATGTCGTATGTGTCCCATGTAATCCAAATGGGAGAACACAATACTGCCAGTGTCCGCTACGGGTGCTGAACGCTGTCTTTTCCTTAGCGGAGTCCATTAAGGGAACCTGCCAGTACCCATTCGTCATATCTAATGTAGTCAAAAATTTGGTGTGTCCTAGCCGCTCGAGGTCGTCCACTCGCGGCATCAGATAAGCACTGGACTGGACCAGGGACTATAACTTTCCTGAATCACACCTAGGTCCAGCATTCGTCTGATCTCCAGCTCCACTTCAGCCTTTTTTGCCATGGGAATTCTGTACGGGGATTCTCTGACAATAACCCCTGGTTTTGTCACAATGTCATGCGCAACCAGGGAGGTCCGTCCTGGATTTTCACTGACTACCTCTGGTGATTCCAACCAAGTTAAATAATGACAAAATATTGCTGCAATCAACATAATTTCCTCCAATAATAAACATCTCTGTTTTATCTGTGTTTAAAGACAAGTACTTCTCATCCATCCACCCCTTTAATTCACTAACACATATAATTAAAGACAACATCAGAGAATATCATTTGATCTAAAAGAAAGGTATAACTGTGTGTCATCTGTGCATGATTAAAAATTAACATTATGTTTTCTAATGATAGATCCCAGTAAAGGCATGTAAAGTGAAAACAGTAAAGGTCCCAGTACTGAGCCTTGCGGGACACCATATTGTATCATGTAACTTCTATGTATAATGATGGAGTACTGTCAGAACATTTCTATACATACTGGAATCAATTTGATAAATAAAAACTAAACCAGGCAAGGACATGCCTTTAAGCCCAATGTTATTTTCCAGCCTGTATAGTACAAAATTAACTAAGCATTTTTGGTAGGTGAAGATGTCTGTACTATTGGCCAGAAAACCTGAACTGTATATGCTGCAGGACATACAACATATAAACGTGTCCTCAGTGGGCATAGAGCAGATGCAATTTACATTCAGCACCAAGTTCATCTTTATCCCTTTTTGCAGTTGATCGTGTGCTTTCTGCATTCAGCTGAATCACTAGGAGATCATTGGCTTTAAACTTTCACCACCCGCTGGGCGTTTGACTTCGCTCTGTTGGTTACTTCTTCTTGTCAGATGTCGGCTTTACTCTAGTTGAACTTTACTTATGGATTTGATTTGTTTTCGGCTATTCTTTTCTGTGCTTGTAAAACTCTATGTGTGTGTGAGACGCCACTGTCATGCTGCTCATACCCACCAGATGTTGTGTAAAATAAGTAATAAGCTTTATTATTAAAATGTTTCTAACATCCCTAAGCTGTGTTCCTGGACATTTATTTTTTACAATTTTCCATCATAGGTTCAATGTAATTACTTAACTAGAAAAATCTTGCCTTTTATAGTTTTTTAATTATATTCATGCCATGTGCTGCCAGCCTGTTTCTGGCTGAGGCTTGGAGTAATTGGCCTGGCAGTGTTCTCTATATCCTTGGTTGAGTGTAGTTTCAAGGTGCTGAGCAGCACAAGCAGAATAAATATTTTGGACTGGGAAATGAATCAAAGTCAAAATACCAAAGAAAGCGTCATTATCAAACAGCTTTGACCAAGAAGCTGAACGCCAAAAACAAGAATGTTAAGCAAGTTTGGGGACAGAAAGGGAAAAGTTTCAAAACCAGAACAAGATTAGAAACACATAAAGTAACGGTTTTGTTTTTAGGGTTTATTCAAATCATGGCTAGCAAGTAGAGTGTTGTCATTATTTAAACCAGCACGTTAGAACATTAGAACAGGTCATTCAGCCCAGCAAAGCTCGCCAGTCCTATTCACTTATTTCTTCCAAAAAAAACACCAAGTCGAGTTTTGAAAGTCCCTAAAGTCTTGCTGTCTACCACACTACTTGGTAGCTTATTCCAAGTTGCTATCATTTTTTGTGTAAAGAAAAACTTCCTAATGTTTGTGCAAAATTTACCCATAACAAGTTTCCAACTGTGTCCACGTGTTCTTGATTAACTCATTTTGAAAAATAACAGTCTCAATCCACTGTACTAATTCCCTTCATAATTTTAAACACTTCAGCCATGTCACCTCTTAATCTTCTTTTGCTTAAACTGTATAGGCTCAGCTCTTTTTATCTTTCCTAATAATTGAACCCCTGTATCTCTGGAATCAGCCTATTCGCTCTTCTCTGGACCTTTTCTAGTGCTGCTATGCCCTTTTTGTAGCCTGGAGACCAAAACTGCACACAGTACTCAAGATGAGGCCTCACCAGTGCATTATAAAGCTTGAGCAGAACCTCCTTGGACTTGTACTCCACACATCGTGCTATATAACCTAACATTCTCTTACCCTTCTTAATGGCTTCTGAACACTGTTGAGAAGTTGATAGCTTAGAGTCCACTATGACTCCTAAATCCTTCTCATAAGGTGTACTCTCGATTTTCCGACCACCCATTGTGTATTCAAACCTAACATTTTTACTTCCGTGTAATACTTTCCATTTACTGACATTGAATTTCATCTGCTACAAATCTGCCCAAGCCTGTATGCTATCCAAGTCCTTCTGTAATGATATAACGGATCCCAAATTATCTGCTAATCCACCTATCTTGGTATCAACTGCAAACTTAACCAGCTTGTTACTTATATCCATCCATTTTCCAACCCATCACCCTCTGCTTCCTGTGTCTGAACCAATTCTGCACCCATCTAAAAACATCACCCTGAACTCCCACTTCTTTTAATTTGATGCCCAAACTCTCATGTGGCACCTTATCAAATGCTTTCTGAAAGTCAAGATAAATAATATCACATGCTCCACTTTGATTGTATCCTTTTGTTGCCCTCCTCATAGAATTCCAGCATGTTAGTAAAACATGACCTCCCTCTTCTGAACCCATGCTGACTGTTCAGAATAACTCCCGTCCTTCCCAGGTGTTGCTCAATCTTATCCTTAATAATTCCTTGACATTCATTTTCCTGTGATGCATGTTAAGCTTACTGGCCTATAGTTGCTTGGATCTGCCCTGTTACCCTTTTTATATAATGGGATTATATTTACCATTTTCCAGTCCTTTGGAACCTCTCCAGTGTGCAGTGACTTCCTAAAAAATGTTGATGGTCAATGTGTCTTAGTGACAAGCATCATGTGCTGAAGAGCCACATAGCAGCATAGCCATCAAAAGTTCCAAAATTAAAATCGACGTGAACTTTAAAGGCATGTTGGAGAAATTAGTGGAACACATTGAAGAAACTAATTCCAAACTGAAAAGGCTTGATGATCATATTAATGACGTTTCAGGTCAGCTGGAAGACGTTAAGCAGGGACTCACGGCTCGAGTGGAAACAGCGGACCAACTGGCATCTAACGCCGATGAAAAAGCCACAGCTGCGAACTCGGAATGCAAAAAACTTGGAGACAGACTTGCAGCCCTGGAGGATGGGTGCAGAAGAAATAATATAAGAATTGAGGGTATACCTGAGAAACGAGAAAGCTCAAGCCCAGTGAAATTTGCAGTAGAATTACTGTCTAAAATAATTGGAGATGACTTTAAACTCGACAATGAGATAGCCACGGCTTATCGCACAAAGATACCAAGCGCCTTTAAACCTAGGTCTTTTATTGTCCGCTTCGAGCGACTAAGATGTAAGCTTGATGCGATGGCACTTCTCAGACACAAGCAAGAGATTATATTCGAAAATAATCTTATTCATATTTTTCCCGACTTCTCACCATCAACAGCTGCAAAACCCAGATCCTACATCGACATTAAAAGGATTCTACGGGAAGCCGATATCAAATACAGCCTCTTGTATCCTGCCAAACTGAAAGTGGAAGTTCAAGATCGACATTATATTTTCTTCAGCAAAGAAGAAGCTGAAAAAGAATTAAAGAAGCTGTTTCCGACACTTTTTGAAAGTTAATTAAAATTAAAGAGCCGTATTCTATCAAGGCACGGGAAGGACCTATGATCTGATCGCTGGATCCATGTTTAAAGAGACTGGTATTATAACTATACATCCCTTATTTTCTTTTTTTTTTCTTTTTATCTGGACTTTATATGTTATATGTTTATGTTTTAATTAGAGTTATAGAGTTATAGACGTGAGTGTGAAAATGTGGAAGTGATTAAAGTAGGATTCGTTTTATTTATTATTATTTTTTTATTATTATTTATTTATTTTATTTTTTATTTTTTTTTTTTTTTTTTTTTTTTTTTATTTTACTATACCTTAAAGTAGACTGTTTAACTTCAAAAGTTCCAAAATTATGTTCCAAAACACACAAACTGGTGGTACCCATGAGAAACAAAATGGTGACATGATGATAATTAACCAAATAATTATCAAAATTTAAATTATCAATAATAAATATTAATGTGTTTTGAAAATACATTTTAGGCAAATATAATTTTAATTCCCCATTTGAAAACAGCTGAAGGAAACTTAAAAATAGAATGATTGTCTTACAATGTTTTAATGGCTTCTTTGATGATCATCTTTATTAATGTTCTGTTAGTTATTTTCAGGTAAGCACACC